>NC_088303.1:13357282-13684422 GCF_032854445.1 Liolophura sinensis | reverse complement strand
GGGGACTATAAGCTGGTGCTTGTGCAGGCAATTCACATCCGACATCACTTTCAGAAATTCCACAAGCACTTTTTAAAATTTTTCATTCATTTTAGTGTGTATGCACGTATGAAGGTATGCTTAGGTTTTACGTCATACATAACAATCTTTCAGGCATATGACGACGTTGTCATTTGGTATGTGTACATATATTGTGTCTTCCACTGGCCAGGCGAATCCATGCCGCCAAAGTGCTGCTACAACAGACATGACAATCCACCTCACCCCCACCATATGGAATCTACAAAATTAGGTTTCATTGACCATAATGGGTAAAAATATTTTCAACAAAACAATTAATTAATTAGAGGAACTGGTTGAAGACAATGGAAACATATCATAAAAAAAGTTCTACCCCACATGAACATCAATGATCAAACACCTAATACTCCTTCCCTGGGTTACAGCTCAGTGTGGTCAACCTTTGGCAACCTCCAAGGCTAATTATTATATAACGTGGTAAACCAACCCACAAAACACGACCATATATTTCCAAAATCATAGGGTCAAAAACACATCTGCTTACATTATTGCACCTTAATGTTTAAAGTGAGTTTCAAGTGAAAACAAAGTTGAATTAATTAACTGAGCTAGTTGTGCTGCCACAGCGTGGTAACCTCTAGCTGTTCAAATTGAGCCAACATGACATCAAGAGTGGTCTCCCCTAATTGATCTGGACTTTGGGTGAAAATTAAAAGTTACTGCAGCTAAGTTGCAAACTACAACACCATTCAGTTTTACAACTTTCTGTAGGTAAGTGAGGGTTAGGAAATGATAACACTACAATGATGATTACACTCTACCAGGCTACCTACAGACCTAAATATTCCTTCATATCTAAAGGAAATGATTACATAATATAACATCCATCAGCTCCCACAGATTCAAAGTGCTACTTCAGTGTCAAGAGACGCTATGCAGAAATATTAGTGATATGAAGGATACCCTATAGAATGTAGCTACCACCACGGTCCAAAAAAATTTACGATGAATAACTCATTCCCCGTTTAAATGAAGAGTCCTCAAAAACAAAATGTTTGGCAGTTTCCTTAAAATTTTCCAGATGTGACGTCAAAATTTTCCATATGTGACGATGAATCAGGCAGATAACGTCTGCACGTTTGACAGAAGAACATCATTTGTGACTATACGCCAGTGATGGTGATGTCAGACCAGACAAAATCTTTGGAAACGACAGAAAACTTTTGTTTCTGGATTATTCTTGAAACTAACAACAGCGGCTGTAAAACAATGCATTTTTTTACAATGTTAGAAAATAAGTCCGTCTATCCTTATCATTTAAACTTGCTTTTAAAACGTATGCGTCTTGGCACTAAAAAGGCCCTTTAAAGACTGGATGTTATACATTGCCTGGTATCATGGAAAGGTTCATATTTAATACAACAAAAATTCATCATTTTCATCAATGATCTGTTTTACTACACATTTTATGAGTTTACTCACTAAACTATTAATTCTGCTGTACAAAACATCTTAATCACCTTCAATCCCAAGAAAATGAAGTTCACCAAGAGCTAATCTTATTTACACTTCCTCAATTAGCTTATTCTAGACTGATAATCTTACTAGCTTAGATAGTTCTAAAAATTTGTTCTTGTGTGAAACACATGCTTTCTATGTAATTCAAGCATAATTCTCCTACTTCAGTCATATCTGCTCTGTTCAAAGTCACATACAATAAGAACAGTATCACGCTTTCTGTCCCTTGACATGCCCTAAAACACTGCATCATTTTAATAGTAGAATCTGTTCCTCGTAATTGTCAGCTTTCAATAGATCTACATTTTTCTAGTGTTATATTATCTTAGGTAAAACACCAACTTACAGTATCCTTTATTTATATTGTATATAGTAAAACAGTCAATAAATTATTATTGTAACACTTTATAAGGAACAAGCCACAATTAAGTTTTACAAAGGGAAAATGATTAATAATCTAGGCATTATTAAATGTGCATAAAAAGGGACAATAGGAAAGTGTTGAATCACACAAGAATAAACCTATAATGTACTTATACCAGGTAAACACAATAAGAAAATACCAACAGTGAAATTTATATTTAAGGGTAGCTTTCTTACTCAAACATGGACGGAGGGGGATACTTGACTTCAAGGCACAAAAGGGCTAGTTTCATTATAGTTTCCAAGGCACTTTACACATGAGAGAAGTTTACAGTAAACAGACAACCCCTGTCCATTGTGACTGATTTAGTGCTTCTGTTAAATGTCTAGCAGACTGAAGAGGTAGCAAAGTAGTCCTTCTGGAAGACTCATCTCACATGTGTGTTTACAGCTGAACAATGAGACATAGTAACCAGCCAGACTAGAACCCTGTCCACAAAGACCAGTCACACTAAGGGACAGAAAGTAAAACTTCTTTCTAACCTACATGTATCTGTCCTTGCTATCACCAGCACCAGGACAATAAGGACTGGAATGCTTGCATGGACATGCATACGTGAATACCCAGCAAATGTTTTTAAAGCTACATGCACTGTATACGTATAATGTAAATGAATGCTTTGAAAGTTACATACTTGGTTTTACTCAGTATTAGGGCCTTCAAATGCATGGGGAAAAAAACAAGCTTTCAAACAGGAGAATACGTTAATGTTTATTTCATTTTGCATTCCTTTACTGTTCTGGTTTTAATGTATGAAACATTATGTTACAGTTTGAATGAATTAAATACATGTAGCTATTCAGGTACTACTAGAGGCAAAAAACATAATCGATCTTAGTTGTCAAATAAGAAAAAACTTGTAGGCAAACTGAGATTTACAGAAAGTGGATGTATGATTCAGCACCCTTAATTTCTAGTCCCCGAATTTATTTGTTTATTTAACTGACTGTTTAATACTTGAATGTCCAATTATAAAATGAAAATCAGCTTTAAAGTTGAAGTAATCAGAAGGAAACAAAGAACTTTACCACATGTCACATTCAGACTTGCACGTCAAATTGGTGGCCAAATGGAATTCAGTGAACAAAGCACCCATCAGTACAATCAACCACTTACTGAATCTACAAAATCCCTGTCTAAGACCAGGATTGAACCTTCACCTCCTTTATCCCAAGGTTGCATGTCATACCACTTAGTGACATAACACAAAAACATATTACTGTTTACGTTCTAAACCTTCTTACCCATGTATCCAACAATTTAAAAGTTGGCTGGAGTCATTTATGCAATAAAAGATGAAGAATAACACCTGCATCATGATAAACCAACAGTTATTTTTTACTCTACTCAAGTTAACAACAGATATACACAGACACAAATACATTACTTAAACTTTTCTAGCTAATTATAGTCAGTTCTCTCGTGTTATACAATTCACCTAAGAGAATTTCTGGGGAAAGATTTACCATTTTAAACGCGACAAAGTCACAGCACAAAGGAAGGGGACTTTCAGACACCTGCTTTTATGCATTTTAAAATATTACCTATGACAGGCATGTATACTGACTACTGTGCAAACTTGATTGTCCGACAACATGCAGTTGCCCTGCCGTGCCTTACCGGTTTAAAATTCAGTGAACAATTACCGGTAACACAGCCAAACACCATTCAAATCAAAGTCGTAGATTAGGTAAAAAAAACCAAAACAAAAAAAAACCAAAAAAAAAAAACCCTAGCTACCAATAAGTAAATAAAGTGTGGATTAAACTAACATATATTACAACATGTATTTTTCCTAGCTTAGTAGCCGACCCATTCATTCACCAACGTGCACGTGTTGTTGTTGAACTACCCTTATATTTGCTAACAGAAGACTTTCTGATGTTTTGATCATTCATTTATCATGCAACCAATACAGCAATTACACCAATGTTTATGCTAAGGTCATACCTGTTTTTCTTTGATATTTTCGCCGGGAGCTAAAGCTGCCAGTCGTGATTTGTTCGTTTTCCCTGGTTCACCGCCCGGAGTTGTGGTGCGTGTTTTGGCTGTGCGAGTGCCCAAAGGCCCTTTCGCACTTTCAGACATTGTCTTTAACTCCAATATATTACAACATTTGTTTTTAAGTCTGACACAGCAAATACTTTTCTAGAGATAGCTGTTTAGATAGGATCGGCGATCTTCTTCGCAGTTTTTGGTTTTCTTCCCCACCTTTCTGTCACTCGACATGTCCCAACGTTGTCGTCGCCATCTTGACTGTTTACAAGTCTCCACGCGACTTCTCATTTGCATATTCAACGGTTGACAGAAAAGTGATCCGCGTGGACAGGTAACCTTTAACATGAGCGGCCTCGCTGGCGGTGGTCTCCTTCAAACAGGGAACGAGCAAAGACAACCTAGAAAAGAGAAGAAAAGAAAAAAAAATAGAAACAAGCATACACGGCTTTATATATATGCATGAAAACAATTAATCTACAACACACGATAAAATAACAATTTGCTTTTTGCTGAAAATACAAGTTTATCCAAAAATACATCGAACTTCTACAGATGTGTGTACCTGTATTTTAATATACTTTTTTTCCAATGCAATCACATTGGATATCGAATTCGATTGTTATTGTATATACAAATATATATATGGGAGCCTAGCTATATATAGGCCCATAGTTTCGTTAATGTTTGGACTTTTTCATCACAATATTTAAGTTGTTCGTTATTGTAGGCCTTACAGGCCTGTGTATTTCATACGCATTTCAAGATATCCGACAACGTATTAAATTTCATTTACAATCAAATATAGTACAGGTTATGTATACCAGTAGCCTACTTGGGCACTTTTTAATTCCATTTTAATTGAAGAGGCCTAGCTACATGTAGCTCCATATGATATACTTGCAGGCCCTACTTGAAGGTATACAATTTTTCATAGCCCACATATTCTGCCAGTCGGATGGATTTTGTCAAACTATAGCCTATATTTCTGCAGGTATCGAGTGATATTTTATTGTAGGTTATATATCGACACTACACCAGCTAGTAAACCATGGAGTTGTAGGTTAAACGATCGGGAAAGGCTACTACGTACCATACAGGATTGAAAACCTCTACAGGACAAAATAAAAGTTTAGCTCTGTAAGACTGTGATACTATCACAGCCCTGTCTTGTTCCATAAGCTTACCTTGAACACCTCTGTACTTCCCTTACTGACTTTAATATACTACTCCTGGGTACCAAATAATTTGTTTGTCCGTAGTCATAGTCGTCTCAGCTATCAATTCCAGGTAGGTCTTCCCATATGTCATCACTAATAAATCCACACAAGCATGAAATTAATGGAAACTGGAAAAATTCGCCAACTCCAACAGGCACGTTTGAATGAATACTTCTCTCAGTCAAGCGAATCATGTACACAGTTATCACTGCCACTATTAGGCAAGTTAGACCATTTGACACGCATCCTGGTTATTTGTTTAGGATCAGCCTCAGCAGTAATGACATAGAAGGAACCCAAAATTGATGAATAAAAAAAATTCTCAAACAATTAAAGAATAGATTAAACAAGATGTACAAAATATACAAGTTATCTCCCTTGTATCGGCCGTGAGGAGTATGCATTCAAATATGGCGTTTGGAGTTAAAATTTATCCAGCTTTCACGATTCTCATACTTATTAGTGATGACACATTGGAACACCTACCTGGAATTGATAGATGCGATCAGTATGACTATGGACAAACAAATTTTTTGATGCCCAGCAGTAGTATTTTAAAGCCAGCAAAGGAAGTGCAGAGGGGTTCAATGTAAGCTTATGGAACAAGACAGGGCTGTGATAGTCTAGTGTTAACCGTAGGCATATAGCATATTTTTTTGTAACTCGCCGTTCCCAATCGATCGATAGAGCTAATATAGGGCTATATATATGCTTGGATTTTTTTAATATCGGATAGGCGGGCGGGGGGGTGGGGAGGTTGCTTTTGTTTTGTTTGTTTTGATTTTGTTTTAAATTTAACTTTTGTATGGGCTTATGTTACGTACCGTGCCTAATATCGGTTCTTAATACACAAGTATATAGATACAGACCTATATGTACAGGAAAAGTCACCAACTTGTTTATTTTCCCTATATTTCCCGATCGATCCTTCACATAAACGTCTATCTGAAAACCAAGTTGGCGCAGAGAACACTTAAACCATGCCTCCATCACTAATCAATTATACGACCCGCGACAGGTACATGTATACGCTGAATACGGCAATTCACCTGAGGTGATCGATTACGCGGTCATTGAGCTCAGTCAGGTACATTGCTGACAGCATTGGTGAGACTGTTCACTGGCAGCAATTTGACTCGTACACACCACACAGAGAGGGTTCGTGTAACCTGAACCTGGTGTTAATACTCTCTGCTTATTTCACGGTCAGAAAACATGATAACCTATACACCGCCAATCTACTCTTTAAACACTTTGAAGTGACAGTGTATTTTAATAGGCGCCTGTCGCGGGAATATATATGAATATATAGCATGGGCCTACATGTATACCTGTAGAAGGTGTATAACCCTGTACAGGTTAATAATAAAATGGGCTGGTTTGACATTTCACAACCGCAAAATAAAAAACTTGTTACAAAATTTGCTTAAAAAATGCATTCATCAATTAGCTGCCCATGCAGTAAATGTATATGTGAATGAATTTTTTTTTAAAACATTTCTTAATACTACATCTAAACCGTGATGGTAAGTGATGAAAATTGGCACCGATCAACTAAAATTTGATTAAAATCAAGGCTGAAATTTTAAGGCTTTATATTTATAGGTATACAAATAAAATAGATCCTATATTAGCCTATGTATAGTATATCATTCTCTTCTGATGTTTGCTCCAGATCAAAAGAGATACCTCATGTATGTGAACCCAACCGGCTTGCATGCTCTGTTGAGTATATATGTACCCTAATTCTTCAACCTTTTCAACCACCTCTGCAACCAATATTTTGAAACATTCTGATAAAACTATGGGGTGTAAAGAAATGATTTGCACGGTTTTATGAAGCTTGCATCTTTAATGACACAAACAATTCATTACAAGAATCATTTTCATAATGATTGTATCCATACATTCCATTGAAAAAAATGTTTTAGTGGTTGAAAAGGTTGAAGATTTACCGTATATATATGCATAGGTCCTGATCTCAGAATATATGCATGTATGTATAGGGCATGATGTAAATATATATAGCAGGGTTCCAGAAATTGATCAGGCAGATGGAAAGGCCGGCAGACTTTAAATTTAACCTGGTGCATGGGACTTATACTTGCACCTTTCTTTGGATGATATACAACCCAGCACAAAAAATGTACTGATTTGTACTAAAATGTATACTTGAATTATCAGGACCAATGCGTACCAATGAATAGCCATTCATTTAGATTTTGTGAGTTTGTTTGGTATCTATGACTACGACCTTCATGCCACTGCTGAACACACAGAAATGCATATTGCGGATGAATCATTTTGAATTTGCATTGGGAGAATTAAACATTAACTTTTTGTTAAATAAAGTTTAAAATAAATATGAAAATAGTAGGTAAAGAAAACACTATTAAAATCACAGCAGGTTTTCACAACGGGTATATGACATGTAAAATGTTTTAATGTTAATTCACATAAAAGTTAACCGGACTTACGTTTTCAAAACAGCACCACATGCACATGGTATACTTACATTTCGCCACTGCAATAAGTATACCAGTACCAGTCAATATACTCTTGACCTGCACCACCAAGGCTTCAGGCAAATTAGTGTAAATTAACACTAATACAAACACCCTTCCTAAAGATGACTGATTGATTGGTATTCAACGCCATGCAACTCGTTGGAATTTTTCACTTATATTTGATGGTGGTCATGCAGGTTTATGACGCCTGTTACTGGGTGGAGCAAACTTGACTGCCCAGCAAACCAGAGTGCCCGCAGTACAACCCATTACAATGGCCATGACCTTCACAGTATACCAGACACCCTTCTAAAACAAACATCATTGTGTATGCTTTGTATATAGTGTATTTGTGCACAATTACAAAAGTAATTACACTAAATCTTCAACCACTTAAGCATTTTTAGTGGAATTTATACATACAGCTGTTTTAAAAAATTACACAAAAATGATGTGTCATTGATGATGCATGCTTAATAAAACTGTACAAATTATTTTTCTACACCCACAGTTCTCACAGAATATTTCAAAACTTTGGTTGCAGAGACAGTTGAAATGGTTGAAGAGTTAGAGTAATTATTTGACCGGTGTTTTACGCTTGACCAGGTCAGATTTATACGTGTAAGTGATGGAAAACCTATATGTGCCATAGTTTTTAATATTTTATTTTTTATATATATTTTAAACCATATAGCCGGTGAGAGCGGCATTCCAACATACAACCTCATCGCTGAAAGACTAGTCGTCTTTCAGGAAAATCCATTTCTGAGTGTGCAGTCCGCAATATTTCTCTCACACAATCACAAATCCATGTTCATTATATACATCAAATTAAAATACCGACCATTCTAAAATCATCTTTCTTGTTACCTGCACATCATGGATTTTCACCGTCCATAATATCCAGCGGTCTTTTGTCCAGGCTACCTGCACCTTATCCAGGCACCAGATCCGTTCATCACCTGACTATGCCCGTTATCCAAGCACTATGTCCATCAGGAGTTTTTGTCCATCACCCAAGCACTCTATCCTACATCTTGACTCGAAGAATCACCCAGACTTTTTGTCATCATCTAGACTGCCTGTTCGTTATTCAGGCACTCTGTCCTGCATTCAAACTTTATATCACCCAAACTATCTGTTAGTTATTCAGGCATCTGTCCATTACCCCGACTTTCTGCCCATTACCCCGACTTTCTGCCCATCACCCCGACTTTCTGCCCATCACCCCGACTTTTTGTCCATCACCCAAACTGTATGCTCATTATTCTTAGATTTTGTCCAGCACCCCAGACTCCACAAGCATCACCCATACTACTCTCTGTCCATCACCCAGACTCTCAGCTCATCACACAGACCATCCATTATCCAGGCACTGTTCATCACCTAGACTTTCTTTCCATCAGCAAGACTCTCTGATGGTTATCCAGGCACTCAGTTCATCAGCCTGACTTTTTGTCTGTCATGAAGACTCTCTAGGATTCACCCAAACTCTGTGCTTAAAACTCTGTGCTTAAAACTCCCTGACTGTCATCAAAGTTCTGTTACCAGAACTAAACGCTTTGATGTTCACCACCAGATTACGATGAGCTTACATTAGCCAACACTATCAGCATCAACAAATGATGTGGATCTGCACAGGTTGTTTGTTTCATATATCTTCAAATAAAGTTGTTAATATTGAAGGGAAGGAGACAGTCCATTTAATGCAGAGTTGCTTTATTTAACTAATATGCGTGTATTTGGCCTGTTAATATGTGTGTATGTGGCCCGTTATGAGTGTGTATGTGGCCCGTTATGAGTGTGTTTGTGGCCCGTTATGAGTGTGTACAATTCACCCAGCTCTTCGCAAAAGTGAACACGGGCCCTATACAAGCGAGTCCAGGGAGGCTCTGTTTACATACTATCAACCTTTGCATTGAAGCACCAGCTCTGGATATTGAGTGAATTCATCCGTATGTACATGTTGTTATGATACAAATCTTAAAAACACTGGCAGCTGGATTTCTAAACTACATCCATTTCACAATCATAAGAGAATCATCTATGAATAAAGTATACCTTCATTTTTCCTCATAAATTTACAACATATTTGTTTAGAACTTTTGGACCACACTTTCAAGATCTGAATACAAGTCTACATTATTTACAATCTAAACTTAATATACATAATAATTCTAATTTTCTCCACACAGGAAACAACTATCATTTGTGAATGATAAAATTACTCTTTTAAAAAGAATGCTTGACTAAGTTAACACCTGTCTTCTAAATGAACCGTGACAACAAATGACAAATTAGGAACTGTCTATTACTAGTATTTACAGAATGGAATGTTGACTTCATATGGAACTGTTGTTGACTACATGAACAATGCTGCTATAAATGCATACAAATGAAGCACAGAACACATGTTGTGTTACACCACAAATATGCAGTAATAAAATACATATACAATATACTATAGCCTCTTTTTAACAATAAAACATTTAAGCATACTAAAAAAAGACATAAAAATAGTTGGGATAATGAAAATACACTGCGTAATAAAATTGCAGCATATGCAGACCTCCTATCCATTCCAGGTGAATCGTTCTGGTTAGGAAAAAGTGATAAAGGCTTGGTTTAAACACTAAAAACTTGGTGAGAAATATACCTATTGCAATATTCAATAAATCTGATAATTTGTTTCATAGCCAGTAATGTATTTGAAGCAAGAAACAAAACCAGCATTCCAACAAGTTAAATGATGATGCATGTCATAAAATACAAATCATGGTTTTATACAAATGCTTCTTAAAAAATGCTAAAACAAACTCACAAATCGGTAATGATAAAAAAAAATGTTAGTACAGAACAACCACACAAGATATGGACTGTCTTTGTACAGGATCATATTTTGACTCCACCCTGATTGAGGATCAGCTGAGGGTGAAGTTTGGACACATTCTTTAATGAAGAAAAGTAGTGGATCACATTTCGACCTATTTTTTTTTTGTTCTAAGTGGTTGAACTAAGGCCACCAAAAAAAAACATAATCTTGCAATGGAAAGTATGCAAATAAAAAGGCCAAAAGCATGTAAGTGTGAAGGCTTGTCTATTATCAAAAGCCTTTGTTTGAAAAAAGGCTTAGAATCATTTGGACTACTTCATTAGTATGTGTTAGGCAAGGAAGCCTATTTCTAAACCTTATAACACAGAACTGGTTCAAATATTCCGTGAGTTATTACTACATCACATACTACTGGCTCTGGTTTGTACAATCACAATATGATTAGTTCCTAAACAGTCGTGCCCAGGGGTAAAGCTAGGATAATCCTTTAGAGATCATGGTCTGATGTAACAATTAACATAGAGGATTATAGCTGATTAATCTGTATTAATACACCTTTATATCTGGTTAGAAAAATCAAGAATAACTGATCTATGATCTCAAAACTACAAAATGGTCATGAAAGTGAACTACATGTAAAACATACAGAGATATGCTCTCACTGCTACTTCTATGTACATTTACGAGAAAATCCTTAATCACAGTTGCATTGGAGAGAGCTGAAGTGACTTTTAAAAACATGTATGTCTAATAATCTATTGACAGGGTATGTATTTATTAACATGATTTTATATCTGTCTAAACATGCTACATAAAGAAGCTGAATTACAGTATTATGTGTTATTCAAACTTGTCACAAGAAAATCATTTTGGGGGCTCTATCCAATACTGCCATACCAGTTGAAAAAAAACAAAACATTCATGTTTATAATTTACTACATTAAACACTAAATCATTGTATATAAGCTTGTAAAACTGGCGTCAGATAAATGGCCGCATTTACAACTTCAACTGTACTGTGTTCAAGCACCTCTGAATAAACTCTGAGATCACAAACCGTACAAAATGATTCTGGGCTCTAGTTTCTTTCAGTTCACAGATATTGATCACAGTCAAAACATATCCTCTGCACTTGTTAAAATGACATGTACTTCACTCTTGTCTTGTAGTGGAATCTTTCCTTTCACTTGTATAACTTTTCATCAGTAGTTTTAATTTCCAGTTCGTCATTTAACTACAAAATACAATATTTGCAACCTTAATACACACCAAAAAGACAATATATCACAGTCTTTTGATTCTATTCAAGTAGTTGATGACACAGTGAATGTAGGACAAAAGCCACAAGATAACACCATTGTTTACAGAGGTGATCAGATTGTCATTCAAAGCTCTTAAGAGGCACTGTTATTGTGTCATATACATAAGATACAGACTGGATAGAAATCCAAGTGTAAGACAGGTTATAAAGGTGAGTCAAGCAGACAAAATCATTCAAATTTGCCCAAAATGTCATCTGGGCACGTTTCTATTTGTATATAAGCATGTGACCCGGGTTTTAGGCTGACCACACCTTGAATGAGATTGATCACCTACAATATACGTGTAAAGCAGGGTTGAAGGGGAGGTAACTCCTCAGCAGACTGTTGGAGAGCGAATCTCTCCACTGGCTATCTGGCTCATTTCTTCTGCCTGTTGTTGTTGACGAGCCTTAGAAGCCACACTGCTTGTTTGTTTTAGTGCTGGCACTGAAAGGTAATACAAAAAAATGTTAAATTTCTGTGACAACTTCTGAGAAAAACCCAATGTTCACCTGTAAAGAGCACAAATAAGCAACACTATTCCAGAACCAGTTGATCACATGCATGCACATGTGTATGCATGTATGTTTTGGGTTTATCTTGTACTTAACAATTTTTAGTCAATGTGTGCATGTGTCTTCTGGTGACATTGGGACTTCATGCCACTAAAGTGCTGCGGCCACTGAAGTAACATGCCAAAGGCACCAGACAGGACACCCCACCAAGCCACATTTTACTGACACCAGGCCAACCAGTTTCCTTGCTCTAACCTCTCACGTGTGAGACACATGTGTATAAGTCCAGTTTGACACAGTATTTTTTTTCCTCTATATAACAATAATGTAGTTCACATGGAGCTCTCAAGAAGAGGTGTTACTTATAACAGAACCACGTATATAATCTCCCTGCCTTAAAACCTTTGATGTACCAAACTGGTCAATAGACACTGGCGTAAAAGGGAACCTTTTGTGACAAAGAAGACAAGCTGGCAAACTGTTACTGTAGTACTCATTCCCTGCAAGAGAACAACAGTCAATCCAGCTAGGACCTGACTTGTCATTGCACTGAAAAATGTATCCCATTGTTTCCTAACATTGATCTTCAAAATACAGGAACTTTGACTCTCCAAGCGGAAATCTGAACTCACACATAAACCAGTGTCTACATCACTGCGAGTTACTTGAGTTATATGCAAATGCGCTTAAGTACCATTTATGAAACGTTTACGAAATCACTACTCACCATATCCCATGCCCTGCAGGAATAGTTTGAAGGCCTCACATACTTTGCCTGGTTGTTCATCCAGAGGCATCCCACCACAGTCGGCAATCTAAAGGCCATAGTGGAAACATAAAAACAAAATACACTGTCATACACTTACCTCACTGATTTGATTTCGTGATACGCAGGTCACTCGGAAATAATTGTGACTTGAAATTCACAATGTGTAAGCATCAATATTTGAATTTTTACTGGGCTATCCTCTCACTGAAGACAATTGCTTTCAACTTGTTTCTTTTCTCACTAGTAGTTAATGCAGTGCTATCAAAATTTCACTAATATGACAGTGATGACATTTTATGGTTGACTCAGTAATCATTCATTACTACATGAAAATAATCTCATTTATTTTTTCTTTATATATTTTATTGGTGTTTTACGCCGTAATCAAAAATATTTCACTTATAAACAGCGGCCAGCATTATGGTGGGAGGAAACCCGGTACAGCCCGGGGGAAACCCACAACCATGTTACAGGCAGACCTTCCCACGTACGGCCAGAGAGCAAGCCTACATGAGCTGGACTTGAACTCAGAGAGACCATATTGGTGAGAGGTTCCTGGGTCATTACGCTGCGCTAGCTCGCTGACCACCTGAGCCACGGAGGCCCCTATGAAAATAATCAGTGGACATGTAATACATGCACATGAATATTCAATTTTTAAATAAAAATCACCCATAAATTTATATTATCCATACTGTCTCGACTGCAAATCACAACGCACGCAAAATTCAAGCTTAATACTGGTTTGGGGTAGGAAATTTGTAAATGAGCACACTTTCAAGGTGCTTTCATTTATTAAATCTATGTGTCATGTGCATCTGCCGTCCACTTCTACATACTGTGTATAACTTCCATAGACCAACAAATGTTTCCAAGCATTCTCCTTGGTAAATTGTTTATGCAGTTTAGACGTGTTAGTTAAGGTCAACATTCCAGGCTATTGTTGAGATTTCTGTGTTGGATAGTGTGGAGATTTTCTCACCTTCATGAAGTCGGTTTCCTGCGGGTCCATCCTACCATTCATGTCCACCACTTCATCAATATGAGGAGAGTCATCTCCCACCAGGATCAAGGTGCGACATCTGTAACACAAAACACCATATAAACAAGTCTCTTTCTTGTTTTTCTGTAGTATTACTTACTATACTCCACTTAGAAGAAAAGAGGGAATAACTCTGGGATGTTGGAAGATGTACATGTAGGTAAGCCATAGCACTTCAGACCACCAAATGTAACAGACTTTTCATTTATCTGATTGGTGCCATTCTCAACATCTTTTCACTCACATGACAGCTGCTGGGTGAATGGGTGGAGGAAACTGGCGTGTCCGGAGTATTTTAGACTGTCATGACCATCCATACACTTAACGGCATTTGTTGCCAATCCACAGATTTGAGCTAAGGCACACATTTATTCATCTAGTCAGCCCACCCAAAACAGTCTTTCATTATTAAAATGTATAATTACACCTGCGCTTTTTGGGTGGATATCTGGATCAGAATTTTTTGGTGGCACGAAGTTTCAATTCTTGAAAATGATAAACCTATTCAGGTAAATTTAGTTTGCTTCACAGGTCAGATTTAAATTGTCATCCAAGTTGAGAAGCAGAGAAATGCTTTTATTAAGGAAGCAATTTCATCAGACAAGTTGTCACTGTGTGACACCAAACAATGAAATACAGGATTGTGCACTGTAATTTTGAAACCAGGACAGGTCTGACAGAAAGACAGATGGACAGACACTGCACAATGGTGACAGGGACAATTAAGAAGTACATGAGAAGACTTTTTGTTGCCCTCTTAATAAAGGCATAGGGTTGATCCTATTTTAGGGAATTCCCATTTACCTTGATACTGTTTTCACTTTTGTTGGATGATGACATTCAGGGTATGACATTGGAGACAGCTAAAAATACTGGATAGTATAGCTAATGTTAAAAGCAAACAATCTTTTGTAAATATATACATGCAATGATGACTACTTACTTGACAGCTTTTGAGACAGATTTCTTGATTGGGTCAAGTTCTCGCACCACACCCAGATCATCTCGTCTGAAATGAACAGTTGCTGTAATCAGTCACAGATGCAAACATCTATTTGACAGTACATGTATATGTAGTCAGACAAACATGTCAATTCAAGATATGCATTAGTCATTTGCTCATACACAAAATAGAATGAATGAATGAATGATTATGGCACACAGCTATATCAGCCCAAATATTTTCTTACATGTATGTGTAGGGCTGACGTGCATAAAGCAAGGTACATGTATAGCTGTGAAAAAGAAGTGTGAAAACAGAATGACTGATTGAAGCTCTGATATCTGGAAATTTGTCACCAGTTTAGGCCTTATTCTGTTTTAAGACAACTGTTTGGTGTACCCTTGTAGGTACATGACATAATTTACACACTAGTGCACAGGTACCAGGTATCGTAGTGAAGGTACATGTAATACAAAAGAAGAAGGTCTTACTTGATGTATGACTCAATGAACAGACTCAGGTTGTGGGCATTCATCACTTTGATATAGTCCTGGAAAACATGCACCAAGTCATGGTTTTGCCAGCGAGTTTTCTGGAAAAAAAAAAGCACAAAATGTCATTAATCACCAACATCAACCTTGAGGACACAATACAGTCCTTTACCTACTCAAAGTGCTTATTCATCCATTTACACTTCTGTATGCACACTGCAGTTCAGACTCCTGTGTTCATCCGTCTGTTGTGACCTAATTAAACAGACTCCATTCCACTGACTCAAATGGCTTCTGACAAACTAATCAATGATTTCATCGACATTACCTGTGACAGTCGTTGTTATGACAACAGGTTGATTGCAGGTAAGCCCTGCTTTTCTTCATCAACAGGAATATAAAATGGCAGTTAATTTTAATGGAGAAATTACCTGTTCATCTTTCACACAGATAATACTGATGGTGGGTCTGTTCATGAAGGGATAATCACCACTTGTAGTGTGTTTTATCCCTTAGCCTGCTAGAATGCACAACCCTTAATCTCCTTACCTTTCCAAACCAGTGCCACAACAGGTACTCCTCTGTGAAGTTTGTCATCTGTCCTCCGAATAGGTACCAAGAGTTCATCTACAACAGAAATACACATATGCATAAAATTTCAAATTCCTAGCACAATGTGAACAGATTTGTGTCAGGATGAACATTAAGCCATCAAATTTTTTATCTGATTTCCATTTTAAATAATACACACCATGACAGACCCTATTAAGCTAATCCACTGACTGTGGCATGGTATAAAACATGCCTTGTGCTGGGGTGAATACAAACAAACATTTATTCCCTAATCTGACAATAAAACCAAGGTCATGCTCAAAGAACCATGGTCAATATAGCAGACATGTTTTTTTCACATGTATCTGGGAGGTTGACAAACTTTCTTTGTGCATTGCTTAGACAATGGCAATATTAATTCAGACCAAGTAAGACAGATCCAGAGTATAATACAGCATGCGAATGTTGAGTATGAACAAACAAGTGACACCTGCTAGTTTTTTACAGTGTTACTCTATGGCCTGAGTTTGGCATGTACAAATGCCTACTACATTTACACTTAGTTTAGTTTAGTTTATTTACTCTGTCTCATACAGGTCTATATGGCCAATTACAAGGGCTAATAGCATGTTAGAACAAATAAGGTAAACAGATATACTGTTACTTATGTACAATAGCTTCTAGTCACAGTCATGGTTTGATATGGTTTATTACTGACCTTCTGATATCCCCACTCAATCCACCCTGGCATTTTGGCTGTGGGATTGATCAGAACCAGAGCATCCACACGATTTGGCTGCTGCAGCTGTTACAAGCCCGACAAAAAAGCAAGAACAGACATTAGAACTTATTACCGATTTCTGTTATTTCAGTATACTTATAAATGAACAATTTCTTGCCATGACACATGTTGGTATAAATCATAAATCAGGAACGGAAGCATCCACTATTTGAGCAAACCTTCAAAAGATGAAGACCTTTTTAAAAAAATGTTTAAAACAAAAATTTTAAATTTTAAATTAAATTTTTAATTTAAATTTTAAATGTCTTCTAAAAAAGACCTGATCTGTGAGAAGTATTGCAGTATGTACAACTTACAGCCAGTCTTGTGAGGACATTGGCTCCGGCTCCCACACCGAACCCCAGAACTCGCTTTATCCTGGAAAATAATAAAGCAATTCTTGATACATGTACTTAATAAAACACAAATAAATTTTATTATATTAGTAACACTTCACAAACATGTTTGTCATATATCATGACACTGGACCAGACATTCACATGTAAAATGTATTCATCAAATTTAATCAAATGATACAAAAATATAAAACATAACTATTATAGCAAAATAGTTCAGCTAAATTATTTCATCGCTTTAAAAAATTACCAGCCTGCAGCCTCATAGTCTTAGCAGGTTTTTACGTCAAACAAGTGACTGTTGAAATATTCATGCTCAAATGATGTCCAAATGTCAAGACTCTATCAAAGCAGACAAACCTTGGCCATAATGTCTGAACACTTACCCAAAGTAGTCAATGACATAGTAAACCGCCTGAGCTAGTTGGTCCATGGTTGGGTACATAAACCTGGAAATGTCAAACAAAGTTACTTCCCTTGTTTCTGAAACTGTTTATTTACTTGGATTGGTGTTTTATCCTGTACTCAAGATTATTTATCTTCTATGACCAGCATTATGGTGGGAGGAAACCTGGTAGAGCCTGGGGAAACCCACCACCATCTGCAAAGTTGCTAACAGCCCTTCCCCCCATCAGCAGGGAGAGGAAGCCAGCATGACTTGATCTCACCACAGCATTGGTGAAAGCCTGCTGGGTCATTGCCTCCTGCTGTCACACTAACCACCTAGGCCCTTCAGATTTTGTGGTTTAATACTACTGAGTAAAATGATGACATTACAACCGGTATATTTCCACACTACATTTCTAGACGACTGTCTTGTGCTTACCTTTCAACACTTGACATATTATATTACAAATATATATAACAGGTAACAATGTCTGAAAAGTGGTTTGTTTACCATAACACATATCTTTGAAAATACAATACTGCCTGAGTAACCACACATGAATCATCTTAAGTAGAATTGTGCCTATTTAAAATCCAAAAATACATCAATGGACCCTACTCATACTAGTTTGTAAATTAAATAAACAGATACCTTCTTTCCTGTCTCTTACTTAACAATATCTAGGCGAAAGAGCATGCATTTTCTCAGCAAGAATCATTCTGTCATTTAATCTCAACCACATTAACTTAACTCTCAACATGTTTACACACACTTGTCATTTCAATAATAATTTAGAGAACACCTGAAAACAGAGAATAAAGACAGAGTAACTTAATGCGGAGAGACAAGACATTTGAGTATCACAATGAAACCTAAAGAACTACATACACAAGTGTACAATACGTAAACAAATACAGATTACAGAAACAGAAACAGAGGATGACCACAAGCACAGGATACTAAAAATGTTCCATGCAATTCAAGATGATATCCAAATAAAACAAACACCAAATCAATAAGAAAATATTGATCATAATAGACTATGGTCCTTCTTTATCCTGAGTACTGTTACCATAAGCAACACTGTGATTAGAACTATTATTACCATGCAAGCAAATCACCATACCGTCTTTCACATAAAGTTTAGCCCAAAATTCTACTAAGTGTGATTTTCTTGTGTCTAGTTGTGATTCTTGGTAACTGGACACAGCTGGAGGGTGGTAGGGTGGGAGGATTGTGCATACAATTGACAAGATCAATAAACATACCCATTCTTCCTTCAGCAACCCAACAGTTAGCTCTAGTACCATCTCTACATGGCTATCACAAATTTTGCATGTTTCACATGTAGTCACATTATTCTGTTAATTTTGTCTGTGTGATTCTAGTATGTTTTCTGCTATTGCAGCAAATTGTTCTGTTAAATATAACACACATATTCTACCGATTCAACATAGAGATTCTACATGCAATAGAAAACTTGATATTATGTTGAATGTGACAGAATATTATGTTATAAAGACAGAATACATTCTAGCGTCACTTAGACCACAGATTTTGTGTTAAAATCAACAGATTAATTTTTTGAGTGTAACAAATAAGCCTACATTGACAAGCGTGCAGGTTTTTCACAACATGGCCAAACAACTATGTGTTTATTTTGTGGTAAATAAATACCCACATGCAATTTAGAAGCTACACGTAACATACAAATATAAATATGGCACTTAACTGCTCCAACTTACCACAATTAGGTTCGCCTTTACAGGTTTGCTCTCAGTGGATTAAAAAAATTGCTTTTCACCCAGTTTGTTTTCATCAGGACTTTTACTGGTACATATAATTCAGATATAAGCAGCCGAGTTGTATTGACATGCTCATCACAACCTTTCGCGCAGCTCTGGGTATAGTCCATGCCACAACACTCATGGGACAATATCACACTAAGTGCATACATGGAGTCCATGGCTTTAACCAATGACTGACTTACTTGTTTCCCATGCTGTCAGGATTACCTAAGGCATCACCCCTAAAGAAATGTGTCATAAAGTTGTTAGTAGAGGAAGACTGTTTCTTAAAGGGATGTGTTATGAGGTTAGATTTTAAACGTATTAGACGTATTAGATGAAATGTCTACGAATCATGCAAAATATTGGTATATAAAACTGGACAAAAGGCACAACCGGCTTATGATGCAAGCTTAATTCACAAGTACCATGTATAATGAACGTGATGAACTTTGTATATGCAAGGCAGATTGTAGAATCATCAGCCTTAGAAGTCCAGCAACCTTGATGGCCCATACTTAAGAACAATCACAACTGGCGAGGCTACCACAGACCTCCCCTGTAGAGACACATGATTGCAAAACTTCAGCTCAAGTCCTGAAGTAGTGAATTGGAAAATTTACAGTACTTAATATGCACACATATCAGAGAAGGAATATTTTAGCAATATACTTTGTATGTATGTAAAGCTTCACGTCAATACATGCTATACTTCTTGAGACACCACCCCTAACATTTTGCTGAACATCAATTCTTATACACAATACACTAAGTAAGGAATTCAGTAATTTACGGTATTTAATATACCAAATCAAGGGTGGAATATCCCCCTCCTGTTACTGTGCTCTACACGTGCACTAAGCCTGAGCTCAATAAATGCAGTACTTTTTGAGATATCATCCCTAACATTCTGTTTAACATTGATTTTTATACACAATACACTAAGTCAGGCATTTGGTAATTTATAGGTATTTAATATGCACACATCACATCAACAATGTAACATTCCCCTCGTGTTATTGTGATCTACCTGTGTTCAAACCCTAAGCTCAACACTTGATGTACATTTTAAGACACCACTAATAATATTTTGTTGAACACTGCTTTCCCTGTTACTGGACGCTGACACTCAGGGTACAACAAAGTACAGGCGAGCTAAAAAAATGTTAGTGTTGATGATGTGTATATGAGTGACAGAGGCCAGGCGAGCTGGCACAGAGACATCTGATGACTTGACAGACACAACGGCAGATTGTACAGCAGATGTCCTGCCAGCACAACAAAGGTCCTCGATACTTCATTACAGCAATGGAACCACCAACTAAACTTTGATAAGACTGCATTTTTTTTTTTCTTCAATTGGAAAACACTTTTATGTTAAAGTTTTGGAAGGTACATGTGCATTAGAATAATTCAATAATAAAGAGGTACATGAAATCTGACAGTCAGTGTAAAGAGCAAAAAAGAACAGATTTTTGTATCACCATCCCTCAACACTATGAACAGTGTCCAAATGGCCTACTTAAAATTTAAATATTTTCAAAGTACAGGACTTTGGGAAAAAACAAAAACAAAAAATCTGGGAAAAAGTTATCCCTAAGAGATATTTTACACACAGTTTTCACTGTAACTCATCAGACCTAGTTTTTTTCAACAGGAATCTGATTCCCAAAATATTCCTGTGCGTCAAAGTTTGGATTCCCGTAAAGAAACTATAAATGACTATTCCACAGAAAAGGGTACAACTTGTGAGTAGTCATTTTTCCATTTGCATTTTAGAGGAAGCAGAATGTGAAAGTCTCCCTTTGGGCGTAACGTTATAAAAGTGGTCAGCAAGATTTGTACCTAGCTGAAGAATTATATGAGCATGTTTATTTCTGATAGAGCATACATTTGAGTACTTATTTACGTTTAGAAAATATGCAGAGAATATAAAATTGGACATTCTGGTAATCTATTGGGATGAAAAAAATGAGCCCTGCATAACAGTTCTTTTTTTGTTTTCATACATTCAAACATTCATGTATTGTCACTACTAAAACCCATGTAATACAGCAAAATCCAAGTAATGCCAATCTCCTATGTATACACTTGTAGCACTGTGCTTATTATTTCACACTTCTGTACCACAATCAGGAATTATGAAAGCTGTGATCACATTTCAAGGCGGTCGCTGTGAGTTCAAGACCAGCTCATGCTGCCTTCCTCTCCGGCCGTAAGTGGGAAGGTCTGTCAACAACCTGCGGATGGTCGTGGGTTTCCCCCGGGCTGTGCCCGGTTTCCACCCACCATAATGCTGACCGCCGTCGTATAAGTGAAATATTCTTGAGTACGGCGTAAAACACCAATCAAAAAAAAAAAAAAAAAAATCACATTTCAAGGCAGCAGTCACATTAATTAGTGGAAGAAACCAAATTCTCCGTGTAGCTCAGGAAAAAATCAGAGGCTGATACCTCTCAAATCTCCTGGCTTAAGGCCACAGCCAAGCCATGGGAGATACACGTACATGTTTTGTGAATTGTCAACACACATTCTTTGTTGTCAGGGTCTGTGGTCTCCAGCAGAACACCGTGTACCAATATGAGAGCCTGGCTGGCCTCTATATCAATCTGATATTGCATCATGCATTAACCATACAAATATTACAGCTTCTGTCTGTTGCACATCACAAAAAAGCTAAGTGCAATGAGGTCTTACATCAAGCACACAGTAGAGCTTAGAACAATCAGTCAAAAGTCTAAAGAGCCCGCTGTACAAAAGCCACATGTACTCATGGAAGTTTTTCAGAACAGTCTAAAAATGTTTTAATATTTTAACCCACATATGAATTCAACATATAATGATACCTTTCATGACAACGGTATCTTCAACAGCTTCAATCATACGCGATACGTGCATTTAAGTGAAATTCAAGAGATTCCTTTAATGCCACTCAATCACAGGAAAGAAACAACAATCAGAAAAAGGCAAACAGCAAATGCGCCAACTTCAAAAGTACATGTACAAGACTTCAAAGTCACAAAGACCTGCAAGCCAATTAAATTGCTCAATGTAGCACAATGCTCCTCAGAATAGAATACTTATACATGTACATTTAATTTGAATTTAAACAGGAATTGTTTTTTGTGGGGTTTTTTAGTGCAAGGATTAAAAGCAATGTGAGCTCCTCCTCGGGAGAATTCAGTACAGTCTGAGAAATCTCCCATTGTTAGAATGATAAATACGGCTCTGCGTCGTATTGTTTTGCTTATTTGTATTCACAGCATCAGGGAAATGTGCTTTCCATCATAATAGAGAGATGACTCTTTCGTGTTTTTGGTAACATTTATAGGTTTTATCTTTTCTCAAGAAACATTTGCCAAACAAATGTTTACACATCAACTGTAAAACTCAGTGATGCTGGGATAAGTGTATTGAAAATAACTATTCATATGAAATATGAATCAACACTAAATGTATTAATGTATGTATGTTTAGCGGTTATAATGCCTCATATCACAGATTCAGTTCCTCTGAAATGAAACTAAACCCCAATCTTGAAATACATACCAGACTATAGAAAACATCTTTTCTTCCAAAAGAAAATTACATCAAGTGTTTGAATTCACTTAATGTATATGTTAAATAAACAATAATAGGCAATGTGATTCATCTTAAAAATGCACAATTATATCTCAAATTCATATTCTAAAAAATAAATACCATTCATATTTCAAGATGCTGTCTAAACATCACATTCTTTTCTAAAGCCATTCATCAAATATTTCATATCTGCAGCCAATAGCCTCATCCATCATAACTTCATAACACTAACAATACATCTTCTTTCATGAAGAAAGCCAGTCTATTTGTA
This sequence comes from Liolophura sinensis, assembly GCF_032854445.1. NCBI lineage: Eukaryota > Metazoa > Mollusca > Polyplacophora > Chitonida > Chitonidae > Liolophura > Liolophura sinensis. Next base: position 13,661,126 of record NC_088303.1, on the reverse strand, counting down.
TGTATCAGCCAAATGAACAGTAGCATATATAAGGCATGCAGGGGCAGACAACTGTGAATAGGCTTACATCTGCTTGAGCTGCAGAGCACCCTCTTCCTGGCCTGGCGCATCCAGATGGTACACACAGAAGTGTCTCAATATGGGTTGCATTTCCGGGAAGCTGAAGAAACCCTGGTAACAGCTGATATCTACACAACAGAATAACAGTGTTAAAATGAGCATGTTTCAAATGAACTGGACCCACTTCCACAAAACTCCATTAAACTTTTCAGAAATGACATGGCCTGTACAAGTAGGTTACAGCATTGTACATGTATATACAGGTTACATATACTTGGAAGCTACAAGAAAAACTGATTAACAAAATTTTGTAAAAGTGGGCTCTGAACGCAAAGCACTGTTATCAGGAGACATTATCCACTGTTTTCAAACTGTAAGTTCGAGCTAAGTTCAAACAACAGTGTTAAAAAAGCCCACATGCTGTTTGTCAAAAACAAGGTTTGCATTTGACAGAGTAAATAGTCACAATCATTTCTGAAATTATTTACATGTACATGTATTTATTTATTTCATTAAGGTTCTAAGATTCCATCCCATGGTCAAGAAGGTGGTCTCCATTTTACACTGTAATAAGCCACAATCATATTTTGAATCATTTTTTTCATCAGGTTTCTATAATTCTATCCTGTGGTCAAGAAGATTTCAACTACATGTACAGGTACACTATGATGAATAACCTTATGGGTGAAGACTGTCCTCTGCCATGTACCTGACAAACCAGAAACCTCCTGACATATAAGGCTACAGTCAAGCCAGAGGGGGCCTCCGTGGCTCAGTCAGTTAGCGCGCTAGTGCAGCGTAATGGCCCAGGAGCCTCTCACCAATGCGGTCGCTGTGAGTTCAAGTCCAGCTCATGCTGGTTTCCTCTCCGGCCGTAAGTGGGAAGGTCTGCCAGCAACCTGCGGATGGTCGTGGGTTTCCCCCGGGCTCTGCCCGGTTTCCACCCACCATAATGCTGGCCGCCGTCGTATAAGTGAAATATTGTTGAGTACGGCGTAAAACACCAATCAAATAAATAAATAAATAAATCAAGCCAGAGAGAAGTGGATAAAGAGAATAGCCTCACTCAAAACAGCCCTTTCATTTACACCGTGAGTAACACTGCAGACAACAGATTTTGGAAATTCTTTAAAACCTGAAGATGGCTATTTTTCATCTTTTAAGCAATTCCAGATGAAGTCATCTGCCTATTTGTGGGAGCTGTAGGATTTCAATAATTGCTGTTTCACTGGCTTCTAGCACTTGTTCATTTAGTTTTCTTAGAACAGGGATTTGGTTGGGATTACAAATATTATCTTTAACATTTTTTAGTTGGTTCACATGTCTTCTCTTTCAAGCCAGATTGTCAAGACAAAATCACTATGGACAAATTAAAATCATGGATTTAAAAATGTACGGTTGAGTCCAATGTCATGGAAGGTAAGTATGGCAGGTTTAGTCCTGTCCCCCTGTATGGCCACCCTGATCCGACCATGGGGAGTCTCCACATCTTCATCCTACAACACAGTGGGACAGTGTGATTAGACATGTTCCTGTACATGTTTATACTGCAGTTGATCATTTTGTTCACGACCACATATATGTGTCTCATTTAGCCTGATTCTGAGAGATCTATTGATTGTAGAAAGTTGTTCAAAAGCTTGTCTGGAAGATAGGAAGGTACCATACTAGATAAATGTAAGTTTCAACATTCAAAGTATGAAATTTATTTACCTCTTTTAAATTGCTCATGACAAACTTGCCTGTATGGAGCAGAAACAATATCAGACACAGCTGGATTAACATTTGAACTGGAACCCCTACATGTGATAGAATGCTGACTAACACGATGATCTGGGTTACACTATTGACCCATGTCTGCAATGGGCTGTCAATCAACATGAGTATTTAGTGTTAATACCATAAACCAAGGTTCCAATTTCAGCTTTGTAACCTTGAGCACTATGAAAATTTGCTATTTGCAACATGACTGATAGAAGAATGTTGTGGCCCTTACACTACTGAAGTCAGCATAAAAGTAAAAGGTCAAATAAGAATAAATTTACAAGTATTTTCAAGCTTGTGAACAAATAAAAGGGAGGTGATGCTGTTTCTGTCCAGATATCTTATGACATATAAAGTATGATACATCCTTAAGATAAGTTCATAACATCATTTGCCTACACAGGAACTACAGATTTTCATATTTGGGATTAAAAATAATTTCATGGCCTGTGAAGAACATGGAATCACTCCAAAACAAGACATTGCGCTAAAAAATGTACTGTAAATTACCTAAAATTTTGCATTTTAGGTCATTTTTCATAAACAAATAATTAAATGTCACAAAATATAACTTTGGGTGCTGAAACCTGCATCTTTCATGTACGATATAAACTTACTTTTTAAACAAAGATGTAACTGTCCTTCTAAGATAAATTGTGCACTCAAAACCAGGCAAAATGTGTACTTTATTCATGGACAATTTACGGTACATGTACATGCATGCCCACAACACCACCTTGTTTCCTAGTTATGGGGAATATCAAGAAACACTCTCAGTGCCACATATACACACTGTCAGTAGGTACATGTAGTTCAAACCCACTCACAGTACAACACTCAAGCCCTAGGAAAATCCGTAATGGAAAGAATAAAACAACGCTTTTCTAAAAATTATTCAGATCATGTCAAGGAAGTGAGTTACTTTAACAGCCTAATCTGATTAGGTTTTAAGTTATCACTGCTCACAAGATCACACAACACATGAAGGTATTTACCAATACACATGATGAACATACGTAAATCAAGATGCCCATTACAACCATATTAAAGGCGATGTTCCGATTAAACAAAAAAAAAATGGTGTTCAGATGTCCTTTAAAAAGAAACATTTGAACTGCTCTTTCTGCCACAGCTATGTAAAACTCTAACAAACTGGCAAATACACTTCACGATTTGGTGCCTGGTGAAATGGTGCCCTCATCCCATCACCCTGAATACGTCTACAGGTACATGTGCACACTGCAGTCTATTGTCTGTGCCACACGCCCATAAGGTTCTTGTCAGGCCAGCCTTCATACTTTACCTGAATAATGATGTTATTCGCATCAGACAGCAACCTCCGTGGTTCAGCAGACGTACTGCTGATGCTTGTCAGCTCAATGTCAGTCAGCTTCTCCATTGGCCGATCCTGGAAAGAGAGTGACCAGATTACAATATAAGACACCTATATCCCAGTAAGACTGTGAGAGATTCCATGGATCAGCTTAAAATATGAACCAAAAGTGTGCGCCTCTCGAAAATCTGCAGACCTTGTCTTAGCATTTATTTCCATGTACAAAACTATGTGGAGTTGTTTCTATAAATATCCCCGGACAGGCCTGTATAGCCATTCGTCAAGAATCTCAAGAATCAGGTCAACATAAAGCAGAAGAACAGGGTTTTCCATTGTTTATGACATAAATAAGAAAGATGCCTTATATACAAAGCCTGATATAAGACCAAAATCAAATGTATAAAGTATTTCTTTTTCAAATACTTCAAACTCGACCTACAGTTAATTTTTAGGCTAAATACCGGTAATCTGTTACCACACTGGATGTAAATAGAAGCCTTTGAGAAAATGTATAGCTTTTCATGTATGTTAATCAGTGTTGGTGTCAGTTTTTCTTCATGATCCTCGTCTTTTCTACAATAAATGTAACTCAAATTGCCAGTTCAACACAACTTTAATTAAATAAAAATAAATTAAGTTGTCAGGTATGGAGAACTTTATCATGGCTAGTATGTACATCATTTGAGCTTCAGCATTACAATTCTATTCATCAAACAAACCCAATAACTATGTTTCAAAAAACTGAATGATTAAACTAGACTGCACATCAATATTTGTCTCAAAAACTTGCAATGTGTAATCTGTGTTTTTCACACATGAGCTGAACCTGTCTTACTTTCTGGTTTATCCACATTAAGATACACCAAAAACATTACACATTCTTGTGAAATTTTAGCCAAACAGAAATGATGCCTGTTTTCTGTTTGTGATTTTTTTTTTATTATCTTCAGCAAAAATATAATTACATGTAGAGTCTGATATCCAAATCTGTATACAGGGACAGTTAACAAGTTTGAATATGTTCATGTTTCATGGATGTAAATTTAATTTCAATATGTATTACATATACCGTACTTCAACAATTTTTCATGTGTGCATATAGATATATACACACATACATGATGCTTTTTATGGTATTGTATCATAAACTCACAAGTCATGAAGTACAGTACACAATCCTAGTTTATTATCTTCAGAAAGAAGATAAATGTATACAAAATGCATCCAAAGTCGATCTTCTGTGGGCAAAAAATTTAGGAAATTAGGACTTCTACAAATGTCTTTTTTATACACGATTAAACTACATGTACTCATGTTTGTCAAGCTATTGTTATAAAGACATACATGCACAGATTTATTCAGGTTTTGTGTACACTTATGTCTTCATGCTATAATATTGTGATATTTCATTCCATTTACACAAGACAAACTTCCCATCATATAACTGCATACTAGCTAAAACAATATATATACAAACAGATAGCAACAGCCAAGACAAATGTTCCAAAATGTAACCCCAAAAAATGGAAAATAAAAACCAATCAGCTGACCTCATCATCATGACCATTCCAGTCCAACAAGCGGCGGCTCTCCATCGTAACACAAAGTGGGGTAAAAACAAGCTGAAGACATATCAAAAGAGAGACAAGCATGCAACAACAGCAAACAAAAATCAATACATACAATAAGACTACTACTATCCCACAAGAAACCATTTACAGAAATTACTCTACTACATTTATATACATGTATAACACAACACCATAACATTTATATACGCTTTAGAATAGAAAAGAAGAAATAAACCAACAGAAACAGAATACACAGACATGTACTACACAGCATTCTATTAAAGTACAATAAGATGTTACACATTACTTAGTTTGATTAACTACATGTATTACGAACAGGAAAAACATGCCGGCCAGCAATAATGTCAATATAATATCTTTGCATAATTTATATATGCAAGCATTATTACTTATTAGATGTATCTCAATCCATTAAGCCATGCACACATGTACCTGGCTGTTCTTTAGATCAAGCCAGCATTTTAAATCATATTCCAGAAATTTTTTTTTGTTTGTATCAGACATTTTGACAAAGTGTTGTTCAATGCTACACATTCTGTAAGAAATTAAATGCCAAAAAATGCTAGAAGCCAACAAATAACAATTATAAGTTCTTTCTTCATTCTGGCCTAAAATCCCTCAGTGTTTGAGCCATCTGAAGAGTACTCTCAGGAGACAATTGAGCACCATGCACATGTAGAATGCCTTGTGAGCTTTGATTTTTTTTCCTGTTTTTTTTTTTCTCTTCAGATACTGTCCGCTCTTCTCCACCCATAAATTTATCTCAATGTATATTTATTTGTGAAATGTTCTGGAGTATTTAAATACATGTAAAAAATATGTAAGATAAAAAAAAGTACTGGTCATTATATTTCTTGGATAATTTTTTGCATATCCATAATTTGCTTCAACAGTCCCCCAACCAAATAAATACAGCCGAGCTCCAAATCATCGCGGTCACTTTACTCACCTTCCTAGATAATACATTAATGTACCCAGATTAAGAAGACATGCTTCGTAACTGATTACAAATTATCTATGCTCCAACAGTGTCATGGCTATTTATTACAGCACCATGTTAAAAGATATGTATGCACATGGAAGTTTAATGCTCGCAGCTTGTGAAAAGACCGCATACGGTATGTGTATGACTATGAGATGCTACCCAATGATTCTCAGTATGAGTATAAAGCCAATTCTGCTCAAGCCTCAAGTATCAGTATATTGTGAAAGACTGCTTATTGCTACAATTGCACATCATCTGAATTTAAATCCAAGAGTAACTATGATCTTAAATTCAACTGACGCTGCTGAATGCAATAAGTTATGCTATATCCTCTGTGTGACTGTTTATGCCAATCTTCAACATTAAAACACATTCTTATTTAAAGAATACAAGAGTCAAGTCCCTTTTGGCTTATTTCATGCACAGGCTGGTCCAGTTTGGGCTTGGAAAACTCTGGTCTTGACAGCTGATACTTAAATGATTTGATTTTTTTCTTAGGTATATAACTAATGTACTGTATATGCATTTTATTCGTGTTTTGAAACTGCCACATGGTTCATGGATAGCAGTGGAGTGTTTGACTTGGTAAACCTCGTCATGTATATGTACTTGTGTGTTAAAAGCCCAATTAACATTTCAGGGGTAAATCAAGTTCACCCACATTTAGACAATACAGGGTAGGGGCTGGTAAGGGCATGACTTTACACTACATGTAGTTTTAACATCTTTTAGCTGTGGTAGTTTACAACAGCCGCCACGTCATCTTTCCTAAGCCTCCGTGAACTCGCGACACTCCTAAAATACTGATGGCTTAATGGGATGTACATGTACATGTATTTTGATTATTAATTAATGAACTGTAACACGATTTCAGGAGCTCTGCAAGTTCACACAGATATGGAGGAGACAGGGTGGGGGCAGTCACAAACTAAAGCAGCTAAAAGGCAAGGTTTTCCGATACTTGCTAGAATGAATACACATCTCATAGACAGGTCTGTCGATTCAACAGCGCCATGATAGCAACTGCCATAAAACCATGCCAATCAATATATATTCACTTAATATAACACCACCATATATAACACCATCTGTCAGGTCATTATATCACGATACTGATTCAATTTTTAATTTGGTGTGTGGCATGATTTATAAATTTTACAGCTACTAATACTGTTAGAACAGTCACCATCTTATTTACATTTGTCAGTTTTGTCCTGTACCAAACAGCTGACCCTTGTCAAAATACTATTAGGTCCTGTACCTTATTTCCAGGCTATAGGCCTATATTAATGTAAACATGTCTCAGGACATCACTTCAGACAACGACGGTTGTTGTTGTACTGTATATCTCCTATTAGGTCAATATACCTGATCGAAAGCAACACATGTTGTAATTACAAACTTGAATGTGATCATCTGTGACCTGACGTAGTTACGAAACAAAAATCTGCTGTGAAACATTCCTTGAAACTCAACAAAACATACCTTATCTAGTTATTGCGTCTTCGACAACAAGGGTGAATATGGCCGTACAGCGCACGTTAGACGATTTCTGATTGGCTCGTACCAAATGATTCCGACCAATAGATTATCGCGTTGGGGATACCACATGGTGCCCCCATCTTCCCACCTTTTGTCAGAATATCTTTGGAAAACCAAACTAATAACTAACTAATAACCCGGTAATAAACAAACTAATACACACCATAATAAAAGAAAATATTTTTAAAAGAGTAACCAGCTTTCATTTTAAATTATCATGGAGTGTTATGTGCAGTATACTCGTTCACTTGTCAATGTATGTCTTCCTGTTCAATTCGGTAAAGTTCCTAAAATTTACAAAGACGGATGCATGCATTAGGTCTGTATAAATTTTTTACAGCTTTAGAATCGTTTTAGCACTAAAAATATTGCAGGGGAGATTCTGATATAATTCGAGCTATTCTTGATAACTTTATCGATGCATAACTACATTTGGTCCATAGTGTTGTCTTTCCTGTTAATTCTTCTGGTCACGTGGGAAGACATATTTATTTATTTATTTGATAGCTGTTTCAGGTCGTACTCATGAATATTTCACTTATGGAAAGACTTATAAGATCATATCCCAATAACTTTTGTTGGTCTGCAGAGTCAAGTATAACTTTTCCGGAATCTGAACCTTGTTACTAACCCCTGTTATATATATGAGGGATTCCATGTGTATAACGATCATTTATTTATATATCGGGTGGGCATAAAAAATGGGCCGTACTTTGATGCTGCATCGCTCCATTATCCTTTATTCAAACCCTTTCAAACTTCAGACGTTCAAATGGCATGATTTTGTTAATATACTGACAATTTTTCAGGGCCATAGCTTGAGTAGGCTGTACACAGGGTTAAAATGAAAACAAAGCCTCAAAAACGCACGTTCCGGTGACCCACATTGCATCACCTGTCAAGTGTCTTAAGTAGAGCGTGCCCTGCACCTCTATGACACGTGTCAATCAAGTGTCGTCTGGAAAAATTGTCTGGCTCTTGTGTCAGAGAAACCCTTCTGCCAGATAGGCACACGTTTTGCTGAATCAAGATGGTTTTCTCTGCGGCGGACAAGGAATTGATCACCTTTTCAAGTAAAACAAGGTAGAGCATCATTTTGAAATGTCCGGAACATGCGTTTTTTTATTCTGTTTTGATTTTGGTCCCATGTACAGAAATCTTAAAGGATGAAATTGAAATTTCTGTATACTAAGGACATGATGGCTTTAGAGTGTGTACATTTTTAGAAGCTGATGTAAGAGGGTTTCGGAGCTATTGGATGTCAAAGTACAGCCCATATTTTTATGCCCACCCGATATATTTGATTGGTGTAGAAGTATTGGTAGGCTATCAGCCGCCGTTTATCCATCATGCATCGCCAGCGAGTGCTCTATCCCAGGCCTAACATAATTATGTTTGACATTCAGCATTCAACTGAATTTAGCCATAACCATAAGTAGGCCTATTTGTCCAGTGTACGCGGGGCTAAATTCCGTGGCCTTCTAGTTAACAATTATAGCGTGTTACCGAAACATGACCCGTGGAATCTCATACCAGTGTGATCGCTGTGAGTTCAATTCATGGCTTCCTCTCCAGTCATACACTTGGGAAGGCCTGCCAAGGGCTTGCAGAGGTCGTGGCTTTCCCCAAGCTTTGAGCGAATTCTTCCACCAAAATGCCTCATGGTCCCCGTCGTGTGTATGATATATTCTGGAGTACAACGTAAAACTCCAGTCAAATATAGGGCCTACTATCAAATGAATCCAATGTATGCAGAAGTTTGATAGGCAACATTATCCTAAACATTTTTAATCTGAGTACAGCATCTAATTGCCTATACATGAATAGAGAACTGCATGGCACGCGTGACAAGTTGGACATTGATAGCTGTTTATATGGAATTTAACAGAATTAGATGGTTTCTACTGTCCATTTCTGTCTTTTCTGTACCACCTTTCCATCCGTGTATATGTCAGTTCATTTTATTTTAGGCTTTATCGACCATTCAGAACAGCTGAAACTGCTAAAAATAGAAGGCTGTTCCTTAAATTATAAATTACCTTGACAGGGGTTTTAACATGCACCTCGGATGTTAAATGATCCAGTGGTTTACAACGCTTTGCCAAATTATTTCCATATACAGTAGAGTCCCCATGTATTTCATATGAATATACAAATGCACAAATCCCCGCTTGTTTTATTGCAAAGTCAAAAAGCTGTATCACTAAACTTGTATCTAATCTCTTAACCAATTCACTGCAAGAACTACAGCCATTTTGGAAGAAGTACCGTTCTGCAATGGCAAAGAATTCAGGCGTCAACTGCATTTGGATTCTTAAAAAGTCTAAACGGCTTACTCAAGAACTAAACGCTCAAATACGCGTACAGTGTAAGAACACATCCACTTGGAATTTCCCTACTCTTTATTCTGCTATACTCCTCAAGAAGACTTAATTGATAGAATTTAACCACTGATTGTTTCAGTGTTAAATAAAACCGGTCACCGCTACACTGTAAGCATTTTGTATTAAACCTTTACTGAAAAAGTGGCAGCTGGGCTGCAGAGAATTCAGTTGAGATTTATGTTTTGTTTAAGTATATAGGCGCACTGGTATAGGTTTTAATTAAACCATTTCAAGAACACTTACTTATATAATGTATATAAGTAATAATGTTTATACTCAACATTAAGTAAAACTGGGCTTATCAAGACTTGCGTTAATTGTATAGGCATGGAGGCAAGTTAGATAATTCTACCTCCATGGGGGCCTATAGGTAAGGCATTGCTTTGGATTGATGTATCAGTAAATTATACTTTTACAAATATTTGACGCTCAGAACATTCAAATAAGCTCATAGCTAAGCAGATCTGGGCATCATTTGACTCGACACATTTGCGAAACGTTAAATGAATTAGGCACACAATTACACAAAATCCATAAAGGTTGTACATAAATGTGTAAACCTTTACACAGAACTTTAACAGTGTACATTAACATCAAATAACATATAGGAGTCCCGGCATATGACGTGTGTATATCCTGCCTTGTATAGCATATTTGTTATATCCTGACGTGTTAAGTGATAGTTTCAACCAACGTAACAAATTATCACAGCAAAAACTGGTGTGTCAAGAATATTAGATCAAAGGCATTAATCCTTCCCAAATCTCTACAATAAGTAGGCCTATAATTCTCTAGTACGTAATTATGGTCTAGAATGAATTTCACTCTTCTTCATAACAATGTGTATGTAATTACACATAATGCAGGGGTTACGGACCGTGTATATATATTCGTCGTGTTGAATTAGATCATCTGGGATACATATCTTGAGTATCGACGACTTATAAACCAGCACTGGTACACGATTTGGATACTAATTTCATTCATTTGCCTAGAACATTCCTTGCGTCTTTCCAACATCAATGAAAACTCTTGGCTGCTCATTTTTACAGGAATAACACACAGCGTTCCCCATGTATTATGTGTATACCTTGCGTGGATGGATACTTCATGACGCGCGTGCCGTTATATATATATAGGAAGCACCGCGATAGAAACTTAAACACAATGAAATTATGCCCTCGCTTGTCTATATGAATTAGTGCTGGGAAAGCGGAAGTAATATTGATGTCTCTTAAACCACAGAATTACTGCGTAATGCATAGAGTGAACACACGTGAACGACGTACAATATAACATGAGCAACTTGTGTAGGGGAAGTGACGGCAAATTAATAAGGAAGGAAATGCTCACCTATATATGCATGTATATCGAGCGCACACGTAAATGGATTCTACTTTAACCAAAGGTAAAACTATAATGAATTATCCACGAGCACATTGAAATAAGTTATTTATATCTCAAGAGCGTTACTTTACACCTGAGTGTGGATTGACGTTTTTGTTCTCAAGCCTGTGATATGCCCTGCTGGTGACGTCACTGCCGGTTGACCGGTCACGTCCTTCGTGGACTCATCTTACAGGTGTTTTATTGTAAACTACATGTTTGGCTCATGCCACTTAATTGAGCCGAAGCACGATCCATGCCTAACCCAGGACCTTAAAATAATTACTTGTTAAACAAGCAAACTTCCACAATCTTAGTTTGTCTGGAGCTGCTATATGTTCAAAGCAGCTTTAATTCCAGCATGGGTTATTCATGATATTTGGCTTCAAAAATGTCGTTTTCAAATGGACACATTTCATCATACTCTCCTCGTATAGTTTTACAAGACTGGCAAAGCATAATGTCCTGTTCTTCTCATTGTAATTTAGATACACATGCAAGTTTAAAAACATAGAATGTATTTTTGAAAAATATTTAACGTAGAACATTCCAACATATTGGGTCATTATCACGAAATTGAGAATAAAAGTTGAAAAATTCGAATATGTGAGATTTTTTTCAGTAATTATGGAATTTAATATATATAGGCCTACATTATTTTGATGTAAATGTTGCCTCGGTTCGAATTCAGTCGCGGCCTTGAATAGCTTGAAGTACGTTAGCTAAAGTCAATGAGGTATTGGCAGATTTTGTTCTCACAATTGGTGGCGCTAGTGTGAATTAGGACTCACACGTCACAAGTCTTTTGTTTCGCGTCGCAAAACATGTTACGTTCTACGGTTTCATCTGTGACGTATTTGATCTACCAAATGTGACCGTCCGCTGTTGACGCTGAAGTGGAATATGCATGGTGACTGAAATGACGTAATACGCCCGACTTCGGAGCAGGTCGTCACTGTACACTGCAGAGTTGTCTACCTTTACAGAACTCTCCAGTAACTTAAAGTGAAAACGTCACATACATGTTGAGGGAAATGTGGAAAGCCTTATTAGATAAATAAGTTTTTTAAACTCAGTACTGCCGCTTTCTGCTGTTAATTGTCCATTGTGGATGAAGTGCTTTTGTGGGAGTTTACTTTTGTCATGAGATCATTACCACAGATGTAGCAGAAATATTTCTAGGTCGATGACAATCCCTCGAAATGGTTCATCCGTCAAGGTGAGTTGAACTACTTCTCCCTCGAAGTTCACCAACTTCGGCAGGGCGAAAAGCAGTTACCAAGTGGAAATAGGCTTGTTAGAAAGCCTTGGATTTGTAGTAAGCAGCATTGGCGATTATGAATTCGAAAGCATATCACAACGTAATTAGCACTGATTGTGCGTCGATAGTTCCTTAACGGATATTGGTAATTCTTTGCCGTCGGAGCGTCAGGTAACGGTTGCCGTAATCTGATAACCGTACCTTTTGAGTACGAGCAATACAGTAACGGTACATAGATCCATGACCTGTTAGGAATGCCAAGACACGAAAGGTTGAATGTCTTTTATTAAAATCAGAATGGTCTGATACATTATGGGAATTTCCTACAGTCTTGTAGTTCAATTACAGTAAACGCAATTAAGCAAGCTAAGTATTTTTACTCGAAAAAAAGAAAAGAAACGAAACAAACAAAACAAACAAAACAGCATCAGCGCTTAATTAATATGTTGCGGTAAAGTAAATATTGAGGTCTATCTTTAACAATTTGTTAATGTTGGATTTAATTAAACTATGGGATATTTAATTGCTGGTTAGGTCATTTAAAGGTATTAAAACTAAAACCATTCCATTAATTTTATAAAGGAGAAAAAGGTAACTTTTGGCAGAAATTTTTACCAAAATCATGTCCTGTTTAGTAATTTCGTAGACGGTAATATGCCAGCAAGCATATGGAGAGGTGAGTTGCCACATTTACAGACCTGAGCATTAAGTAGGTCGTCTTGAAGTTTAAAAGTTACAAAGCGTATGGTGTAAGCATAATGCTGTCTGTTGTTGTTGTGATGGTTCAGATTTATTTTATGTACTAGTATTTATTTATTTGATTGGTGGTTTTATGCCGTACTCAGGAATATTTCACTTATACGACGGCGACCAGCATTATGGTAGGAGGAAACTAAGCAGAGCCTAGTGGGAACCTATGACCATCTGCAGGTAGCTGCCAGACCTTCCCACGTACGGCTGGAGAGGAAGCCAGCATGAGCTGGGCTTGAACTCACAGCAACGACATTGCTTAGAGGCTCCTGGGTCATTGAACTCATGCTGTTGTGCTAACCCCCTGGGCTATGGGGATGTGTCAGGTGTGTGTTCTTGAGTGACGTTTCAAAGATGTTTTTGCGCCATATGTAAATCATGTACCAGTACGGCAGTTGAGTAGTGATAAGAAAGAAGACTATTCACAGCATGTAATAACTGCCATGTAATTTCTTCCTTGTGTTTTTGGAGAGTGTTTGTGGGGCCTTGATAATATTAAGCGTATGACAAAAATCCGTAACTTGCAAAATTTCCATTTACTCTGGGTCAACCGGCATGAGTTGTATGAGTCTAAACTTCTTGAGTATTGTGGTTAAGATAACAGTTAAGTCCTTTTTGGTCTTTGAAGCTACATGTATCTTAACCTACAATAAAGACTACAACAGATGGCACTCCTGTGTCCAGGTGGCACAGAAGAGTATGACCATGGAGAAGCTCTGTACTTTAAGATGTTCTTACATGGAAATGCAACTGCAAAACTTGATTGATTCTTTTTTACGAAGCAAAGGAAAAATAATCCTTCAAAAAACAAAAATGAGAACATGTTGTCACGGTACATTGCCTTTGTAACAGTGAGCATTAAATGGCTACATACATGCAGGCCACATGCAAGTTTTTAGAATGCATTTATCTACAGAAAACTAATGACTCACAGCAGAAAAATGAAATGTGACATTTGGCCTAATTAATAACACTGGAAATGGATAAACACATCTGATTTAGTTGAGTCAATAACATATCAAATATCTGTACAAACAGTGCCCAATATTACATTGGTTGTGCTTGATATTTTCATTCATTACCTTGTATCATCAGCTTCAGCAATGTGACAACCAATTGCACAAGGTTTATGAGAAACCCTGTAAAGATACATGTATTAACCAGTATTTTTTTTTTGTGCTTGAAGGTGTAGACACCAGCATATATTATTACACTCAGAAAACAAAATGTCTTGTCTTTGTATAGCTGAGGTCATAACATTATATAGGTCAGAAAGTAGTGTTCATGTATAAGTGGTTATCTCATATTGTTGATATCATACTGTATATATATATATATATATATATATATATATATATATATATGTATATATATACATTACAAAGCTCAGTAAACACTGCAGAGTTAGACCAAACATATGTTCATGTACATGTATATATGTGTATCAAAAGACCATTTGACCCAAAAATGAAAGTTTAAAAAACATACTTTTGTAAAAAATTTTGTGACATATACATGTAAAGTAAATGTGGTTTGAGATGCCAGAGAAGTAGAGTTCAAAGTAGGCAATGTTGCTCACATGAAGAAAGTTGAATGAATGAATGAATGAATGAAGGATTATGGCTTCATGCTAATGTCAAGAAAGGCGAAAGTGCCACATAAAGTTTTTTCTACAACCTGAGACCACACCTTTTTCTGTTGTCATGTCAGGTGAACACTGTTTTGCCTTTGTGACCTGTACACTGATTGAGCATAGGGTACAAATGGTATATTGTTTTTGTTTTTCTAATCTGGCATATTCCATTGTCTATGAGGAATTTCAGATCAGAAACAAAGAATTCAGTGCGGTTGTTTAGGTCTGTTTCCACATTCCATCCCCTTAGCAAAGGTTAAATTTTTTCATGTCTTCTCTTTTTTTGTAATGGTTAAACATGTAGTTTTTTTCCAGACTCTTCCCTTAAGATCACTTGTTGGACAAGCCGGCTATAATCTGAGAAATGAAAACATAGTAGCATGTAGTAGAATGTCTAACAGCATTCTAGTACATTACACTAATTATTATATATCACCTAAAGTTTAGCGTTTTAAAGAGGCACATTTTGCATGATTCTGATTGAGTCATCCAAGAGTTTTTCTTTTGTGAAAAAATTTAGTGTTGGCATCAAAACGATCATTTTAAGGGCTTTTAGGGGAAATGCATATTTACATATCAGACTTTAGTGGAAATACAGTATTCCACTTTTTCAGTGGTTTGATATACCAGATGCAGCCAGAGAATTTACCTATCTTAAGAGGAATCTCGGTTTCAGAATGTGAGAACTGCATTTACCATGTAACATTATATGTATGAAGTTTTCACAGCATGACACACTTTCGAACCTGTGCAGTTCATTTTGACCTGACAGATAGTAGTGTTGATGCACTGTTTATATGTCAGAATGGGATGTAAGTTTGCTGTTCCACATGTTGACTGAAGAAAAATAGTATTGAGGCACATTATATTAAGTAAGTATATTAAGTAAGTATATTTACATACTGTGTCATGGTTAATGTGGTGATATTGCGGCACTGTTTTGTTGCACCATATATACGTGTAATATTGCAGCACTGTTTTGTTCCACCCTGAATACGTGTACATGGATGTACTCTGCATCATTCAGTCATTTACTATTAAGTAGTTTTGTACTAAGCTTCAGAACATGAGCATCTGGCACCCGTTTCACAACGTTCCCGCAACTGCCATTGCAACGTTATACCTACATGTACAGTGCTGGTCGCCATAGAAATTAAGTGCACGTAACGTTACGTGTTATAGTGTGAAAATACAGGGCAGATCCCAGGCACAACCATCTGCAAGTTGCTGTCGGACTTTTGTTGCCCACTTTCCACCAAAAAGGAAGCCAGCATGGGCTACCCTACATTTGATTCTATATATGTAGTTTTACTCTTGCTTCTGGGAATACATGTGTATGTATTTTCTTTTAGGACATATATTCTTCACGCATGTATGTTGAGCCTTGTCTTTATCTGTGCATGTTACATTGACATACTTTTCACAATTACTAGTACTTGAGAACTGAAACCTGGAAGCACTTAAGGGGCAAGACAAGTCCATTACTACATGAAGTACTGTTGTTTGCATAACTATGTAATGTGACCATGTCTCCATCCATAAAACTGATCGTCTGCAGATTTCTGTGGGTTTCCCAAGGGGTTTGACCGGTTTCCTTCGGCCATAATGCTGTAAGCCGTATAAGTGAAATATTCTTGAGTATGGCGTAGAACTCCAATCAAAGAATTGAATAAATAAATACAACAAAGCACTACAGTATTGAGTTGTGTCATTGAGCAACAATCAGAAAGAGTAAGTGCATATGATAATGTCACCATATTTTAGATGTATGTCTGTAGTCATCTTTAGCTAGCCGTTATGAAGTAAGGTGAGAATGGGATTATTGTGAAAAGTGTCTGCACAGATGATGGTGTCCAGTTAGACTGTTTTGTTCAGGGTGGGTTGAGTGTACATGTAATTGTGACCAGTTAGACTTGTTTGTTCAGGGTGAGTTGGGTGTACATGAATTGTACACAGGATGCATAGATGATGGTGACCAGTTAGACAGTTTTGTTCAGGGTGGGTTGGGTGTACATGTAATTGTACACAGAATGCATAGATGAACAGTTAGACTGTTTTGTTCAGGGTGGGTTGAGTGTAGATGTAATTGTATACAGAATGCATAAATGACGGTGACCAGTTAGACTGTTTTGTTCAGGGTGGGTTGGGTGTACATGTAATTGTACACAGGATGCATAGATGATGGTGACCAGTTAGACTGTTTTGTTCAGGGTGGGTTGGGTGTACATGTAATTGTACACAGAATGCATAGATGAACAGTTAGACTGTTTTGTTCAGGGTGGGTTGAGTGTACATGTAATTGTATACAGAATGCATAAATGACGGTGACCAGTTAGACTTGTTTGTTCAGGGTGAGTTGGGTGTACATGAAATTGTACACAGGATGCACATATTCATGTATTAAAGCTTGCACTTCTTTGTATTTGGTGCATGTGTTGTACAATATGTGCGAAGTGTGAAAACGAGACACTGCCTTTTTAGCCTGACCTGAGACCCAGAGTGGATAACAATTGATAACACATGGGATTATAAAGTTCAGTTTTCTGTGGTAAAATATCATGTTCTTGTCACTCTTTGGGATGTTCAAGTCGGATTAATATGGAGCAGGCGAAGAAATAGTTATATAATCAAAATGTGTACATTACTACTTCCAGAAAACAACAAAAATACTGATGCAGAATGTTAACGTTATCATGCCTACAGTTGCCATGTTAGCCAAGTGCATTTTATGCTATTAGAGGCCGGCATTGTGCAAGTCTATAAACAACGAATAAAAAAGTTGCATAGCGTAGTAATTTGCCCTATTTCTTCTACCTTTTCGCATTTTCAGGGAATATTTTGTGATGTAATTCATCCACTTTATAAATTTTTTGATAGTGACAACAGTTAATGTTTTTGATATGTTTCACATGCTAAAAACAACACTAGGTAAACATAAAACTTGCTATACTTCACTTTCCTTGGGCTCTGCCTGCTTGTCTCCCACAATATCCCACAGCCTAAAACACCAGTCAAAAAACAAAATGAATACATTTTGCAAGTTTTTTAGTCATTGTTTATTATATAGGGAATAACTGGATCTACTTACACAAAGCTCTCTGACAGTATTACTTGCTATAAACTACCATGGCAACCAGCACTGCAGGCACTATGTCACCATGGCAGTTATGTGTCAGTGTAAGTGTTGAAAGTGTTGCATGGAACTGGACCCTGTATTACATTTATGACTGACACACAGATTTGTATACCTGGATTATGTATAATATCTGTGTAGATATTTCTCAGTAAAACACTATTTACCTGTACTTTTATGCATGACTAGAGCACAGGGAAGCCACTGGGGGATTACGAACTGAACAGTTTGTAGAGCAGCCTTGAAGGTACAACTGTCACAGTAATTGACCTAAAATTTTGCCTAACGAAATGCATATTTAAACCTCAAGACACCTTTCTATTTAAGATGACGAAATAAATTTCTCAGAATCAGGCAAAATAAGCAAATTACAAGTAGTCAAGGATGAAAGTTTAGGCCATTTCCTGTAAGCTGGCATGAATTACGTGTACTATCTGTTATCTGATCTAATCTCGGGCTCATGTCTTCTCGCTTTAATAGTAGAAATTTAGGGTAGCATATTTCAGGTCACCTACATGTGTAAAATAAATAGAATCAAGTGAACATTCCAGATTATCAACCTTGACAAACAGGGTTATTTAGTGTACCGTTACACATGTGACCAGATTCAATGGTATGATGTGTACAAAGGTATGGTGATGTGTACATCTGTAGATATGTGTACAAATATGGTGATGTGTAAATGTCAGACATACATGTGCCCATGTATGTGTGTACAAATGTTGTAATGTGTACATGACATACATGTGCCAGTGTGCTTGTTGCACTACAGGTGTGATGAATCATTTATGCGTACTTATATAAAGAAGTATGTTGTGTACATTTGATTACATATGTGTGTAATGTTATATACAAGTGTAGAATATCTCTTAAAAGAAAATACAACAAATCACATAGCCTGAGTTATTTATGAAGAGGAGTGGAAATAGACCTAAACTGCCACAGGCATATTTGATGTTGTGTGCTTGGTATTTCTGTTAACCAATTTTTACTAGGGGCCTACCTAATGACTCGCCGTGACTTTAAGTCCAGCTCATGCTGGCTTCCTCTCCGGCGGTACGTGGATAAGGCTGCGGCAACCTGTAGATGGTCATGGGTTTCTCCTTTTGCTCTGCCAGGCTTCCTCCCACCATAATGCTGGCCGCTGTGGTATGAGTGAAATATTCTAGAGGAACTCATACCCCGTGTAAAATAAGGTTAAAAGGCAAAATATGGTTTGGTTGCTCTAAGCGGAAACAGGTGTGTCTTCAAGTTTTAGAAATATCTCCTGCCTGACTGTGATTGGGGAAAACTGATGACTTCCTGTGGGATACTTTAGTGATGCATATGTGGTATACATTGATCTTGTGTTATTGTGTTACGCTCCAGTACATCTATGTGGGGAATTGGAATCTGTTATGCCACATGTCTCTCAGCAGGTCACTCAGTAGTAGTGGTACTGAGGCTCAGTCAGTATCTCCATACCCATACCTGTATTCTCCTGGCTACAGTGCACATGTTCTATACTGCATTGGTGTTCTATGCTGTACTCAACAATATTTTACTTTAGTACTACAATTGAAGTTAGATTTATGGCTGGATGAGATCACTGATGGATACTTTACAGGAAAACAGATATTAAGCTGCAGCCCAACTGACAGGAACTGGATTAGAACTTGTGATCTCATACATGTCGTTGCTGGCATGCTGTTGCCTTCAGCATAACAAATCCATTACATGCTTGCAAATGAGGGCCCACTAAATACCACCTGTACTCTTCAAGTAGATGAACATGCATAGAACATCTGTTTGTGTGTACATGTATCTGTTCTTCATAAGGAAGTATTTTTGTAATGAATTTACAAGAGAAAAATCCTGTTACTATGCTTGTAATGGATACTGTACACATGCTTGTGAACACATTTATGATGCATTAAATGTGTGATGGAATGGTCATTATCATGATTGTCACAATACTTAAATGATAGTGAGCAGGTGAATTGTGATCTTCACCTGCTTTTCTCACAGACTTTGCATGTGTATTTATGTAAAACTTATATGTGTACAGGTATACTCATACATGTAGGTCACATCCTGCAATGAACCTTAATGTGTTTGTGGTGAGGGGAATCCCTGAACCAGGAACATTGCACACTTTATCTGGCTACACTGTTGCAAATTTTGTCAACAAGTGACATTTCAGATGCATTAATACATCACATTATGTCTAATAGAAACAGTGACACAAATACTGGCAGCTGTACATGCAGGCTAGCCTATATGTGCACATCAAAATGTAAGTCTGTAGGAACATTATCACTGGATAATCTTGTTCAGAAACTGTTCACAGTTCTACATATTTTCTATATATCAGAAGTTATTCACCAACACATTAAAGAATACCTTTTTTTCATGCTGGGGAATTTCCACTGTTGAGTTGAGATGCATTAACATGATAAGAGGAAACCGGTTGAACATTTGTTACTATGACGAACTGGCCTATAATAACTCGCTGCATGTATCTTCTGGTCATTGTCATGGTAAAATTTTGTCCTCGCATGAGATGATGGGTCCTTAATACGTTTTTAGGTTTGTCAGCTACTTGACATAGAACCATGGTTTCTTTTGGTTTCTTGTACTGATACCCCGACTAACAAGTTTATGACTATCGTCATAAACTTGTAAGTGAAATATTTATGCCTTAATACGTAATGATTAAAACAGCAATCAAATAAATACATAATTAAATAATCTGTGGTGTTATGTTTGCAGATGCCAGCTATGTTAAATGGAGTGACAAAGACTACTGCGATGATGGCAGCCCCGTCAGATAAGGGGGTGGGTGAAGAGCCCAAAGAGCCAGTGCCAACCATACCTAAAAACACTCCTCCTCCATACAGGCAGCACTGTAACCGACAGAAGGAGAGGCAATGCCAGGATGGTTCTTGTGTGCCCCGCATAGAACTCTGTCGTAAGTTGTAACAACTTTCCTTTTTAGTATGGGGTTTGAACATTTTTTCACAATGAATTGATATATATGCTACATGTATATTGCTGTATTTGACTCAAACATTTGTGCTTTTCTAGAGACACATAAAGGTCACAAAATATGTGATTCTTTTCGTGCTGAATTTTCTTTCCTGTAGGATATCAACCTATCATCCAGACAAACCTCAAAACACCTCTCTAAGATCAATAGAAATCTCACAATCAGCAAACTAAGTCACAATATTTTTAGATGACATACAGTATTTTGATGTTAAGCTTTAGCAGTGGTTTTATTTATTTATTTGATTGGTGTTTTACACCGTACTCAAGAATATTTCACTTATACGACTGCGGCCAACATTATAGTGGGAGGAAACTGGGTAGAACCTGGGAGAACCCACGACCATCCGCAGGTTGCTGCCAGACCTTCCCATGCACATGTAGAGGAATCTTGTTATATTAAATCATTGTCATGACTTGCTCACCAGTAGCATACTTGTATTCCACTACTTGCACATTTTACCTGCAACATGTGCAGTGGCATGTACAGTTAGTGCTGTGGCCTGTGGATATGGTGACCAGTTTACTGAAACATTTCTTTGGTTGTCAAAAATTTTTATGTTGATGCATCGTTTGTAAATATCCAAGTTTGGTTTGTGCTGTATTTTCACCTCATTGCTCTATAATTTCAAGTCTAATGTGTGTCTGTCTTACCTCTCTTTGCTACTGTTCAGTGTGGAAAAAAATGCGGCTGTCTAAAATCCATTTTATGTTAAAGTACAGGAATATCACCTTTAATTAACTTTTAATCAAAGTCTGATAGAATATATATATATATATATATATATATATATATATATATATATATATATATATATATATATTCATTCTACAGTCTGGTAATGTTTGAATGCTTGAGTGCTCATACTGTATAGAATGTAGTTTAAAGGCTGACTCTGTTGTACATGTATACATGACTGGCATCTTTACAGTTGGAAAATGTGTCTTTTCTTTTTGTCTGTTTCCTTAGCTGAGGAACAGTTAATCAACCAGAATACAATACTGATTATGATTGTGGTCGGAATAGCTGTCGTCGTGTTTGTGGTGATTTTATATTGTTTACAACAACGACGACGTTACCGGGGCAACAGTCATGCAGGTAAGGATGAATGGTTCTGCACTGCTAGGATCTAGTGGTTGTACAGAGGTTAGGGTTAAACCCTGGGTTGTTCATCAATATCCAGAGCCATTAAGGGCATTTAAGACAACCAAAATAAGATGTTGTTGTTATCTGTCACATCATTGCATGGAAAACTATATATAGAAATTTTCTTGCAATAGAAGCTGATATTAATATGTTTTGGTATTGAAATTGCATTGCTAAAGAGCATTTCTGGCTGAAAAGCATGGAAAAGACATGGTTACATCATTGGCACCCAACAGTCTTAATGTTGTGAGTGAAGCCCAGCTTAGAATTAAAATATTTTAATGCATTTAAACTGAAAAAAGGGAAATTACTCAGGTGCATTTTTCAAAACTCCAGAATAATGTCCTTGCTTATTAGTGGGTAACAGACATCTGTACAATTAGAGGTGTATTCAATCAGCTGGTTGGTCCCCTTTGGTGGAGCCTTCTGGGGGAACATTCTGGTGGTGCCATTTGGTAGAATTCTCTTGGCAGAACACTCTGGTTTAGTCATCTGGTGGGGGCCACTGGAGGTGTCTTCTGGAATTCAGACATTGTTGGAATTCACTGGTGTTTTTTTGGGGACGCTCTCTGGTGGTCTTCTGGGGAAACTGTGTGGTGGAATCTCTGGGGAAGCCCTCTGATGGAGTTCTCAGGGAAAGCTCTTAGGTGGTCCTCTGGGTAAGCTCTCTAGTGGAGTCCTCTGGGGAAGCTCTGGCAGAGTCTTGAAGGGAAGCTCTTTGGTGGAGTTCTCTGGTAGAGCCCTCTGGGGAAACTCACTGGTGGAGTCCTCTGAGGAAGGTCACTGGTGGAGTTCTCTGGGGAAGCTCTCTGGTGGAGCCCTCTGGTGAAGCTCTGGTGGAGTACTGTATGGAAGCTCTCTGGTGAAGTCCTGTAGGGAAGCTCTCTGGTGGAGTCCTCTGGGAAAGTTCTGTGGTGGTCCTGTGCAGAAGCTTTCTGGTGGAGTCCTCTGGGAAGGCTCTGTGGTGGAGCCCTCTGGGGAAGCTCTGGTGGAGTACTGTATGGAAGCTCTCTGGTGAAGTCCTGTAGGGAAGCTCTCTGGTGGAGTCCTCTGGGAAAGTTCTGTGGTGGTCCTGTGCAGAAGCTTTCTGGTGGAGTCCTCTGGGAAAGCTCTGTGGTGGAGCCCTCTGGGGAAGCTCTGGTGGAGTACTGTAGGGAAGCTCTCTGGTGAAGTCCTGTAGGGAAGCTCTCTGGTGGTCCTCTGGGAAAGCTCTGTGGTGGTCCTGTGCAGAAGCTTTCTGGTGGATTCCTCTGGGAAAGCTCTGTGGTGGTCCTGTGCAGAAGCTCTCTGGTGGAGTCCTGTGGAAAATCTCTCTGGTGGAGTCCTGTAGGGAAGCACTGATGAAGTCCTATGGGTAAGCTTTCTGATGGAGTCCTCTGGAAAAACTCCCTGCTGAATTCCTAGGGAAGCTCTCTGATGGAGTCCTTTGAGGAAACTCTGGAGTCCTCTGGGGAAGAGGCCTCTACATGAGCTGCATGTACTCCTCCCTGGATGGGTGGGATGTTGTGGTTTCACTGAGGATCTTGACGCCTGACTTGCTTGACTTAACCAGAAGACAACTACTTCTTGATATTTAAGGTTGTTTAATGCCAGCCCTGACTTGCTTGACTTAACCAGAAAACAATAGCTCCTTGATATTTAAGGTTGTTTAATGCCAGCCTTGACTTGCTTGACTGTGGCTGTGTCAGGAGGTTTCTCGAGCACCAGGATGGGTGATGTGTTGTGGTTTCCTCGAGGATTAACATGCTTTTATCCTCTGGGCTGGTTCCTTCCAGTCTTCTAATGAACGTTCTCAGAAGACAACTATTCCTTTACCATCGAGGCTAGTTTGAAGCCAGCTTCGAAGCTTTGGAAACTGTTTGAAGCCATTTGAAGTCAGCTCTCACATTTTTGGTTTTTCTTTTCATTGTCTACAGGTCTTCATCTACTAGACAACTTGCTTTGCGTTTCATGGAGTGAAACATTTTTGATATGGCAACAATCTCATAAAGAACCAAATATATGGAGGATCTATTTCAGTCTTCCACCACCAACCCCACTCCCAATGCACCCTCTTCTTCTTCTGTCCACTCCAAACATGCAAAATGTGTTTGGGAGTTTGTGAGGCGTTGAATTTAGCTAAGTTAATTATTCATGACAGTTTCGTTTGCAGATAGATTTCAACTTTTCTGATATACAGTATTGGTGTTTTGAAAATAAACAAACAAGAGGTTCATGTATATATGGTAGTGTGTGATGCATCTAAACATATGGTGATTGATTGATTTATTTGTTTAATTGATGTTGTATGCTATGTGTACAAGTTCAAGGATTAGAAAATAACCCTCAAACTGTGCTTAAAACAGTTTACAGGTTGAACATTGGAGTTCTTGTTATTATACTTCATTGCTGTAGTAGTGATGTTGTTGTGGTGATTTTGTGTGTTACAGAAGAAGTGGTTTCTGGGCATGAGGATGGAGATAACGTGTCATTATATCAGCCACCTCCATCGTATGACGAGGTCATCTCCTCCAACTTGTATCCTCCTACACCCAGCATGCTCAGGCTACAGATGGTGAGCCCAACGTCTATTCAGTTGATATTAGTCTGTCCTAAAAATGCACCATTACACATATTTGCAAAACTTCTTTTGTCACAGTTTCTCACAACTTCATTTGGGAATTCAGGTTAGCATGTAATAGGGTGACAGAATAAAGAAATGTTCTCAAAAACTAATGTATATTGTCTTGAAACCATATTATTTGTATTTTTATTGATAAAATTCCCTAAATAAGTATGGCTGGCAGTGGCTACTAGTATGTTGTGATTGATTTCTGATCTGACATTGAATATCTTGTCAGATGTGGCTTTTAATTGGAGTTGTAAATGTTTTTCAGTTCATGCTTTTTAGCTGTTGTGGTAGTTTTATAGTGGTGATGGTGTTGGAAGAGAAATACTAACGTAATTGTAAAGCTAGGCCAGACTCAAATACCAATAGGAATAGGAAAACTGTTCTACGAACTTTACCCTTTTCACTGATTCTGTAAAAGGGTAAAACATTTTAATTTAACACAGGCATTTATAGGATAAACTCATATTCTTGACTTCCTTTTTAATTCCCCAAAAATATTAGCTATATAGTAGTGTTACATTATATGGTAATTGAGTTTATGTCGTCAATTATGTGATATTAAGAGTGTATCTGATTGTCTTCTGTTGTTATTTAGAAATTTTATTTCTTTTCTGTCTTGCCCATATTTTACCATAATTATTTATGCTCCCATTATTGCAGTATAGCTTATAGATTTCTGAGCTCACCTCAATTTTTTTTTTTTTTTTTTTTCAGGTTAACATGGGACAGGTTCCCGAAGATGTGCCTATGACACCTCCGCCCAACTACGACACAGCTTTATATATTTTATCACGGAGTCAAGAACTCACACCATCAAAACAGTCTCCGAAACGCCTGGTCCGACGCAGTATCTCAATGAGTCAGGTGGGCAGTCGGGAAAACTCTCATTCGCCACCTGCAACACCGCTTGAAAATGAGGTGTTTAGTAACAATAATAACTCCAACTCCATCCCTCCACCTCCACCCAGTCCTCAGAAGCCCACGTAGGCAGAGTTGTCTCTCTTGGATTTCACAGATGGAGAAGTGCTCTCCCTTGTTATATTGACAAGATGATCACCATTATTTTTTTTAAATCAACTCCATTAAACTACCATGCAAGTTTCTTGGGGCTGGCAGTGGTACAGTTTTGGTGCTTGTGGGTTACAGACAGATGTATAACGATGGATGCGAAACTGGGAACATGGAAAAGACATGATTTACCCATTGGTTTTGAATTTGGGTTCAGTATTTTTTACCAAAACCTTTGTACAGTATTTATACAAGATATTTTGGAAAATAACCAAAGTGTTACATACACCACATGGACATGTTTTGTGTGGAGTGTTTACATGCTATACTATTGCTCAGATGTTGCTGGTGGGTGTGCTCTGTGGAGTTTGTTGCCTGGTGCAGAACTGTCCAATTTTTCATGCCTTTTCTGGATTGATACATGTTACCTTCCACTGGCAATTCATCAGAGTACATGTATGTGCCTACATATGCTGACACATGCTGTGTATGTGTCTATTAGGATTATCTCCCCTTGCTATTACAGTTACCATTAAGTGTCCAAGGTATAGAACTAAAGCAGTGTTTCTTGTTTAGAATGTCTGTACAGATACGGCTGATTATATTGTCTTGCCCTGTTATATGTCAACATTTGTCTGTTTTAACATTGACATACATGTAGCATACATATAACCTCATTATCACTGGATCAATATGCAACTGTACATACAAGACACTGGTTTGTCATCCCTGCATTTGAGTTCCACATAAATATATACTTAACAATTGATCTTCCTGTGCATGGAAATTCTCATTATGTCCCCCCAAAATGTTAATTAACTACTGTGGCATTATTAACCTCTACCAGCATGTACAGTTGGCAGTGTTCTGATTTCATCACCACTGGTGATGAGTTTTATGTCAGTATTGCATATGTATGTTTTTTAATTTAATATCATCATGTTGAGAAGTGAAATGTTGAATAGTATTTACATGCAGTTGGCTGTAGGTAAGTATTTACTTAGATGACTAAGTATATGGCCTCAGGAAGACTTAAAATAATGCATTAAAAAAAAAAAAGCAGGGCAGAAGTGGGGAAAGTGGGGGCCATCCCACTAAGCAGTTAAAGTTTCTAGGGTAAGGAGCAAAAGGCTGGAACAATTATAAAAAAGGATGTGCCGGTTGGATAAAAGAAGTCAGTATAATTTGTTCACTTCTGAGCTCCATGTATTTTATGGGCATTATTTATTCCTTCCCAGAAATCACTTAGACTGTATCTCATATCATCTTAGGTTTGAGATCATCTCAGAATTAGCTAGGGATTGGCTGGGGCACCTGTACTGCCATGCTATTAAGGTCAGTTGAGTACTTTTTAAATGTATAAAGCTTAAGTTTTGCATTGATGAAGCACTTAGTCAGCAAAGCTGTTTGGTAACAAATTTAAATTTTGCTTCATACTAGTGTTACATGTTCCTGCCTTTGTCATGGACTGAGACAAGAACACTTTACACTTGTCTTTGGTGCAAATCTTTCCATTGTGCTTCCTCAAATATGATAATCACACAAATCAACTTGTATACAAACTGCTATGCCATAGAAAAGCTAACCTAAATGTACATGTACTTTGATGTTCCGGCCATACATTGACCCATGTTTGTATCACTACTGACTGAGCAATGAACGTCTTTACCTGGCTTATGGTAATTGACCTCAAAAAGGGTGCATTTTTAAATGCAAATAAATATCTCAAGGCACCTTTCTAAGATCAGTAGAAATCTGGGAAAGTGTGTAGTAATGGGAAGTATTTTAGGTCATTTATGGTAGTAGGCTACATGTAGGCACTAGAAATGGACAAATGAGAAATCACCATTCAGACTATTTTTTGTGTATTATTGACAAAGCTTGAATGGCTGAAGGTGCAACGGCATCAGGTTTTTGTAGGTAAAAATCATTCAACAGAGTGGATTACATGTAGTGTGTAATTTTGATTAGATTGGATCAGAATTTGTTTAATGTCACTGGCTGAGGTTTCTCAACACATATGACAACTGGAGTAGCATGTGTGATATGTACAGACCACTTGAGGCCTTTTCAAACAGGGTTTGATAAGATGTTGTGTTAAGAAAGTTAAAAGCCAGCCTCCTCAGCAGTTTCCAATCCCCATCAGTGTTTAAAATTTTTATCCTAAATGGGATTCAATGTCTTATGCAGAGACGTCACAGTGTTCCTCTCCATCTACCTACATTTCTGTCATTGGTCCATTCTGCTGTTGGGTGAATTAGTGGTAAGTTGGCAGATTACATATTAATTCCTAATAGGTGACGTAGACTTTTGTGCAAATTATATATGGAATGTAATAAATCTTGAGTAGATGATCCTTTGCTCTGGTGACCTTGTGCTTAAGGTTGAATGGGTGTGTGCATTACCTAATGTATCAGTCTGGGAGTTAAATTCCTGGCTAAACTTGTTCATGTGAAACCATGAGGTTCAGTTTCTCGTGTCACTTCTGTCTGTACTATAGTTATTTTAACTGTAGCACTTCTCATTCTTGTTAGCCATTTTTTCTCTTACTTTTATCCTTGATGATAGTTGATGAAACCTCACTGGACTGTAAAGGTTCCTGCTGCACTGAATGTTTTTGCCATTTTAAAACAACTGAAATCCAATTTCCTCACAGACTGTAGCTTTAGTACCCCACTTTAAATACTGCCATGCATTATTTATTTATTTCTTTGATTAGTGTTTTATGCCATACTCAAGAATATTTCATTGATACAACGGCGACCAGCGTTATGGTGGGAGGAAACCGGGCAGGGCCTGGGGGGAAACCCACAACCTTCTGCAGGTTGCGGCAGACCTTCCCATGTACGGCCAGAGAGGAAGCTAGCATGAGCTGGACTTGAACTCACAGGGACTGCATTGGTGAGAGGCTCCTGGGTCATTACGTTGCCAAATGCGCTAACCAATTGAGCCATGGAGGCCCCACAGCCATGCATTATTTTCGGGTAATGATAATGCTCTATTTAGTCGGTACCTCTTTTCTTCCTAATCCTTGATGCATTTCCATAATATGGTATGAAAATCCGGTGGTTTTATTTATAGTTACAATGCCACTGGACCTCACCACCTTTCTACAAAGCTAAGCAAATATTGTATCTCACGGAACAGTAGTGTCCCATGTGTAAGATAATTAACAATAGCAGTTGTATTTTTTTATGACGTGGTGTTATTGAAGTCACTGGTATTGTTATTGCAGTGCATTTTAGATCTTCAACCTTTTTTCTGTTGATTTTATTAACACATTGAAAATGATGCTAAAGTGAATTGTTTGCTTCACAAAGGATGCAAGCTTCCTAAAATGGGTGAAATTATTCCTCTACCTGCCAGAGTTCCATCCGAATGTTCCAAAATGTTGATTGCAGAGACAGCTGAAAAGGTTGAAGGTTTGTACAAATATGACACCATTGTCCTATGAAGATGTTCTTATACTGATATAAGCTCTATTGAACCGTTCCTATTGAAATACTGTAATACCTGAAGTTTGGCAATTTTCAAGTAACTCATTTTGCTTACTTCTGATTGATTCATCCAGCTTATAGGGCATTAAGGTTTGAATAATTTCTTATCAGAAAAGTTCTCTGTTGGTATCAGAAGTGTCATTTTAAGGCCTTTATGTGCTCTGAAAGTACATATTTACATGAAAAAACTTTAGGTGAAGTACAGCATGTTTAAAATAAACTGTAATATTGCCTGTTAATGGTTAAGATATGTGATGTAGGTTCGCCCAAGTCCTCAACCTTTTTACATTTGAAAGAGCAACCTTCAGCATGATTAATTTAAATTTCTCTGCGGTAAATGTGCTTACCCATGTTAACATATTTCACACAGTACTAGTAATACTAAGATGATTATGTAGTTAAAGTCTTTAGCGTAGTTTTACACTAGGTGTTCAACAATGAGTACTGATAGTACCTTTGTGACACTTTTGTTCTTCGGCTGGTTAACTGGAGGAATCGAGGGTTTTGTTTCTTTATTTTGTTTTTAATATAGGGAATATGATTTGGTAAACTTTCTTATAGCTTTTGTAATTGCCCAGTGCAATGCAAACGTAAATGTTTACTCTACAATGCACATTGATTGTAAATGTTATAGTTGTACCATGCCCTTTGTGATATCATACATGCTTACATGTGCATTCAGTGTGTAAAAGAAAAGAACTGTTACTGGTGTGAGATATGTTGACATGTTTGGCATTGAATTATTTACATGGTGTTTGGTTTTTTTTTTGTCCTCATATATGACTTTCTTTAAAGAGTAATACTCTCCTGAAGTGTCTAACAATTGTAATCTTTGTCAGGGTCTACTGAACTGCTGGTTATGTATTCAGTCCTGACATCATTGGTTTATTTCCAGAGAAATATTGTCATAAAGCCATGTCCTGAAAACCCATATACATGTGTTTTTTTTGTTTGTTTTTTTTAATAAGTATGGAATATTTGACAGCAACCTGCAGATAGGCGTTGGGGTGGGGTTTTTTTGGGGGGGGGCAGTGGAGGACTTGTTTTTAATTGAGAACCAGTGGTTTTGATAAATGAATTACTGGTAAATAAATTAACAATAAATGAATTATATTTTTATCAGTATTTATAATCCATTTATTGATATGAATACTTCATTTATTTATGTCAATAATTCATTTATTCATATCAGTAATTCATGTTATCAGTAAATATGACTTTTAAAACTAATAATATCCCACAGGAAGTTTAAAAAAACATAACTTTTGTTCTTGTGAAGTTGTCATGGTTGTACAAAATATCGCAAGTAAGAAAAATTGCGCACATTGAGAAATGGAAAGCCTTGTAATGTTATAAGTTTTAACCAATGAGGCTCGTGTTATTTCCATAACCTGAGGACACAGCTGTTTCTGCTGGCATCACCTGAACCTGGTTTTGCGTTTTAACCATATGTCTGTATGTACACCACGTAATACCTTTTCATTATGTAAAATTTAAAACTTACTCTGTCGACATTTACATTTGGCGGGTGGAGGTGCTCCCTGACCAAGTGGGTTGCATACTTGTGCAGCAGAATGCCCCTGGAGCCTCTCACCAAAGCGGTCGCTGTGAGTTAAAGTCCAGCCCATGATGGCTTCCACATAGGTGGGAATGTCTGACAGCAACCTGCATACACATTAGTCCAAGAGCTAGCTGAGAGTTATTTGACATAAAGCTACAAAAAGCTTTGACTGTTTGGTGAGGTAGAGGTAGCCTACTTGACCACAGAAACCTTTGCCCTAAGTGCGGCCAATGGACAGTGGGGCTCATTCTAATTACACTCCAATTCAGGTCAGACATATTCAGCGGCGGTTTTAGTGGCGAGTGTTTTGCCTGATCCGTGCTGCCAGATTCTCAATGCCGCCTCTTTCCAAATACTGAAGAAATAATTGATGTTTAATTGATGTAACGTATTCGATAGTGTTTGTTCCAAGATCACACCCAGAAAGCAGGATTGTAGCATAGAGGCATATTGGTCACATCTTGGACATGTACCGTACGTTGCATGGTCGACATTTTTATTATGTTTTACTTTTTAAGTGAGATTCGCTCTCTGACCATGTGAATGATGATGCCATGGTAATCCGTCCATGTTTGTTTTCATTTTTTTTCTTTAATGTCTAGTTTCATTGACCCTTTTTCTCAGGTGAAAATCAGCTTTGAAATCCGGAATTAGAGGTAGGCAATAATGATCAGCTGATGTTTACTTAAATAAATAGTTGTTATTGAATGCTTTTATTACGTAGCCAGACCCAAGCAATGCCAAAGAAGACGGGTAAAATTATTGTCAGTGTAATTCTTGTACAAAATTTGGATGGAAATAGACGTTTCATGATGTAATGACATTCTTCCCCAGGGGTCATACCTCATAATTGTGTATCACATCGGTATACGGAAGTAAAGTAGGGGTTGTTTTTAGGGGGTGTTTTTTTGTCAGAGGTTCGACTTCTAATAGGGCAAATTACAGAGTTAATGATTCAAAATGACACCCTCTTTCTGGAATATGCCTTGTTTTCTTTTTAAATACCTAACTTCCTTTCTCTTTTTTGGAAATGGAGTACACTTATGTGCTACACGCATTATGTGGATTGACCCCGAGGAATAATGTAACATGCATTATGGGGAGTGACCCCGAGGAAGAATGTAACATGCATGATGAGGAGTGACCCCGAGGAAGAATGTAACGTGCAACATCTGTACTCTTCCAAACTTATATCCAACAAGTACGTAAATAAAAATTCCCCAAGCCTCCTTTGGCTTAGCTTGAGCCAGGAGACATGATGAAAGCAGCCCATAAGAAATATTTCGTCATTTGGACATTGACAGACGGTTATTGCCCACCTCTAACGTGAGACTTCAAAGCCGATTTTGCATTGAGAAAAAGAGCAGGGAAGTTAAACATTAAATAAACAAAAAACATCAGTCGCATGGTCAGAGAGCGAATCGCGCTTAAAAAGAAGGCCTAAAGCAATCAGCATAAACATATTTATCTATTATGTACTGTATATCTGAATCTCCAGGAAACGAGTAATATTTATTTATGTTACACTCCTGTTTCCTCCATGTGCAAGACCCCCAGTCTACTTTTTTTCATAAAGAGAGGCAAATTATCGATGATGCTGCAAATTCTTCTATATGTGGAGGAATCTTTCAATTCCAGACGTGAACAATTTTCTTTGTGAACACATGCGTCATGCACTTTCGTTTATGAGACTGACATGTTCAGTGATATATTATAAGAGACTTGCAATTTATAGCTCTGCTTCAAGATGGAATAAACAGCTCATTTCTTTAATTGAGTGTATTCAAGATGTTTATTTAATAATCAGCTATCATGGAAAAGACACTAACGTCGCAGTTACAACATTTAAATATAGTGCCCAGCCCGCCGCTCACTTCCTCTAGATTCGCAAGTGACCCTATCTTGACTGATCCTTCTTCCACACTAGCTGTCCAAGTTGCATGGTGATTTTAATGGAGAGCTCAAACTCTACATTTTTCACCACTTTCAAGCTTTGTAGGTTCTATGTTAATATACAGTTTTAATGTTACGAAAAAATCCACCTAAAGCCGGGAACACACTAGGCGGATTCCTTTGCTTGTATAGGGACGAACATAATCGCCCGCGAAATACGCCGGCGATATTCGCAGATAATGCAGATACACTAGGCGGATTTAAATCACCGGCGTATTTCTTCGCTAGTATCTGACATGTTTGATACAAGCGAATTTCGGGGCGGACAAGATAAGCGGAGTTTTAGAAATTCAAAAAATGCAACTGCGTGAGTGAAAAAAATCCGTCCAGTGTGTCACCGGCATAATCTGTCCCCGGCTTAACTTTCGTTTTGTTTTGCTCAGTTATGCATTGATACGTATATACTCACACTCAAAGAGACGCGTTTGTGTTTAAATTTCTGATCAGTTTGGTTTCATGTGCTATCACTTCAAATCAACGTACAACAGTTGTGTTGCCCATGTTGTCAGGTTACACAAACAGGATCCAAACTTTTATTATGATATTCTAAACTCGATCACGAAATGGAGGACTTATGAGCACATGTGAGTAGGAAGCACAAGGGTGCACAGTATACAAACAATGGTGAAAATAGTGTGAGTGGAGAAACTGATGTAGACGATGATCATCGTAAGCATTGTATACCAGTATCCGAACAGAAGATGCATTTATGTAATGTGATTATTGTGTTATGTTTTTTATGCATTTTATTGTTTAAAACACATCTAGGGAATCAAGTGCGCAACAGCTGAGACCAAATTCTATTATTCCTCTTTGAAATCCACATAAAAAATATTATAAGATGTTATACAGTGAAGAATGTTGCCCATCATAATATTTACTGACTAAACTTGCTAGAGGCAAAGGGCAGAAAACGGAAAGCATTGTTACAGAACTACAGGCAAGTACACTGTTTCCTTTATTAAACAAATGTGAAATATACTGAATAATCTCTGATTTGCTGAAGTGTGAAATACAAAACCACTGGTGGTCCGTGTCTGTATCCCCTCCAATACTAATCAGTGATTCCTTCCTGTTATTTTCAAAACAGAATTTCTGACATTATAAAAGCCATGATTTGTCCCTACCCAACAAGGACAATGTATGAACAGTCTACTCACCCATTTGCTGCACAACCATATATGCACAGCACTATATACGATAATCACATTACACTGGAATGATTTGGCAGTTGTCTTTTTTCCATCTGCTATCTGCCAGATTGTTATATTTTTTTACCTTACAGAACATTCCAGATGAAGATGAGAAAGACACTTGATAACACTAAAATATGCTTCTCCCCAAGCGTCATACTTGTGATTCTTTTGGAATATTAAGTATTCCATCTTGAATAGTTTGTAAAAATTTATATTTTCTTTAAGCTTTCAATAATAGCTCAAGTAAGAGTCTGATATTTTCTGAAAGCGAATAATCTGAGTTATTCTTGGTGAATACGGAAAATTTGACTAGAATTTTCCGAATATGGATTTTTGCCAAGTGTCTCCAGTATAGCCTCTTTTAATTTATTGGCTTCAGTTGCTAAAGAATGCTACATCTTTTATTTATCTAATAGGCTAAACTGTAGTGCCTTCCCTTTAGTCCCCTGCTGATATGTGGAATAAGCCATCAAAGATTTACCTATACTTAGAACTGACGGTGGTGCACATGCAAAGCTGTTTAAAAATACACTTATATTGATTTAGCTTTTGGAATTGAATCAATATGTTCAGATTTCTGTCACTTGTATTTAGGCTGTTTTATCGTTTTTGAAATTCTGTTGCCTTTTCTAGATGTCCTTCATGCAGACATTAGAATATTGGGACTACTCATACTGATTTTAGTACTAAGAATTACTAGTATTTAAGGATTGACTAACTATTTTCTGTTCATTGCATATGAACAGAGTAAGAAAAAAGTAAACTCTATATAAAGTGTGTGTATCCGTGACTAGCTGGAAAAAAGAAAGATTACACAAAATCATTAATTTTACAAATATACAAATCCCCCCCCCCCCCCCCTGTTGGTTGCTTTTTTCTCATGGCTGGCTTACTGAGTAATAGCTAGTAAATAATTCGTTTGATATGATTCCTAGAATCTGACATTTGTCACAACAGTGAGAAAGTTAGCCAGTATCTTGACAAAGGTCGGTGGATTACTCCAGGCGCTTCGGATTCCGCTATATATGAAACTGACCAACAGCATGTAAGTGAACAAGGCTTCAGTTTAATGTTCCAGCAACAGTCAGGATGTTGTCTGGTGAAGAGTGTTGAACGGATTGTCTTATTTTATATCAACATTTATTTCAGCAATGTTTGTTTGGCTTTGAAAAACTGAATCTTACCAGTGTGTTTCCTGTCAACGAACTCTTGATTTGATTCATTACATTTTTTGACCATATACATGACATGAAGAATGTTGTAAACATCTTGTTTAAACACTGCCATTTGTTTAAAATCTGTTAAAGACCATAAAGAGATAGAAGTGTTTAAGATATAAATTAATTATTCTAAACAATATGATTAAAGTTAAACATTGTGTTAATTAACTAAACATCTCCATGCGTTTACTCACAAAAAAACCATAAGAAAATGAAGACCATGTCAATAAAGTAAACAACTAAAACATACCGAAATGTCTCAAATCTGTTAAAGTTATGTGTTTAGTTTATACGTTGTTTTCCTACACGCTTGGCTTTACAGTGTAAAGAGAAAGAAAAGTGGGCCATGTGAAACACGAATGTAACCTAACGGGACGTGAGATATCATCAGTTAAGAGATAACAACAGTCAACTAGAATGACACTACTATATGAATTGATAATTTTATCACAATTTGCATTTATGATGAATATGCCTACACAGCGATTTCACAGGTTTAATTTACTTTATACACAGTTCAGCCTTTTGGCAGGGTAAGAAAAATGGGGTCACGCGTAGCCTACAAGCCTATATAAACATGATATTTTAAAAAATTAGGTAACTCACAGGAAAGCAGTATACAGTTCAAACGGAAAGCGAAAGAAACGAAGTCATGATGAATGAGTTTCATTTTGATGGTAGTGAATATTTAGATTTTGTATATATTTATACAATATATATTTGTATATATACTTGGGGTTTGGGCAGGCTGGTCGAAGTCACAGGAGGTATGTCACTGATGTTGAATCCACAAAGGTGAATTTCGGCAGAGTGTGTTTGCTGCAACGGCTGGCTACGATTGTCGTCATGGAAAAGTTGAAAGGCTCTTTGGGGCGTAAGAAGCACATGAAAAGGGGGAAGGGCACTATTCCAACCAATATGGCGAGGCTCCAGGGACCGCCTATGTAATCGCCTTTGAAGGTGTTTTATTAGGGAAAAAAATATTGTTTAAGTATACTGCACATTTTGGCACAAATTCAGTTGTTGGCTCGCTTCCATTCCTTACTTAAATATTGTAATTGTATTGTATTGTAAAATATTTACTCAAATAGCGCATGTGGATAAAGTGAACAATGTTAATTATACATTGACCAGAGTAACCAGCCCAACGGGGTGGAGAATTGGTGGAAAAGGCAATAGGAACGACTAATCTCAGCTACTGATAGGCTCCGGAAGCTCCGAGGTTCCAGACGTCCGGAGACAGTTTCCAAACACCTTTTCGACCAATTAATGTAAACGAACTGATGTACGGAGCCTTTAACTTGAAAAAGATTGAAAATGTGTGTGCTAACATTGAACTCGTTTGAACGGGAAAGCTACAGACCGACCAGGTATCCTCAAAATCGCAAAAGGGAAATCTTATAACCCGAGAATTCTAACGTTCTTTGTAAAGGAAAACATGCAGACATGCATAACACATTACCATTACAAGCATTATCGCCTTGCTGAAAATATGCCATCAACAGGGCAAGTAGGCACAGTACAATGAGGGGAAAATTGAGCTTTGCTGTGGGCTTGCAGATAAGAGACCTTTCGGAGTAATAGACGTATATGTTTTACTCAGTTTGAATGCAAAATAACCTTGCTCGATTTTTGCAAATTAAAAAATTCCAAATTTCAATAACATAATCGATTTTCCGAGATTAAAATATCTGAGCAATAAAATTACAATGCGTTAATCTTTTGAACAAATTAAACATGTTACAGTATTCGATTCAAAACAGTAAAACGGAAACTGGGTAGAAAAATGACGGCAATCTTTCACCTTTCAATGTTCTCACGTTATAGGTTGGTAAAGCTTCAAATTTTTATGTTGGATCTCAAAAAGCAAGCATACGGGAATGTTTGACTTGGTGCGTGTGTTTGTGTAAACAAGAACCACAAGAACGTTAATTTATTGCCCATACCTAACACAAATGGAATTCTAGTAGTGAATTAATTAATAGTAAAGTTTGCTATGTCTCTAGGACAAATTTTTAAAAATGGAGTTCCTCAGTGGATGTGAAGGTAATAAAGATCCATGTTATAACAGGTACACATGTCGGGCAATACGAGCTGGAAGTACATGTATGTACTGTATCAACAGGGTTCATCTTGGTATGTCTTTCCAGTGTTCACCAGATCTCATCAAAGCCCATGCATGAACTTTAATTATTTTTATTTTATTTCATTCTTGGAAATGTTGGGGAATGGAAGGGTGGTATGTCGGACATCTGGAATGTAGTTTTATATCGTGTGGTTTAAAAGTGTGGGAGCGCGGTGTGGAGAATCACCACCTTTGTAAGTGCGGGTGCACCGACTTCACTGACCCCCCCCCCCCCCCCGCTTCCGACACCATTGCACTTAAACGGCTATAACTGATTTCACCGACTGGCGATTTTGTCTAGTCCATTTCACATTTCACAAAGAAAATATTTGGATATGGACTTAAGCTTTATGTGTTAGACTTTGTAAGATAGTCCCAAATCCTTACTGTTAGTCACGTAGTCCGAAGGTGGGGAAAGGTGCTGGAAATTTTGTGGCCAGTTCTTTTCACTGTAGATTTACAAAATGTGCTGCTTAACATTTACACCCAAAATAGTAGTATATTTGCACATGTACCATTGTAAATAATCAGTTCATTGCAAATTAACAAAATCTACATATCCATCAAGAAAACCAGTGTACATTTACAGCAAAGTGCACTGTAAATGATCAAACCGCTACAGTTTTACAGACAATGCTGTAAATACATGTCGACTAGAGTAAAATTACACCACACAGGTACAGAATTGCGCTGGAAAATGGTGTAAAATATTTAAAACATGATTTACTGTAACAATATATAGAGCTTCAAGTTGTAGATTTGCATTCAATTCTTGCAGTGTAGGGACACATGCAAGCCCAAATATGTCGGATTGACGGTAAGGAAGATTTACCGTTGTTCATAGGCGCATAAAACTTAGACGGGTACGAAGTTTTGTGAAACGGGTCCCTGGTATAACCCATGTTATTATATATGACGGTGGAAAGGTGGTAGTTTAGATTGTTTCGTGTCTACAGCAGTATTTATTTATTTATTTGATTGGTGTTTTTGATCAAGATCAAGAATATTTCATTTATACGACTGCGGCCAGCATTATGGTGGGTGGAAACCGGGCAGAGCTCGGGGGAAACCCACGGCCATCCGCAGGTTGCTGACAGACCTTCCCACGTACGGCCGGAGAGGTCTATAACAGTAAGGCGGTAGTATAGAGTGTTTCGTTGTCTAGGTCGCCGGTATCTCACTGAAGAACTAGACGTTCTACATCTCTACTTGTGATTTCTCCACTCGCTATACCACTATTCCTCAAACTTGTTTAATAGATAGAATGTCATCACTAATTGTTTCGATGTTTAATAAAACCGGTCACCGCTATATTAACGTCAGAGGCAACAAAACCTTCTTCATCTCCACTACAAACAATGGTTACCACTCATGGGATATTTCGAAGGGTTGCTTGAATTTCTCATTAATAACAGCTGTGAAATGCGGGCAAACCATATATCAACGTTGTAAAGGTAATCCGATGTTTACAAATTGCGCCCCCCCCCCCCCCCCCTCGCCCTCGGGCCAACCTATACCTGTTCTCATATACATGCGACTATATGATGAAACTATTAATGAGTAATCCAGGAACAATCTTATTCATTCACTAAGCGGTATATAGATGACCTGCTGGCTTTAAGCAATCCATATATAGCTGTGGCTTTTAGAAGGCTGTGAAAGATATTTACCCACCTTCGCTGGAATTAAAGGAAACCATGGACTTTCCAGTTGGTATATCTTATCTTGACCTATATTTGTACTAAGACCAAAATGGTTTCCTCTCTCGCAGACTTCACGACAAGAGGGATAGTTTCAATTTTGACCTTGTAAATTATCCTTACTTGGACAGCGTTAAAGCGAGGGGTCCTGCATATGGCGTGTACATGTTTCGCCTTGTAGCATTTGTCACATCCTGTGTGTTGTGTCGACGATTTAAATCGTCACACGTTATTTCTGCAAAAGCTAGCGTGTCAAAGTTATTCCATCAAACGCCTTCACTTTAAGTTCCTTAAGGTTTGCAGTGAGTATAATTCTGCTTCCAGCTTCTCTGGCGCTCTGCTTCATGATTTTGTTTTGATTCCGCTTAACCCGCGGTTAACGGCTGTATATTCATTGTGTTGAGTTAGACTGCCACATTGGATATATAAACAGTTTCAATCAAAGCGTAACCGAGATATATATTTGTTATGGACAACTGATATTCTAGCATGGTACAAGATCTGAACATTGCTTTCACCCATTCGTCTAACATACCTTGCGTCTTTCCAACAGTCGCCTAACATACCTTGCGTCTTTCCGACATCATTGAAAGATGTTGGCTACTTCTTTTTGCATGATTCCGTCCTGTTTTCATACTTTATATACTTTCTTAGTTCTTTGGTGGTTTGTGTTATACGTCTTCTTGGGAATTGGCCTTGTGATTATTGACCTGGAACGTCCTTATTGTTTAACGGCTGGTATACGAATGTCTGTTTCCATGCATAGATTCGGGTCTGTGATTGTAGTAAGACGTTAGTCTAGAGTGATTCGTGTCTATGACGGTGGTAAGGCGGTAATCTAGAGTGATTCGTGTTTATGACGGTGGTAAGGCGGTAATCTAGAGTGATTCGTGTTTATGACGGTGGTAAGGCGGTAATCTAGAGTGTTTCGTGTCTATGACGGTGGTAAGGCAGTAGCAAAGAGTCTTTCGTGTCTATGGCGTCAGTAAGGCGATATTCTAGTCTTTCAGGTCTGTGATGGTAGTAAGGCGCTTGTCTAGAGTATTTCGTGGTTGGTGGGGTTACCCTTATCCATGATAACATCTCGCATGAGAAGTTGCCGGGTGAAGTATCTTGTCTGCATTGATTACACGGTTCTAATGAAAGTTATCTTCACGAATTATAATGCTTAAGGTTAGGCCTAATCCTATATATGTACATGGTTCTTTTTCTTGGCCATGCATGTGCTTATGGGTTCACAAACTGCTTCAGTAATAAAAGACTGGAATTGTCCATTGTTCCATGTTTAATGACATAATTATTTAACGTAGTTTGCATATCCGGAAAATGTAATACTACACTGGAATTGGAAACTGATCATTTACCCAATTATCTACTGCCAGTGATCTTTGAATTTTGCTCGCGAAGTTTTGGTAATAGTAACCTAGGCTTTATGATATATATAGTATTATTGTTTGACCAAAAATAACTGAGATTTGTGTAGCTGATGAAAAGTATTTCATTGTATTTGGAGAATCTGAAATTTTCGAATTATTTAAAACATACAAAATAAAGAAGAAAAATTGGAAGTCAGTAAAAACAGGTATAAATTTTGACATTGTTTTCTTTATCTTTGTTTATTACAGATTACTTTGATCGAGCATTCGTCATTCCGACCCTGACTTGGTATCTGCATCTTTTTTGGAAGCTGAAACCAGGAAACTTTAGAACGAAAAGTCGTTCTAGTGCACATTGTACATTTATTTCTGCCATTTAGTTCATATGGCTCTCATGGTATTTTGTCGAAAATAGACTTGATGCTCATAACAAAATTATACCTTATGCTTTGCCATGCAACAATCCGGTTTAAAGGTCTGTATATACGTTACACGCGGGAAAGTGGGTCAGTAACTTAGCAGTCGGTGGTTTATGCGGCCACGGCTCTGAGGTTTATACAACATGCATGCAACTGACTGACTGACTGATTGGTGTTTTTACGCCATACTCAAGAATATTTCGCTTATACAACGGCGGCCAGCATTATGGTGGGAGGAAACCAGGGTAAACCCACGACCATCCGCAGGTTGATGGGTCATGCAACTGACCATCTACGGATAATTACTCAGTTGACGTTAGGCAATAATCAAATAAACCAAACAATTAAATCTTTTTTTCTCTCTCTCCTGTGAAGAGGATATTAAAAAATAACAGCGCTTCAAGGGATACAAGGTAAGAGTAATCGGTAATTTTTTTCATATGATTGTTTTTTAACACAGTTTTCCAAAAATATTTCCACTTATATAAGGGCTTTCAGGTTTCTATCTGAAGGAAACAGAAATGCGCAGAATATAAACCTTTGCACCTTTCCAGGTGTCTGCTAAACCTCCTGACCCAAAGAGCCGAATACTGGGTATCACGGCTATGGGCTACGTTTATTGCCTGTCATTCATGGCCATCGCTATACCATACAGGCGAAAATCAACTAACCGTATATTGTAAATTTGCTGCAAATAATCCATGAATCAATCAATTTTCTATGATGATTCCGAGGCCGTTAAGTGATAAAGCGGTCAACAAAGGAGTTCAGTTGTAGTTTAAATATATGTATATATATTGAAGGAAACATCAGAATGTCACCTAGAGGTCTTGAAGTGCAGTTGCCTATAACAGGAGATGAATGCCTCAGTTTACCAAGAGTTGACCCACGGGGAATTAGCATACAGAAAATCATATTTAAAGTGTATATTCATAGACCTGTGTACTATTGCAATTCCATATATAAATGCAATACTGCTTATAATGATTCTTGTATATGTCCCTGGTGGTCTGCAGCGACCTGCGGATGGTCGTGGGTTTCCCCCTGGCTCTGCCCGGTTTCCACCCACCATAATGCTGGCCGCCGTCGTATAAGTGAAATATTCTTGAGTACGGTGTAAAACACCAAGCAAATAAATAAATAAGTATGTCCCGGGTAAAATCCAGTACGGATTGTCGTTGGTTTTTCCTGGCCTCTGCCCGGTTTCCTCCTATCATAATGCTGGCCGCCGTCGTATAAGTGAAATATTCCTGAGTACGGTGTAAAACATCAATGAAATAAATAAATAAAATCCAATATGGCATTTACAATGTAAATATCTTTATTGTTTTTTGATCCCAATATGGTAACCGGTCTGATTCTCTCTGACTATATCAATCTCCGCCAGCAAATCAGCCACGTGATGGAGGTAAACCAGTCAACACTTGGTGCAATCGTGACGAATTTGGTAACGCAATAACTACTTTTGTGAACAATGACAAATTCTGGGAATATGAAAAGACAGCGGGTGGATCTTCCTGTGGTGCAAAGTGACCTATATACAAAGAGCAAATTATCCTGATAAGCATATAGGGTTGCACCTTTTGATTAACTTTTGCCGTGAGCGTCAAATGGCGCTTCACTATATAGTATAAGATCAAAAAATAGTAATTATTGTTATTTAGTATGATACAGAGACAGTCCAGTAGGAAGCACTAGATGACCTTTAAAGGACAGCCCATCTTCCAAAAATACTGTTCATAGGCAAATTTTATGCACGTAGTACCCAGTTTATCTGCATGAAACAATAAAATATGCTTAAACAACAACAAATTATATTATTATAAAGAGCATAAAGGAGAATATTCGAACAGTAAAATGTCGAAAGACGGATAAAACACCGTACAAGTTTAGTCACCTGACTACAGCAGCTCGGATTATCAAAGGCAAACATGGCCACCACAGCAACACAGATCATTTAATTTATGGATTGCTGGCGCATACGGACAAAATCAGGGGTTAATGTATGCTTGTCACGGGCACTGTTATAAGGGTTGCACGTATGTTCAGTAATTTATGCAAAAAAATCCTTGCCGATTTATAAGGCTATACACAGCAGAAAATGCATGGATGGTAAGGCAAAATACATCATAATAAATATATGTTCAGTAGACCTCCAGATAATCTCAACATTGGCAGTGAAAAAGGCTTAATATACATGCATTTGAGTACATTTGAGGTTTACAACAATGATATCAAAATACATGCCTTTTCCTACCCCAACCTAGCATTATGCCTTACCGTATTAATCATACATTTTTCGCCATGCTGGCCATCACCGTGAACAGTGTCAGCAAATCAGAGATTTAATTGAGGTCTCTCAAAACTTTGTTTTGTGAAGTAACAATGTAAAACCGAGGATAAAATAATATATATATCTATATACTTACACATTAAGTTCTCTATTCCGGGATAGCGTAAATGAGTGGAAAGAATCGTTGCCAAGAAGTCGTAAGTTCATAAAATTTTAACTTGGTGGTCTTTAATTATATCGTTATATTAATTATAACTTTTGCACGCACGTCCCTGTTGCCCAACCCACCATCATCGTATGATGGGAAGATCTTCATCCTTATCATCACGTATACATTGCACCACATACTGGTATACAACCACATGCATACAGCCACGTAACATCCGAACATCTGGGTGTTGAACATTAGGTATCCAAAATTTATAACAAAATTCATTGCAGAATATCATTTTAATTGCTGTATTATAGAATAGCATAAAAAATAATAAAACAGACATTTTGCATTATTACATGCGTAATATATTTGGTGGACACTGAAGTAATTCTCTGCAGGGGTCAACGTGAGAAATACATATCTAGGCCTTTTTCTGTTTTAAGGGGAAATTATGGAGTGAGCGACTCCACCAGATTCTTTTCGGTCTAGTGCCCAGAACATTTGAAGCGATCCGACTCGTCCTGGCGGCTACATTCAAGACGCTGCAGATTCCAGCGTCATCACGGGGCTGGTTGTCCAGGGCCGAACCGTATAAGGGAATCCGCAGTTTCTGGAAGTTCGATTCTGTGATATCCCAGTTCATGTGGTACTGGACCCTGGACAGGGCATCAAAATCCATGCAAAATGATATATTTATAATTGTTGTATTGTAGAATATTTTAACAGATACTAAATAATAAATACACACTTTGTCTTTATACATGCCCTATAAACTCGTTGACACGAAAGTAATTCACTTATCAACGTAAAAATGTATTTTACCTACGTCATATCTTTTTCTTTTTTAAGAGGAAATGAAGGAGTGAACGAGTACACCAGATTCTTTTGGGTCAAGTGGCCAGAACATTTGAAGCGATCCGGCTTGTCCTGGCGGCCACGTTCAAGACGTTGCAAATTCCGGTGTCATCAATGGGCTGGTTGTTCAGGGCCGAACCGTATAAGGGAATCCGCAGTTTCTGGAAGTCTGATCCTATGATATCCAGATGACATTGGACCCTAGACAAAGCATTAACGTCAACGTGCAGCGTCTGGAGCCAGCACGCGTCGGCCTTCGGGTGGTGATTTACTGGTTTTAGCACGTGACATACAGGGGTGTAGTTTGTTACCAAACAAAATACTGTATGGTTCACGGCTGGGCCCTTAAGCAATTAGGCGTTTACTGGGTAAGGTATCTGTATCAAGATATCTTTTGATGTAAATAAAATAACTAGCACTGGGATACTGCCGCTGTATCACGAACTGGTATGCTTAGTTTTCGAATAACGCGGTTTGCGCTGCAGCAGATGTTTCCTTCATCGGAAACCCATTCGGGTCGACAGCGAGCAGGATTCATAGGGC
Organism: Liolophura sinensis; assembly: GCF_032854445.1. Classification (NCBI taxonomy): domain Eukaryota; kingdom Metazoa; phylum Mollusca; class Polyplacophora; order Chitonida; family Chitonidae; genus Liolophura; species Liolophura sinensis. Next base: position 13,616,618 of record NC_088303.1, on the reverse strand, counting down.
AGAATATTCAACTTCCGGCCAAACACCACTATGCGCTCATCCAGCAGTTTCTCTCTACTATTTTTAGTCTTCAGCAAGAAACTCCTTGTGATCTTACAAACCATGTGTGTTTTACAAAACTGTATAGTTTGATTGCTTCAATGATTGGCGAAGCCGAACAAAGAACATTCAACTTCCAGGCATACGTTTGACATGCAGCCCTGGTCATGGATTTAGTGGATCAATTTGTGAGGTGTCTAGGAACTAAACCTGCAAGTAGGAATTTATTCCGTTAGATGAAGCCCTCGGGAAGTCGCACTTACAACAGTTCAGCTAATCTGCACGTGTAGACCAGTAGAATTAGTGTAATATTACAGTTACTCTCCCATATTTTACAACTTGACTTTGTGTAGAAACAAAATGGTACTTCATAATTACACCGCTGTACTTTATATAATAACAGTATGGCATCATTGGTCTTCCATAGTCTATATTACTGCTCGAATAACTACATGATCGCTTAACTGCTTTTACAGTTAAGTACCGTTTTTACATTAATAAATGCTGGGACTGTAACAGTTCAACTTACACAAACATTCGATACATTTATGTTACTTCTGTTCTTCAATTGGCCTACATGATGTTTATCATATCAAATGGTAGCTTTCCACATGAAATTTTTATGAGCTAATATCCCCAAACCATAGACATATGTTCCATATGGGCTACCTTACATTAAACCCGCCACTGCTCGACCAGGTTCGGATGTCTGGTGACAGCGACTATTGTTCGCTAAATTTAAATGATGAAGAACAGATTGTAGCAGGAAAAAGCACTCCACATATCTCTAGCTATTCAAATCCAAGTGTAGCGGCAGCCCAGTAAAGTATCTGTTTCTCACGAAAATCCGATGATTATGGCGAATTCAAATATTTCAGTCTCAATCATCTGTCAGTTCTAGTCCCAGTCCTACTTCTATGGTAGTCAGGATACAACTGACAGCTAACACAAGTTTAACGCCACATTTATGTCTGCAAACTGCAGGAAAACATAAATGTCATTACCAAATTAACTTTCAACTGACAAACTTTACTACAAAATGCAACACACAATCATCAATAACAAGAAAAGCGCGCCACATAGCACACGATCGCTTGTGAGGTGATAATCGTCTGCTTAAATTAAACTCCAACTTTAAATATTAATTTAACGTTTCTTTGTATAAAACTCTTGCAACTCTTGGTATACAAGCGTAAAATACGATCTTAGAGATACGATTACATGGAATTTACAAACGTATATACTTGAAAGTAGGAATTCATTCCGTTAGACACAACCCTAGGTGAAGTCATCGGTACAACATTTTCAGCGTGTCGGTGCGTGCAGAATGCCGGGTGCTACTAAAATGCGGAGTTCACTAACTGAACACGGACTTCTAGTTTTGTACTATGTATGTACCTTCTTATTACATGTCTTGTTATTTCTCTAGTTAGTACTGTATTTATTGCAAATAATCTAGTCACTCTCACATAATAGATGCCATTTGTCCATAACAGCCACTGGCCCAGGAATACAGGTTGTAGAGTTCTGAGAACATTCAGCCTTTGGCCTCAAAGCTGACATAAAGCTAACATCGCTCCGGATTCGGGGATGACAGGCCCAAGAACACACAGGGGAGAGAGCATTCAGCATCCGGCCTCAAAGCTGACACAGAGTGCTCCGGATTCGGGAATAACAGGCTACAGAACACAGAGGAAAGACGGGAATATTCGGCGCATTGGTTGAACGGATCGCCTAAGCGCGGACTTATAAGAAAGCATGTGTGTACATGTACAAGAAAGCAACAGTGATATAGCCTATACTGAATATTTTGCGATCTTCGAACGCACAAAAGATACATAAAAAAATACCGAATCTTTTAATCACCCACACCCGACCACTAACACCCTCCCCACCCCCCAACCACACACCTTACCCGTGTATTTCATTTCTTTTTATTTCTTTTATGTTTTTTGTATTGCACAGTCGTCCAGATTCAAGTAAAACCTGAGCAAAAATAATTTTTGTGATTTTCGATTTTAATTATTTCAGGGGTATTTTTCTTTTGTTCTGTCCCCTGGGGAACCGAGAAATGCTTTTAGTTTGGTTCCCGAGCCCTCTGATCAGGAGCAGTGCGCATTTAAAAGTGAGGTTATTTTTTCCTCTTTGTGCCGCTTCCCAGCAAGTGACAAGTTGTGCTCGTGTGCTCACCAGTGAACGTGCGTGTCTCCAAGTTTTTGTGGTTCCTCCAGTCAACCAAGGATGGCAACTGCCCAACCAGGTGATCGTTTCCCCTTTTGAGCCAATACTGGGAGAATTACCTTGGTTTGACTCACATGTGGTCGTGCAGTCGCTTGTTGTTTGTTCATCGGGTCAAATCGTACAGAAGGACAGCAAAGTACAAACTCAAACCCACATCATTTGATACCTACGACATCACTCTTTACTTGGTTGGAAAAGGTTTGCTACTTTTTGCTACTTTAGGAGAAAATTGGATTTTCCCGTTTCAAATCCACTCCATGAGATGACGTCCCCCACCCGTCGGGAGCTTCTGGAGGCGATGCTGGGAGCCGGTTCCCTTATGTCGGACGAGGCGTTGCAAGCTGGTGTTGAGTTCCTGTGTCTCTCGGTTCCTCCTGGACGTGTGCCTGACCGATCTGTCATCCGGGACGACGTCCTTGATCTCCGGAAGAGGATGCATCGACGCTGGGATGCTGCAGGAGTTCGACGGATCTTCGCAAAGATGCTCGAAAAACATGCAGTCTGGCTTCTCGTATCTGTTCCAGTGGCGATCCTGGCACCTCCAGCTCCCGAGAAGGACGATCCGAAAGATGGCCCCCGTGCAGCAGTTGGCTGACCACACGGCGTCAAGGCTGTGGACGCTCCAGGCGTCGGTCATCCAGTCGTCGGCAGCTCAAGGCTCCTTGATCCTGACCTCCAAGTACGGGTTTGACGGTGCTACCGGTCAACAAGTCTACCGCCATCGACAATCAACGGACGTCAACGACTCTACCATGTTCCTGGCGAGTATGGTCCCTCTGCGGCTCCGGACCGAGGATGGCCGAGTGATCTGGGCGAACCCGAAGCCAAACTCCACTTTCTTCTGTCGTCCGATCAGCTTCATGTTCGAGAAGGAGTCCAAGGAGTTGACCACCGCCACCTACGTCCAACTCCAGCAGGAGGTGGAGTCACTCGCGCCGTCAATCGTCCAACTCACCAACGACGTCACCATCTCCGTCCGCCACGAGATGGCGTTGACCATGATTGACGGCAAGGTCCACAACGCCATCCAGGACATCCGGTCGCAACAGGTCTGCAGCATCTGCCGGGCCAAGCCTACGGAGATGAACAACATCGACGGAGTCCTGGCCCGGCCCACTGGAGACCGGACCCAGCACGGAATCTCCACCCTCCACTGCTGGATCCGGTCGATGGAGATGTTCCTTCACATCGCGTACCGGCTCCCGTTCTGCGAGTGGCAGGCCCGTGGAGAGGAGAAGCAGCGGATCGTCAAGGAACAGAAGCAGTGGATCCAGACAGAGTTTCGTCAGCATTTGGGGCTCCTGATCGACCAGCCCCTTCCTGGCGGATCTGGAACGAACAACGACGGCAACTCGGCCCGCCGCTTCTTCTTGGAGCACGAAACGTCTGCGGACATCCTGGGCCTTGATTCTACCCTGATCCGCCGCTTCAGCCACCTCCTCCGCGCTGCGTCCTCCAACTTCCACCTCGGCGAAAAGCGGTTCGGCGTGTACGCGGTTGAGACGGCAAGGATGTTGGTCAGCCAGTACGGGTGGTTCAGGATGCCCCAGTCGGTCCACAAGCTCCTGATCCATCCTCCCCCTGTTTCCGCCGGCATGCTCCTTCCCCTGGGGCGATGTCAGAGGAAGCCCAAGAAGCCAGGAACAAGGACTTCAAGGCCATCCGGGAGCGCCATTCGCGCCAGATGTCCCGGGTTAAGTCCAACACCGACCTGGTCCACCGGTTTCTTGAGACCTCCGACCCCTTGATCAGCTCCCTCCGGATGCAAAAGCTGAAGACTCCGACGACCACGGACCAGTTTCCGCCAGAGGTCCTGGCCCTCCTCCGGGCTCCATCGGTGGAGCTGTAGACCCTGGGTGGTGGTGGTGGTTGTCTTTCTGGTCGCGGACTTGGCGTTTGATCTTTCTTTGGATCGTTTTCTGTTTTGTTAGCTGTAGTTCAGGAGCGAGTTCGGTCATTTCTGTTGTTGTTCGAGAAAATATTACTCTTTTTCAGTTCTAGAGGAGAAATTTGCAGAGGAGTCGTGTTCACGTAATGGTCCTTGCAGTTTGAAGTGTGTCAACATTCAATGCTTTTCTTTCCTCAACTTTCAGTTTGTGTTATGATGTGACTTATAAACAGTTTGGTTACAAATCAGTGTTTTTGTTACAGTTGGCCAACTAAAATCACTCGTTTTTTTCGGTTTTTGAGGTAAAATGTAGAAAATCAGTCATGTTTATGCTTATAGATCCTTTTCATGTGGATCTGAACTCAGTTCACTCAAAAATTATTTTTGCTCAACTTCTTCGTGAATCTGGACCAGTACACATTGGTGTGAGTTTTGTGAGTAGAGGAAACCTTTAGGTTTACAGAGTCTTTCGAGATACCATATTCTGCCCCTGAAATTAATAAGATATATGTGAAAAATACCACTTCTGGCTAAAGACATAAAAAGGACATTACAAAGTACACTGAGTGAAGCTAGTGTGTTTGATATCATGTTCAACATTATATCCCGATAGTCTAATACAATCTTTATGTAGAATTAATAGGGTAGGTAAGCCTTTGTATTTAACAGAACAATCCGCAGAAATAGCAGAAAACATTCTATATGACATCACGCAAAGAAGTGACAACTGAAGTGCAATTCACTTCTTACATCTGATGAAAACTATACCCCCTGTCAGGCGGGTGACCCATCGGGTTATTTATTTATTCAATTGGTACGACGGGGTCCAGCATTATGGTGGGAGAAAACCTGGTACGATCTTCTCCAGGTTGCTGTCAGACCTTCCCACGTACGACCGGAGAAGAAGCCAGAAAGAGTTGGACTTGAACTCACCGCGACTGCATTGGTGAAATGCTCCTGGGCCATTACGTATCCACAGGTAAGTCCTGTTTTTTACCTTTCCATATACATAACCCTGTTATGACATAACGTTGTATGTATAATTACATATGTATATATGTGGTACACCTATGTTTAAATGGATATGTAGGTACATCTATGTCTAATTATATATATATATATATATATATATATATATATATATATATATATATATATGGAGGTACATCAATGTATACACATGCTTAGATGGAAAGGTCTCTTTCAAAAGAGGTGGTTGGTGCCGAAAGAGGTGGTTGGTCCTGAAAGGGCCGTTTGGATAGGACAGCGATTCAACCACCCCAATTAAAGGTGAAGGACATCTCGTAGGGAGGAGGTAGGTGGTTATCGCTCTAGCTAACGGTAACACGTGATACGGTGAAAGAAATCGCCTGCCGACTCATGATCGCCTCGACTGCTGCCACCCGTCTGCATGGTTTTAGGTCGATGGGTGGACTTGCGCCGCTAGCGCTGAGTGTAGCCTGAAGGTGGTTTAGCCCGCAGACGTGATGATCATCGCCAAGGAGTTAAGGGATGGGGTTTCCTCTCTTCTTTCCTTTTGGGGTTGATATGACGTCTGTCGTCAGTGCGAAACTACATCTACTACCTTACGACCGAGCCGATTTGCAGTATTGCGAGATGGACACCGACTTACATAACTTCGACGGCGCCGTCAACGAGCATCCGTCTTCACCAGTGGCAGCAGTCGAGGAGATCATGAGTCGGCAGGCGATTTCCTTTCACCGTAATCACCTGTTACCGTTAACTAGAGCGATAACCACCTACCTCCTCCCTACGAGATGTCCTTCACCTTTAGTTCGGGTGGTTGAATCGCTCTCGCGGGCGGGCAAACTCGGTGGTGTGATTGGGATGCTAGGATGGAGCGGAGAAAGACGACGTCGGGCCGTGTGGTAGGGCGGACTATGGGATGAATGGTAGTGGGACAACGGGGTCGTCAGTTAGACTGTGGTTAGCTTTGGTGACAAGATGTTCTTCACCGTAAAAGGATGGTGGTGGGTAAGGTCCAGGCAACGCCGACTGATACGCCCGCAGCCACGTCCTGTTCAATCGATACTGAAGGGACTTGCACCGCAGACTGTTCTTGGGTGAGTACGGACACTGAGTTCCCCAGCAAACCCACCTACCAAAAGGCCAGTGTACAAGAGAATCTCAATCACGGCGGTTGCGCCACCTTTGTTCTCTCGCTGGCCTTGATTGCACTGGTCTAATCCCTTAGGCATCGTCGACAAGACTTTTATGGAGAAAGTGGGTCAAGGTTTAATAATTTTCACATTCCGTCGCAGGCACCCCAGAATAGAAACTAGCTGGACAGTCATGCCATTTTGATCAAGTGGAGCGTTTTGCCCCGCTCTTTCTTTGTGTCTAACACGGCCTACACTTGCAGTACGTCCTCCGGGAGGTCTTCACGGGTTAGAAACTCCATCTCGTAAAACGTCCCGTCAAACCACTCCCCGTTCAAGTCTTCCAACGTATAGACCACAGGTTCCCTGGTAGGACGCGGAAGGATGCGGAAGATTTCTTGACTCCAGTTAGGGGATGAGATCTCCCACGTCAAAGCGGGTTAAAGCCAAACCGCGCCGAGGGCAGGTGGGACGGTATAACCAGGCATGGAGCTCCTTTTCGTTTTGATGGTAAGCCCGATTATAGCCGCGTTCATATTCACAAGTCCATTTGCCACCGACTGTCGATCCCACCTATCCGCTCGACACTGACTGTTGATGTGGAGGGCACCTATCCCATCCTCAATTACTATGACTACACCCTCCTACCGAACTGATTGGCCTGTAACGTCCACACGACCCGTCACTACCACCCCAGCACCCCATCCAGCGTGAGCCATCTCCCAAGGTCTCACCTTCCGTAGTGGTCTTGTTCCTAGCCGTCTGTATCACATGCGCTGTCCCCTGTTGGTGGACGGTAGGGTATGGTATAAAATATGAGTGACTGCCGTGCCTGTACAGTGTTCTCCAGTCCAGTTCAACCGTCATGAGCCGTCGTCAGCGTTCACGCACCTCCCAAGTGAGCGTTCGAACCCGCACCACCAAAAAATCTCTCGACAGCGTTGTTACCGTCTTACACCAATTGTACTACCAGGCTGATGGCCCCGCCGCCTAGAGGGGGGTGGAGCCGTTAACCCAGGCGGCCTGTGAGCGCGGACTAAACGTGACACCGGCTCGGGTGAAGGCCTGGTTAGCGGAACAGGAGACGTATATACCCTCCATCCTCCAGTCCGGCGTCAATATACCCGTAACCGGGTGATCATAACTACGGTAGTGGGGCGTGGAAGGGTGGTCTGGCATTATTCTCCGTTGCTCCATACACTTTTCTTCATTGGTGGGTGGTGGTGGTGTTATCTTTTCTAACATCTGTTTTAACAGAAAAATGGTAATATATCCTTAGTCACCAGGTGTGATACACATTGCCATCTGCAGTGAACATAGCTAAAAAACACCAACAACAGTAGTTATATACTGCAGATGGGGGGGGGGGGGGTATGCTATAAACCTAGGTATAAGATTAAAAGTATTTAAAAAAACAAGAATGGTACTTACTTAGGCCTTTGACGGGATACGCCCCAGGTAAATTCCGCCGAACGACGGATTACCATTTCACAATCGGAGTATCTTTGAGGTACTCTCGAACTTTACCCTCAGCCCACTGGTCTGTTTCGACTTTGGCCTGGAAACTGCTGAGCACTGTCCTCGTTTAAGAGCTGAATGCCTTCATCCACCACGTCCAAATCGATAATATCCAGCTGACCCAAGCATGAGTGCTGCTTCTAACTGCGATGGTCAATCTTACAACATCGCTGTCGCGTTATTTCCAACACCGAAGGTTTGCGGTGTTCATCAACGCTGTTCCATATCAAGGTTTCTAAGGCCTCGTAGTCCTTAGGATCCAGGGGAGGCACTGGGGGGTGGCGTGGTTGGCGTGCTGCAGCTGGCGCTTCCGGTGGGGTCTTGGTAGCGGTATTCGTGGAGGTATGAGTAGCGCTAGTGGTGCAAGTGTTCTGCGGTGTTAGTTGGGGAAGACATTGTCATACCTTAGGTAGAGTCTACATCAATGGGATCCAAGCGTCGGCCCGGACGGATACACCGCCAAAACGCGGGCAATAGTTTCCCCTTGAAGAGTACTGAGCCCACGGCTTGATATTCACATACCACCACTAGTCACCGGTTTGGACATGTTGGCATACCGAAAAACTGACAAACACATCCTCAGTAAGGCGAATAAGTCGCTCTCCGTCAACCGTAGGTGGAGCATTGGCTTTACTTCTCACTTTCTGTTCGAAGCTGGAGGAGAAAATCTCTCAGGCGTCTACCGGTATGGTGATCTCGTTTTGGGCGGTCAGCAGTCTTCCGCTTCTTCGATGCCGTTGGCTGAGAAAACTTGTGCTCTGCTGTACCGATGTCTTTGTTCACACCAGTGGGATTGCCTGTCATGGCGTGTTTGGTCTTCGGCATGGCGAAACTGGGTGGTAAGACTAAACCGTGCTTGAGTGACGAGTCTGAGCATCACACCGCTTTATATACTCAAACGTGCGCGCAAAACCTTCTAGAACATTCTAGAACATGTAGTAGGCACCTCGCCTGCGTTCTACAACACAGACGCTTCCAGAACATTACACACCTTCTAGAACACCATGATGTCATACCGCGTCCTATGTCGTCATGACGTCATCATGATGATCTCATCGCACGCGCACGACCCCTTCCACCAATCACAACGTTCCATTTAGCCCCCCCACCCTACGCCTTCTCCCCCAACACCCTTACGCCGCCTCCTCCCCACCTCATACACCCATAAGAATAGCCCAGGATTTACTCACCCGTCTCACCCAGCCATAAGAATAGCCCAGGATTTACTCACCCGCCTCACCCAGCCATAAGAATAACCCAGGCGCGGCGAAATTGAGCTGACACACTATCTGGTCGTGGCGTAAGCATGCATCTAGCCTTATAGGCCATCAATATATAGATACATACATGAGCATGTACACACTGTAAAGAGTATTAGGGTATGACATAAAACCGTAGTCTTTATTGATTGGCATTACTTACAAATATTATTCGTTTGACTGAAATCTAAAAAAAATTGCAGCGACAGTTTGCACTGAGAATGATGTATAACTATTTAGAAAAAACATCAGTCTTTTCTCAAACTGACGGGTATATCTGTACCTTCCCGTCACATCGATATACCACAACTTCACTGGATTCCAAAAATGCATAAATCCACATACAAAGTTTGCTGGTGTCAAAAAGCTTACCACCAAACTTGTATCTACTCTCTTAACCAAGGAACTTTGAGGGGTACAGCTGCTTTGGAAAAAGTACTGCTGTGCAATTGCAAAACATACAGGCATCAACTATTAGTGGATTCTTAACATCTCCCCGAAGAACTAAATACACGTAGCGTATAAGGATATCTCAACTTGGGGTTTCTCCACTCTATACTACTATTGCTCACAAAGATTTAATAGATAAAATTTCATCATCGTTTGTACGGTGTTCAATAAAACTGGTGACCGCTTTCTTAACGTCAATCGCAACAAAGCCTTCATTAGTTCCACTATTTAACTGTTACCATTCACGGGATATTTCGATATTCACTGAGCTGCTTGAATTTTCATTAATAACATCTCTGTGAAATTCGGGGAACCTTATATCAACAGTGTATAGGTATTCCAATGGTACAAACTGTGTCCTCCACGCCGTGGGTCTAAGTTTTACACTGAGTATAATTCTTTTTAAAAGTGAATATGGACAGAGCGTCCAGAATCTCTGGGGCTCTGCTTCATGATTGTGTCTAATTCCGCTTAACCCGGGAATAGGGGCATTATATTCATCTTGGTGAACTGGATCGCTACTTTGTATATATGAACAGTTGCAAAGCGCAACTGAGATACATAAATATTATTAACGGCAACTCCTATACTACTATGGGTACTGATTTCTCTCGGTCGCCTAGATTATACATGCATCTTGCGCCATTCCAGCATTACTGAAAAGTGTTGACTGCTTCTTTTTCCATGCTTCCGCCTTATTTTCGTATATTCTTTATACTTTCTTAGTTCTTTGGCAGTTTGTGTTAAACGTCGTTTTGGTGATTAGCCTTGCGAGTATTGACTTGGAGCGTCCATCTTGGTTGAGGGCTGGAATGCGAATGTCTGTTTGGACGCATATATTTTCACACATCTTTATCACAGGTTACCAAACAACTTAAAGTTTAATTACCTGAGGTAGTCTATCATAACGACCATAATTATGGTTGTAAATATAAAACGATTACAACATAATGACCAGTAAATGAACGAAGTACATAGCCAGGCATCTAGCAAAGCTGCAGTAACAAATCGTATATAAGAGCAGATTGTTTTGCAAACAGCTCCGAATAAATATATAGATGAAATGTGAATTACTAGGTTTGCTTTGTTTCACAAACAATACAAAACACTCTTTTTGACATGGTCTTCGTTATGGACTGAGAATACATTTACTGTCTTAATTTTTGCAGTTAGGCACTCAAAAAAAGAGATTTTTAACTTTATCAACAAATGGGATAAAGCTACCTCTGCATGAAGGTTATCATGTCTGAATTTACTTCCACTGAACGGCCTAGTGGTTAGAGCGTTCGCCTTCTGAATGGGAGACTTCTATCTCCGGTCTATTATTAATATAAAAAATATATGCTCTTCCACAGGTACAAGATCTGTTACCTTTTAGTGAAATGCAAGGCTGCTTAAATCGCTGCAATTATATGTTGCAGGAAGTTTTGTGGGTAGAACAATAAACTTTCCAGGTAAAACAAAAGGCAAATTGTTCTAATATCATTTAAAGCTCTGAAACTATTTAAATGTTAAAACCAACATTATACATGACGTAATATTTTACGATACAATATTTTCTTGCGCAATTTTTGTGTTTTTATTATGTGCTTAATTGTATACAGAAAACATTGAAAGCAGAACATGCAAACACATCCATGTATACGTTACTGTAACCAAATCAGTTTAGCCAATCATCGAACAGTTCGTCGCATCGGTCTCTTGTAAGGTGAACCCCACAAAGGATTACTCATGAACGTCCTTCACACGTTTTGCTTGACGATGAGGCTTGAGCACACTTAAAGAAATGGCCCATTACAGATTAATTTTTAATATCACTGTGATTAATTTGGACAAGGTCTTGAAATTCAAAACGGAGGTCGGCCATTAAACGAAACACCAGACCAGGTGCCAAACTCAACAACTTCTGTGGACCAACAAGCTGCAGGATGATACCTACAGATACACACAATCCAGTCACCACGTTTCTGGTATATTAAACATACAGACAAAAATTAAACCCCACAAAAGTACCAACTTCAACATTACACCCACATGTATATATAACCTCCAAAATACACAGGGTAAGTATACCAACTCCAAGGATACGCGTATGTATTTAACACAATACATTTGTTAGTAGTATTCAATAGGCAATCAAGATTTTAGAATAAAATAAGACTGAGAACAATTAAAAATATGCCCAGGCTTGAGTGACTGCACCAGAAGTTTTTTCATTCTATATTTAAATCACTATAACAGTTTTTATCATTGAAAACTCATTATTCTGATTTATTGCCCAATTACAGATAGTAAATGGTTATGGTTAAAGAGTGCAACTGCCTCATACAGGATTCAGTTTTGATTTAGGTAATGTACTTATTTTAAGAAGCAGCATTTGAGTTGTGATCCGAAGACACAAATACAGCGAGAGTGAGTGAGTGAGTGCTTGGGGTTTAACGTCGTACTCAACAATTTTTCAGTCATATGGCGACGAAGGAATCATTAGGGTGCATGTACGTGTAGTGTGCCTCCTTGCTGCAGGACGGATTTCCACCGCTCTTTTATTTAGTGCTGATTCACTGAGACGACTTACCGAAGGCAATTAAGCTGCCCCGCCCGAGCCATTATACTGTTACGGGTCAACCAGTCGTTGCACTATCCCCTTCATAATGAACGCCAAGCGAGGAAGCTACAACTTACAATGAACGCTCTACCAACTGTGCTATCCGGGCCGGTCAAATACAGCAAGACTTTGCATGAACATGCAAATGCTGCACATCAAGGTATGCAGTTTTATTTGTAACTTTTGGAAGATAGAAAAAATTTGGTCTCAAATGTCTTACCAATTTCCATTACAGGCTTTGTAACTTGTGCAATAGTTACAAATTATAATATTGAAACACATTTATTTGACAAATTTAAAGTAGAGAATTAAACAAGAATAGGCCTACAGGGCAAGAGAAAGTGCATCAAATGTAGTTTTTAGTATAAAAAGAAGTAACACAGAAGCAATTTTTTCTTGGGTCATGTATTTATGGCAGATACAGAAAATTTTCCTGAAATGTTGACCTATTTCCGATTTGTTTTACAATATGCAACTCCTGAAATTGTCATAAATTATATCAGTAAGGCCTAATCCTGTCTGCTCTGTCAGGTACCTGAAAAAAATAGATTAATGAATCAGTTCTCTACAAAAGGCATTATAACTGAATGCCAACGCAACTGCTCAAGAACGAAAACTGGCCACTTGATGAGTCTTTGTTTACATGTTCAAACACAAAAAACTGAAAATTCCCTCAACAAATCAAACCGCATTTGTTATGTTACTGCTCATTTTGTACAATGGCTGACTGTATTAACTATATGCACAAATTCCATACAACGAAGAGAGTAAAGATACGATATCTAGTCCGGGTATCCATGACCGAAAATCCCATTTCATTTTGTATGTGAGATAATCGCTTCATCGACACAGGATAAGAATAAAAACACCATAACAATAACAAGTGTTGTGGAACTTAGGGCAAAGTTACAGGAAAACACGACCTTTTGTCCCGAGGAAACGCCCTAAAGAAGTAGAACTTCAAATACGTGAAAATCATTTCAATCCATAAGGCATGAAGGGATATAATAGCTCAGGGGAAGTAATTGAATTAAAGTATAAATTTTCAAAGGAAACATCTTCTTCCACTATGAAATAATTTTCTTTGAATTATTTTCACACAATCAGTCCAAAATGTACCTCTTTATACGATCTGGTAGGATCAAATTTAAGCAGAATCACATAGTATTTCATTCGAAAATTATTGCACTACACTATAGACAACGGGAGATGAATATTTAGCACTAAAATTATCTTATCAACGTTACTAAAGCAGTTAAAACAAAGGTATGAGCATGAGTTGTGTGACAATGCAACACATTCATATTACACTTACCGATCACAAGTAATCAGTCAACCCCAATGTCTTGCTTATTTATTTATTTGATTGATTGGTGTTTTACGCCGCACTCAAGAATATTTCACTTAGACGACGGCGGCCAGCTATATGGTGGGTGGGCAGAGCCTGGAGGAAACCCACGACCATCCACAGGTTGCTATAGGACCTTCCCACGTACGACCGGAGAGGAAGCCAGCATGAACTTGACTGGATGTCTTCTAATAAAGATGTCAGGCAAAAGCTGCGCGGCGTTTCAAATATTTCGTTCGACAATGGCTGGCTTAAGCAGAAATGGTAGGCTACGATGAAGACGATCATGCACATTCACAGGACCAAATGAGACCCATTTTCATTCAATCTGAGAAACCTTTAGCTACGAGAACGAACCTTTAGCTACGACGAAGAACCTTTGCACTGGCCAACTGCGTTATTTTCTTTAAAAGGTTCTTTGAAGAACCATACCTACTACAAAGAACCTTTGAAACATCCTTTTTTAAGCGTGTAGCGACGGCAAATATCGACATGTCATACACAAGTTCCTATGGAAATTACTCAGGGCAATCGTGTTTTGGGACATTGCCATAAAATGACTGAAAACGTTTAGAAAGACATCAAAATAAACCAACAAAGCGATCAACTTTTAGACACTTTATTGCCTGCATGGGTGGTATGTCATGTCTGATATCGTCGGCATGATACTTCAGTGGCGGCAGCACTTTGGCGGCATGGCCTCGACCTGCCACAAGAAGACACATTATATGTACACATACAAACATACCTACATACATACATATATACATATACACAAACGAGGCTGGTATTTGTGAATGGTAAATGATTTGGGACGCTATTTTAAAATAGTAGCAAAAATTGGATTAGATTTGCATGCACGAGTGCGTTGTGCGATATTTTTTTTACCCAAGATCTCGGGTATAGCCTCTTTCTGCAAATTTAGACGTTTGGTGAAATCGGGCCTTCTCATGCTTTTTCTGGGCCTTGTCTCAGATTTCGTCGGTTCGTACCCATAAGATGCTAGTTTCAGTAAAATGAATTTTCGAGTCTGGATTTTGGAGATCGGATTTTGGAGATGGGGGATAAACGAATGACAGAGCCCGTGGGGCTGTTTTGTGATTCTTGTGTGAAGATTGTTGGAGAACTTTTGTGTTCCATCAACATGACATGCACACTGAACTCGGTCTCCGAATAAACATTCATCATGACACGCACACTGAACTCGGTCTCCGAATAAACATTCATCATGACACGCACACTGAACTCGGTCTCCGAATAAACATTCATCTTGACATACACACTGAGCTCTGTCTCCAAATAAACATTCATCTTGACATTCCCACTGGGCTCGGTATCCGAATAAACATTCATCATGACATGCACACTGAGCTCGGTCTTCGAATAAACATTCATCATGACACGCACACTGAACTCGTCTCCCAATAAACATTCAATATGACATGCACACAGAGCTCGGTATCCGAATAAACATTCATCATGACATGCACACTGGGCTGGGTCTTAGAATGAACATTCAACATGACATGCACACTGAGCTTGGTCTTAGAACAAACCTTCATCATGACATGCACACTGAGCTTGCTTTTAGAATGAACATTCAACATGACATGCACACTGAGTTCTGTCCCAGAATGAAGATTCAACACGATATGCACACTGAGTTTGGTCTTAGAATGAACATTGATCATGACATGCACAATGAGCTCGGTCTCCGAATGAATATTCATCATGACACGCACACTGAGCTCAGTCTCCCAATAAACATTCATCATGACACGCACACTGAACTCGTCTCCCAATAAACATTCAATATGACATGCGCACTGAGCTCGGCATCCGAATAAACATTCATCATGACATGCACACTGGGCTCGGTCTTAGAATGAACATTCAACATGACATGCACACTGAGCTCGGTCTCCGAATAAACATTCAACATGATATATACACTGACCTCGGTTTCCGAATAAACATCTTTGCTTCACATGCATCTACGGATTTTCCCTAACTATTTGCTCAAGGCTAATGGTTTATTCCGGGCACTCCAAGTTTCTCTTATACCCACAAAAATGAACACTGTTGTATTAAGTCGGAAAAGCGTGCAATTTCCACAGTCAAATTCCCAAAGATCAGTTTCATTAATAAACTTAGAACTGTGTGCAGTTTCGCGGCTCTCCATGTAGTAGTCACACCCAGGTTTTGGTCTCCGTTTCAGTACAGATCAGTTTTATCCCTTAACGACATTTGGAGCTGTCGATAGGCGCAGAACGGTACAACAATTTTCAGCCTTTTAAGTGTTGTCTGTCTGGTGGCCATGGAATTACAACAGCTGATGTAAACCATTAGTGAAGACTGCTTGGAAGCCGTGGAGTGAGTGAGTGAGTGAGTGCTTGGAGTTTAACGTCGTACTCAATAATTTTTCAGTCATATGACGACGAAGGAATCATTAGGGTGCTTGTACGTGTAATGTGCCTCCTTGTTGCAGGACGGATTTCCACTGCTCTTTTATTTAGTGCTGCTTCACTGAGACGACTTACCGAAGGCAAGTAAGCCGCCCCGCCCGAGCCATTATACTGATACGGGTCAACCAGTCGTTGCACTATCCCCTTCATGCTGAACGCCAAGCGAGGAAGTTACAACTTCCTCTTTTAAAGTCTTAGGTGTGACTCGATCAAGGATTGATCCTGGATCTACCGGTCCCGAAGTGGAGGAAGCCGTGGAACTACAAGCAGTCCTAGTTGGAACTGTTAATATAAACACGGTGGCGATATTAAAACCGCCTCGTGTTACAAAATAACAGCCGCTATAGTCCCACGTTACGTGGAAATACATACATACATATACATATATATATATATATATATATATATATATATATATATATATATATATATATATAAAGCAAAGATCTTACATGCTGTAAAGGGATACTAGAACCCTCTTAAGCAAAATTCCACATTTTGCCTTGTGTATAACCCGACGTATAACGATCTAATAGTCATATATGTGTATATATATTCTGAAAAGACAGCTGATTTCAATAATGCTTTCATTTTTTTCAAACTTAAGTTAAAAATCTCAACATGCTTAGTTTAAAACCTATTTCTTGCTACATTTTTGTGTTGGGTGGATATAGGCCAAAGTATTCTTGAGTACAGCGTAAAACACCAATCAAATAAATAAATCAAATACAAGCCAAACCCGACATTTAGTTGAAATGAATTTCAGAAAATTTAACAAACTTGAAAGGCAAGGAATTTACACTTAAACTTATACCACAATTTAAATATGTAATACATAGATCATTTAATTTAAGAAGATTGGATTGAACGCCGCTCTTGAACCTCTTCGTTAAATATATGTATATTATACATATACATATATTTAGTTATGCATATGCACTGAGCCAGAACGTTTCTGTATATTAAGATTATAAAAAATAAACACGTAAAATGAAACGTGATAGTCCTTACATACATACCAATATACACTACTTTATATAGGAAGTCGAACGGTTATGCACTGATGGGTTCATTGTCATTTAGATAGGAGTGAGTATAGTCCAGCTGAAGAGATGTGATGTTTACAGAGCTACGTAGAACTTAAACAGGAAAAGCTTGCATGGACAGAAGGTATGTAAGAAGTGATGTCATGATGATGGGACTAAAGGTTTTTTCAGGTAGACAAGAAAGGTGTGATGGAGTCTATTAGCAGACAATCCTTTTTACAATAGCTAGGCTTCTGTCGGTGCTCTTATGCGAAACTATGCCACTTAAAACTACCTACATAGATCAAGGTTATTAACACGCAGCGCAGAGCACTGTATGCTACTTAACTGTATTCGTGATTCGCGGAGATAGGGGTACCAAACTTGAAAGGCAAAGCAATTTATAATTAACTTTATAGCACAATTTAAATATATGATACATAGACCATTTAAATGAAGTACATTGGGTTTGGCGCCTCTCTTGAACCTCCTCGTATCTGTAATCGCTATACATATACCCTGAGCCAGCCTACAGTGAAAAAAAACAATAACCTGGAGGAACGAGTTTACATTAGATTACAAAAAACGAAACTCTTAAAAAAAAGACCCATCCCATGGCCACATATCGCCAAGTCATAAAGATCTGTGTCAGCCGACTGACCAGAAATGCGTGTAAGTAAGAATATTTTAAAATTTCAGCAATAACATCATTAATTGTAGTTGGAAGTTAAATATTTATTTATGAAATATGCTTTGGCTACTCAGAATTGCTGTGCTAGTCTTAATGTGTAGAACTGCATATATGCACGGACATGCCTATTCAATGCTGTCAGAGGCAATTTAGAAACATGGTTATTTTTCCTTCCATGTTTGTTAGAAAGATACTAGTAAGGACTACGGCTCGAAAAAGGGGCCTGACTAAAGAACAAAGGCATGGAAATACACGCTCGCCGATCCACACCGAACACTCCGATAATGTTTTAGGTACCCTCCTCTAGGCCCTCGGTGATACTAGTGACCCTTTAAACTTCTCAGATTTATGCATAAATTTATCTCGTGCGAGCTCAACTCAAGTCTCAAGCGATATGCATTAAAGTTAAGGACACATTTATACTTTCTGCGCTCAGTAAGTACTTTTTCCTCATTTTCCAGCATTCCGAGTTAAAACAAAGCCACATTACTGTAACGTGAGGCAGATTACCCAGTGTATATTATAGCTATAGGCCTATGAGACACTTGAACACCTACATGTATATTCGAATATTTCCACTGAAATATGCCTACATTGTTACAAATTAAACAACTAACGTCGTAGTCCGGTGGCTGCTAGTCGAGATTGTGATGGGGTTAAAATAAAGCACCATATTTTCATTATATAGGCTAGTCCATTTTTACAAAAAAGAGCCAGTCCCATGATTTGTATAAATCCTAACTGAACGCCACATTACATTCTATAGCCGTCTGTTTGTGATTATTTCTGGAATTTTGTTTACTACCATGTAAATTTCCTAGGGATGAAGAAATATTTATATATAACTAATGACTGTACCTCAAATGGATGCTTGTTTTGGGATAATAGGGAAGATATATGTATCTTGAAATAGTTTACCGCCATGGTTCCCCTCATTCTCGGGAAGTAATACAGACTTAACAAAATGTTACTTTTAACTTCATGTTTTGTGACTCAGAATTAGAATGGTTATCGGCTGTAGGAGGTTTGTTCTTGGTAAACTCTGATTGGGTGAGATTTAATGAATGCAGGTGTCTTGGACATAATGTTTCATGCAGGCATCGTTATATGTACGCCGACATTCTGACTGGCCTGTATCTGGATATGCTGTCGTAATGTGTCCGAAATATTGTGTTCAAAGCGAACGTAAATGCTATCACTGATACACCATTTAGATCGTAATATATTACCTACATGTAGATACCATAAACACTCATAAGTATCAGATATCAGCGCCATTCATCACTTGTGTAGAACACAACCATCATATTTAGTAACATGTATAAAACTAGTCTTAGTACATAACTATGTAAAACTGTGATTCGTCCGGACAAAACTATCTGTCACTATCTGTGCACAAAATCATATTCACTCATTTCTACATTTCCGCGTGTCACGTGAACCATTATGCGTTAGCCTCTCTTACGTTGCTTGAAACCACCCTCAACAAAGTGAAGCGAATGTCATCTGCGACCTTCCTTGAAGAAATATAGTAACTATTTTATTTGAGCTGAACCTGGTTTTTTTCTTTCTTTCACACTGCTCAAAACTGTAAGTGGAAAGTAGTCATTGAAAGGCGTTTCTGTTCGTTGTTCCTACATGATGTCCGCATAGGTAAACTGTCACTTACACGTATCAAAGTAAAAATCTAGCAACACATTTTCTTTTCGGCATTCACGGTTTATGAAAAACATTTCATGAGGCTGATATCGTTTTCTGCTTGCCAAAGAAGTGACTTTACCCCTGGTTCGCCGCATATCTCATACCAACATTACCGCACTTAAAACATGTGGCCAAAACATGCCTCCCCAGAGTGAGGCCCGATCGAGTGGCCATACTGGTTGGCCACTTTCCGAATAAGGCGCTTTCCTCTCAGATTTCTGACACCATTATGTACTTTCAGGAGAAACACAAATTCACTGACTCCTATTCTCAATGTAATTAAACACGTTACGAAAATATGGAGGCCTTTTTTTATACGCGACTATCGATAAGCATACAACAACAGAAAGGAGGTAATTCACCCAGTTTGCATACGTTATGTTTCATGTATGTTAACATTTAGGCCGAACTATGTAAAACTGTGACTCGTCGGAACGAGGCGACCATATTTCTCTTCATTATCTGTGCACAAAATCCCCTGCACTCATTTCTACATGTCCACGTTTTCCCTGAACCATAATATGTTGCTCTTACGTAACTTGAAACCACCCTCACAAAAGTGAATCGAATGTCATTTGCAACAAGCCTGGGGAAATATAGTAATCAACCTCTCACGTCAGAATACCGTCGTTGGAAAGTATCTATTAAAAGACGTTCCTGTTCGTAGCCCCTACACCCATAGGTAAGGCTGTCGTTTTCTGCTCGCCAAGGAAATGACGTTTGCGTGGTCCGTCGGATATATTATCACACTTGAAACATGTGGCCAAAGCATGCCTCAGCAAAGTCAGGCGGTGAAATTTGTGGCGCTAATAGCCACACTTGTCCGCATACCGAATAAAGCGCCTTCCGA
This sequence comes from Liolophura sinensis, assembly GCF_032854445.1. Lineage (NCBI taxonomy): Eukaryota > Metazoa > Mollusca > Polyplacophora > Chitonida > Chitonidae > Liolophura > Liolophura sinensis. The sequence goes on along the minus strand of NC_088303.1, from coordinate 13,596,418 downwards.
TCTTTCCTTTCGCGAAAAGTAAAATACAAGTAAGTAAGGGTGGTATATAATTCACCCAGCTTGTATACTTTGTTTCATGTGTGTTTACATTCACCCCGAACTATGTAAAACTGTCAATCGTCGGAACGAAACGACAATATTTCTCGTCACTATCTGTGCACAAAATCATCAAAATGAACTTAACATTTTTTTGTCTCTCTGAAGTCACAATACTGTCAGTGGAAAGCATCCATTGAAAGGCGTTTCTGTTCGTAGCCCCTACACCCAAAGGTAAGGCTGTCCACTTTCATGTACGAAAGAAAAAATCTAGCAGCACATTTCCTTTGTGCATCCACTGTTTATGATAAACAATTCACGGGACTAACGTCGTTTTCAGATGGACAAGGAAATGCCTGGTCCGGCAGATATATCATACCAACATTACCGTGGGGAGGGGGTGGAGGTGGGGGTGGGGGGGGGGGGGTTCTATCCTTGATGCCATGTAAACATAACTTGCCAAAATCATTATTTTGTCACCATTGTATATTATTTGATTTTTGATGCCCTTCTCAAGAATTTTTTACTTATATGAGGTCATCGTTAAAAAAGTCATTGCTGGGATTATTGAACCCAACTTAATCAGAAAAAAGATGGTAAGCTGGTAGGGAATTTTTTCTTTTATTCTGGCCAATGAGAAAGATAGGCATTTTGAAGTTAACGTTGAGAGAAAAGTAAAAATAAGTTACGCCAAAGGCCTCATAAATATTGTATGATCTTATTTTTTGAAAGGGTTGCTTGGGTGATCCACCACAAACCTAATTTTGGGGATGGCCTTATGGTAGTTAGTTTTTACGTAAAGAAAATCGGAGTGCGTGGGATGAACCAACAAAATTTGGCAAGGTGCAGACAAACTTTCCCACACAAGACGTACAGATATGCACACCATATTGGTGGAAAGCTAGTAGTCTCCAATGAACTTCACACTGCGCAAATGGCAACACTTATAGTCACCATGGCGTCAGAAGCAGTGAGAATGGGGACAATGTATAAATTCCCTCTCTATGGCTAGGTTTGAACCCACACCCATGTGTCCTAGCCATTGAAAGACTGGTTCTTGTTTATTTCCACACTCTAACTGTCCATGGGACCTCGTTGACAATTTTTCAGTCATATAACGAGGAGTCATCATTAGGTGTATGTACATGTATAGGCTACGCTGTGTACTTGTGACAGGTCGAGTCGATACCGGCAAAGTGCTGCCACCACTGAGCTATCTCGCCGAAGACACCAGACATGTCACCCCACCCAGTCACATTATACGGACACCGGACCAACCAATCAAGTTTCCTTGCTCTAACCTCTCTGCGCTGAGCGCCAAGCGAGGCAGCAGCAAGTTACATCTTTACAGCCTTTTGGTATGGCCCGATCCGGGTTTGATCCCGGCTACTCTCGCCCTCGAGGTGGACACTCTAAGCCACCGAAGCAGTCACCATCGAGGTTGAATGAATGATTAGGGCTTAACGCCACTTCGGCAATATTTCAACAATATCGTGGCTGTCATCAAGAAAAGAAAGATGCTGAATTGATAAATCCAACGGACCACGCAGAAATAATTCCTTTTTCAAGCAAAGAACAACCTAACTCCATAAAGTAGTGATCAACCATGCGTGTATGCCAAAAAGTTGCATGTATATTACTTTTGTACGTGTAAATTGAGAGTCTTACCTATGTAATGTTGGTATGAGATATCAGACGGATCACGCAAACGGCATTTCCTTGGCAAGCGGAAAACGACATCAGTACCACCAAATGTTTATTATAAAGCGCAAATGTCACAAACGAAAAGTGCTGCTAGATTTTTACTTTTGTATGTGTCGACAGCCTTACCTATGCGTGTACGGGCTACGATCAGGAACGCCTTTCTATGGGTACTTTCGACTGACAGTATTCTGACTTGACAGAGAGAGAGAGAGAGAGAGAGAGAGAGAGAGAGAGAGAGAGAGAGAGAGAGAGAGAGAGAACCTGTTCATTTTGAGCATTTTGTGCACAGATAATGGCGAGAAATATTGTCGTTTTGTTCAGACGAGTCACAGTTTTACATAGTTCGGTGTGAATTTAATCACACAAGGTATACTAGCTGGGTGAATTACTTCTATTCTCTACTTGCATTCCGATCGATCGTCTCGGATAAAAAAAGGCCTCCATATTTTCATAACTTGTTTAATTACATGGAGGATATGAGCCAGTGAATTTGTATCTCCTCTCAAAGTACAGCATGGTGCCAGAAATCTGAGAAAGTGCTTTATTCAGAATAAGGCCAACCAGTGTGGCCACTCAAATTTCATCGCCTCAGTTTGGTGAGGCATGCTTTGGCCACATATTTTAAATGCGATAATGTTGGTATGATATATCTGACGGACCACGCAAACGTCAAATCCTTGGCCAGCAGAAAACGACATCAGCCTCGTGAAATGTTTATTGTAAACCGTTAATGTCAGAAAGGGGCTACGAACAGGAACGCCTTTCAATGGATACTTTCCACTTGCAGTTTTGTGGGTTGTGAAAGAGAAAAAACACGTTCAGTTCAAATAAAATAGTTACTATATTTCTTCAAGGAGGTCGCAAATGACATTCGCTTCACTTTGTTGAGGGTGGTTTTCAACATAAGAGAAGCTAGCGCATTATGGTTCAGGTAACACGCAGATATGTAGAAATGAATGCACATGATTTTGTGCACAGATAGTGGCAAGAAATATGTTCGTTTTGTCCGGACGAATCACAGTTTTACATAGTTATGTACTAAGAACATATTTATATGTGTTACTATATATGGTGGTTGTGTTATACACAAGTGATGAATGCCGCTGATATCTGATACTTATGAGTGTTTATGGTATCTACATGTAGGTAATATATTACGATCTAAATGGTTTATCAGTGTTAGCATTTACGTTCGCTTTGAACGCAATATTTCGGACACATAATGACAGCATATCCAGGCACAGGCCAGTCAGAATGCATCCCACCCAATCAGAGTTTACCAAGAACAAAGTTCCTACAGCCGATAACCATTCTAATTCTGAGTCACAAAACATGAAGCTAAAAGTAACATACTGTAAAGTCTGTATTACCTCCCGAGAATGAGGGGAACGTTTTTCTACCACCATGGCGGTAAACTATTTCAAGATACATATATCTTCCCTATTATCCGAAAACAAGCATCCATTTGAGGCACAGTCATTATTTATATATAAATAAATATTTCTTCATCCCTAGGAAAGTTACATGATGATAAAAAAAATTCCATAGAGAAATAATCACAAACAGACGGCTATAGAATGTAATGTGGCGTTCAGTTAGGATTTATGCAAACCACGGGACTTTTTGGAGAAATGGGCACCCCTTCTGAGATAATTCCGTATGTCCAAACGAGCCTATACACAAAATATGGTGCTTTATTTTTACTCTATCTCGACCAGCACCCACCGGACTACAACGTTTGTTGTTTAATTTGCAATAATGTGAGCATATTTCAGTGGAAATATTCGAATATACATGTAGGTGTTCAAATGTCTCATAGGCCTATACCTATAATATACACTGGGTAATCTGCCTCAAGCTACAGTAATGTGGATCTGTTTTAGAAAAAAGTCCTTAAGGAAAATGTGTACTTAAGGTTAATGCATATCGCTTGAGGTAAGGTAAATTTATGCGTGTGCGGTGTTTCTATCACTGTGAGGAGTTTCACCACTATCATCGAGGGTCCGGAGGAGGGTACCTAAAACAATATCGGAGTGTTCAGTGTGAATCGACGACAGTTTATTTCCATGCCTTTGTTCTTTAGTCAGGCCCTTTTTTCGAGGCGTAGTACTTAGCTATCTAATAAACGTGGAAGGAAAAACAAACCAGTTTTTTTTAAATTGCAACTGACAGTGTTCAATACATGTACGGGCATGTGTACAGGTCTACACATTAAGACTAGCACAGCAATTCTGAGTAGCCAAAGCATATTTCATAAATAAATATTTAACTTCCAACTACAATTAATGATGTTATTGCTGAAATTTTAAAATATTCTTACTTATACGCATTTCTGGTCAGTCGGCTGACACAGGCCTCGCGTCCTCGATGTAACCCCATCTTATTCCAGACGATGTGTGCTAATGATACAATTCAACGTTAGCATACAGCGTCTAATTCATGAGGTAGAGCGTCCGCTTCGGGACCGGTAGATCCAGGATCAATCCTTGATCGAGTCACACCTAAGACTTTAAAAGAGGAAGTTGTAACTTCCTCGCTTGGCGTTCAGCATGAAGGGGATAGTGCAACGACTGGTTGACCCGTATCAGTATAATGGCTCGGGCGGGGCGGCTTACTTGCCTTCGGTAAGTCGTCTCAGTGAAGCAGCACTAAATAAAAGAGCGGTGGAAATCCGTCCTGCAACAAGGAGGCACATTACACGTACATGCACCCTAATGATTCCTTCGTCGTCATATGACTGAAAAATTATTGAGTACGACGTTAAACCCCAAGCACTCAAGCACTCTAATTCATGAGGCTATAGATAACTCCCAGAAGCCTCTCACCAATGGGGTCGCTGTGGGTTCAAGTCCAGCTCATGCTGGCTTCCTCTCCAGCCGTATGTGGGAATGTCTGCGAGAAACCTGCAGATGGTCGTGGGTTTTCCCCGGGCTCTGTCCGGTTTTCTCCCACCATAATGCTGACCGCCGTCGTATAAGTGAAATATTCTTGAGTTCGGCGTAAAACCAATCAAATAAAAAAAATAAATATAGATAACTCTGATAACCTGTGTACATGCATATTTTCAATGATACGGGTACTCTCTCTTGCCTGATAAGATTTCCCTTGCCTTTTCTCAAAGACCTCATATATACTAGAGCTACTGGTTATTCATTCAGGGTGAAAATTATATTTGGGATATGGTAACCAACTTAAGGATGAAGGGCTATTGGAAGGGGTGGCGGGGGAGTGGGGGTTGGAACCGAAGAGTCCTATGGGGGAATTTCTGAGGTGGTGAAAATTGTCAGATTTACCGAAATAGTTCCATTTTTAGAGTGTACTGCTTCGGTGTGTTTTAGCATCTCTGTAAGGTTTTCTACTGTGTGGGTATGTAAACCCACCCTGACCATCGTTGTAAAGCACAATGCTTAGTTCATAAAATGCCGTTCAATTTAATTTTTTTTACAATAAAAGTTTAGTGTTGTCTGCTCGCACTCATTATTTAGCTGCATGTTACGAAATGGTCGCATATCCAGTGATTGAACCAGACCATGATTTAAAAAAAAATGTTTGTTGCGAGTAATATGACCGCGTCGCGAAATTCGGGCCCTCTCAATTTTTGTTAAATGCGAGTATTTCCTTCTGGAGACAAACATTGCCGAGCACAAATCACTGGGCTGTTCCCGTTTACCGAAACTAGGTTCTGTATTACAGGCTTGCCCTCGTCGGAGGCAGAAGAAATTCATTTCATCCACTACGTTACCGTACATTCATTGTCACACCATGAATGTAGGTCCTAAATGTAATGTTTTGCAGCCGATAGTCACAGATCCGTTTTTCCTACCGTTTAGTACCACTAGTCAGTGTGCCTCAGTACTGCTCGGTACGCCAGTGCATCACTATGTGCGACTAATACATTGTAATCCTGCAATTGTACTGCACAATAACCAGACCCCTTTTAAATCCATCGGTTCTAGATTCACTCTTGAGCCAGACTGAAGTTAACCACCCATATTAAGATATCCGTAATATATATAAATGTATATATATATATGTGGTATTTGATAAAAATCTTCAAATCTTTTGCTTGCCTGAAGTTTTGTTCAAACACTTACGCATTTTCAGGTGCTTTATAATTATCTTTGTAAGACGGTGTGATAGGTTAGCCCAAACGTGCAGAGCGTTTTCCACATCCTACAATCAAGTACTATGTCTATATACTGACCCAGACCAAGTCCCAAAGCAAGCCCTATATATCCATCTAGGTTACCCTATCAATAGTTTTGAAAATCTATGTTAGTAATGATCATTCAAAATTGATTGTTTACCTTCAGTTACACGACTCTATGTAATACATTCAGAGATATGGGCCATGGAATTTGGGAAAGCCACAAACAGGGTACCTTATATGAATATGTTAGGACCGCTGTACCTAATTTACACCTGTATATGAGAATGGAAAAACATCTACACAATATGTGAGTTCAAACTATTATCTTAGCATTTTATTACGTGTGTCTTAATTCATGTTGGTATATATTGTGTGTATTCTCTATGTGATATGAATTATTTTTATTCCTGTAAAGATCAGTGTAAAGAAGATATAGCTGAGTACGAATTTGCGGACATAGTGTTATAGTCGAGTATCAGAGAGTCTACGACTCGCTTTTGCCCGTTTACAGAACTAAGTGGTATCCGGAACTGTTATATAAATACGAAGCCAGTTAGTCAATGATCGAGCACACAAATGGAAGTCTTTATTGGATGTATAATTTGACATGTTGGGTTACGTTTCGACAGTCATGTCACATGCCTGTAATGTAAATACGAAGCCAGTCAGGCATTCATTGATCACGCAAGTGGAGGTGAAGATTTTCCCGTCTGTGTTAGATTTTATAACTGACCATCGTGGCAACGCACGCACAGTACAGGTAGGAACAAGTCTCTCTTGAGTAATGGTTATCATGGTGTCTACCAATGCAGTGATTATTATACTGCCAGGGTAATCATTTTTACCCCATGTTGGGAAAGTGGTTTATATATGTATACTGTATATTAAGACAAATATATCCGACTTTAATACATTAATAATTTTAAATTCATACTAACAATTCACAACAAATAGAGTACTAATTGTTTACAATCATAACTTACACTCATATTTTGTATACAATGTTAGGCTATATATATTGACATATTTGATATACAATATAATTACAATTACAATATAATTGTTATATTAATAACTATATTAATTCCTTCTGCGTCCAAAGCTTCGTGCGGAACCAGTTTATGAATATGCTGCACAGTAGAACTGTTCTGTGCACCTATTCTATCTTTAACAGGGTTCATATGCCCAAACATACTTCGCATTAACGGGCAGCTGTTGTCATTAGATTGGTAAATAGATACTTTTGGCAAGCGTATCGGTTCTGGCAATTCAATTTAATAAGTATGATACCAATAATGTGGCCAAAAATATATATTTCCTTTGTTATGAAGTACTACCCCATAATTAATTCTTTGTTCGACCGATGGCTCAACCGTAGCTATCGGACATACATACGACAGAAGTACGGCAATGAACAGAAGATTTCACCAGGTTATTCTTCCACTATCTACAAGACAAAACAAATTCCAGTGAATTTTGGATGAAGGGTAACGTTAAGTCCTTCTAGCAATAATTGTTTTGAAAAATCACAGGAGCGAAAATCAAGGTATGATAATGTAGAACAACCTCAAAATCCGAAATTATTCGAGCCTTACCGCGAACAGAGATTTTTTATAGTTTTGATCAGTATCGTCGTTTAAGACGCCGACGGCTGTGGGTTTCGTTTGTGTGAAATTGTCTTTTTAGATCATCTGGTATGTTTTCAGAGACTTCCCAAGTTGCGTCTTTGACCGTGTATCCTTTCCAATGTACAGGATGTTTCCTACCTTTCATTCGTCTGCTTTTTAGTTGTTTTTCAACCCGATATGAGGTTTCATTAGATGTTTGGCGACTGGTAATCTTTGGACTTGCCTTCATGGTAACTGCTTCTTCTTCTCGATTTTCAGTTATATTTTGTCTGACCGAGTTTGGGTCAAAATATGCATTTAGGAGATTTGCATGAACCGGACTTTTTACTTCAACACTGTCCGATCATTTCCTTAATCTATATGTATAGGATGGACCAATCCATGTTATATAATATGGTCCATCATACATGTTATGAAGCTTGTTTGATAATCCTTTAGGGACTTTCTGTGTGAACAACAGAACCAATTCATTCAATTTGAAAACCGGTTCAGAAGCTTTTTCACCGTATTTTTCCTTACTACTAGTATGGGGTCTAGTAACCTGAAAGATTGCACAAATCGCACTTGCAAGCTTACTCATAAAATTCTTACCTCTGTCTGACACAAGAGTTCGTGCGGCTCCATGACGCGTAAAAATTTCGTTGTAAAGAACTTTTGCCATCTCACTTGCTTGCTGGTTTTTTTTTAAAGGGAATAATGCTTCTGTCCATCGCGAAAAGCTGTCCATGATTAAAAGTATGTACTGACAACCATCAGATGTTTTAGTGAGTGGGCCCATAATGTCCATATGCCATCAACTAAAGGTTGATTCAACACGTAACGGTTTGTAATAAAGAACTCAGTGCACGTAGTTGGGCTACATTCGGTCCGTCAGTGCTCCACGGTCAGTACGTGATACTTTCAGTTCGTGATTGACTGTAAACAAAATAGACGATAACATTTTACATGTCAGCTTTACATCACACATTCCCCGTTATGACAAACAAGAAACAGTACAATTTGCGCGTGTACATATTTGTTAATCAAACACATGATCAGTTACATAAATTAGAACAAAACAGATAAAGTAAAAACAAAGAAAGAATACTGAAAGAATGGTTAGAAAACATTCGCATTTCACTACGTACGTTTAACGGTATTTTTATCACATTCAAACGTACCTCAGATAAAGGGGAACAACTCGGGGTTATATCATGCCAGCAAGGCGGAAATGCAGTGCGCCTTTAAGAGAGAGCAAGCCGTGTCAACAAAGACATCTATTTACTTTAACCCAGGGAAGTTACGAAGCTCACAGACACAAAATATATGCGGCTTATACACAGAGATATACATGTAAATATCTGCATGTTACATTGAGACAATAATAAAGTACATATCCTTTTTTGGGCTTCATTACGTTCTTCCGCTGTCTATGCTAGGGATTTGCCATGTTTGTGCCTAAAATTCCCACGTTCAAACAGACCTAGGCGACACCTAAGGGAATAGTCTCCCTTAGTCAGCTAATTGATGATACGTGACAACGCATGCACTAAAGCTAAAAGACAACATCTCACTTTCACAAACACAAAAAGGCATTTTGGCCATTACATACCCGGCCCCAAATTGCGCAGTATGAAACGGAGTAATTTTACAAAAAAGAATAAACTAACCTATTTACAAGTGCATGTTAACAAAATCCCGCAACTGAAATTGATGATTATGAGAAAACACAAATTTATCACTTAATCAAAAGGGGACAATAGTGTAGAAATGTATACAGTGTGCAACATGGCTAGAAAGCGTCCTTCAAACTGATGTGTCTACTGGTTATCTGCATTCTGAACTTAAGAAGTGTCAATGTCAACTTCTAAGAGTAAACACAGTTTGTCCACCGGTCGCACTATGGCTGTCGATTTTATCTTCACGGTAGCAGATCTCACGAATCCATGTCTATCCTTCGTGGTATCCAGAACTGTACCGAGGCACCAAGACTTCCGTGATGTGATGTCAACAACGAGGACCAATTCATAAGTTTCGTCGGGGTTGGTGCCATTTCTGTCGTTGTTGCAGTAAGGGTAGGTATTCCAGCATCCATTGGCGCCAGAAGACGGCTGCCAAGTATTGTATCTGCCGTCACCTCCGGTTATGGTAATTGTCCTTTGTGTCAAAAAGGCCCAGGGGAAGTTTCTCACTCGATCTCATGAAGAGGGGATGATTTGGGGTGAGTGCGTCCAAATCCTGATAGTGGTACGATACCTCAGTTAAAGGGCGGCTATTAAGTATCGACTCCACCTCAAAGAGGAGCGTGATGAATAATTCGTCGTTCAAATGTCGAGACTGCTGACGAAAAAGCGAATACCAGACCTTCCGCACAATTCGAATGATACGCTCCCAGATGCCTCCGTGATGCGAGGCCATTGGTGGATTAAAGATCTACTTGACGTGTCTTTGTTACAACCAGTTCTGGATCTTGGCCTTACTTCACTTCAAGATCTCTTCGTGCAGCTCGCGTTCGCAACCGACCACATTGGTTCCATTATCCAACAGGATAAGCTCAACCGGACTTCTTGCTATGAGTCGCCTTAGCGCACAGATGCAGGAGTCCGTGTCCAATGTGCAGGCCATTTCAAGGTGCAAGGCCCGAATTGCAAGGCATGTGAATATTACTCCATACCTCTTAAGAATGCTGCGACCTCGCTTGACCTCTATTGGCCCAAACTAATCGACTCCGACAGACACAAATGGTGGCTGGTGCGACGGTAGTCTCTCTGGGCGGAGATCCACCATTTTCTGCTCGCCAACTTGAGTTTGATAGCGTCGACATGCGACGCACCCTTTAACGAGCTTCTTGATAGTTGATGGCGCTCCGATGATCCAATAATCTTGCCGAGCAGTGTTCAAGGTGGAGTTTCGTCCCAGATGGCCCACTTTCTTGTGAATATATTTCAAGTGAAGAGAAGAGATACCATTCCTTGGAAGAATGAATAGGTGACGAGCTTCATAAGGAATGTGTGCTTTGCAATCGCCCACCAATTCTTAAGAAACCATCGACGGCGAAGGGGTCCAACTTGCGTATTGGACTTGATTTTAGAAGGCTTCGTTTACTTGTTGTCTTGTCTTGGCCAGTAAGTAGGCCAATCTCTCTGGAGAAGTGTATCCGTTGAACGTGTCTGACTAACATCTCCTCGGCTTGTTTCAACTTGACCTCTGGAAGATAAGTAGTCTTCATTTGCAGTTGCTTCTGCTTCTTTGCCATGAGATCAAACCATTGAAACGATCAACTGCGACGAGAACCCAAGCCAAGATGGATTTCAGACAAAGCCAGTCGGAACAACGGGTGACGAGATCATTAAAGACAAAAAATGATTTAACTGACAATGTAGTTGCTGCTGTTGTCTTGATTTCAGGGTCTTCTTTTAAGAGGCTTTGCTCTGCTGTGATCTGTTGAGGCCATTCTGTTTTTTTATGCTTTTATTAGAAACTCTGGGCCGTTAAACCAAGTTTCATCCTTCAAAAATTTGTCCAGATGAGCTCCACGTGAAGCCAGGTCAGCAGTACTTAACTTCGACGGGAGATCCTTCTGCGAGTGTAAGGCTGATTACGTGCCTGCAAGTTGAAACCCAGCTTGTCTGCCTCAGTGATCCCGTGAACACCAAGCACCCGTTCGTTCGGTAGATTGTTACAGTCCAGATCCATATGTTGAGCACCTTTCACTCGGCGATCGTTATGAACTGATTTAATGACTTTCCAACTGGAACTGATCCATTCAGTTAGCCGGAAACCTCCAAACTCACACATCGGCTGTGGTTCTTGCTCAATGACTCCTGATGGCCACCAAAGGAATCTGAGACAGTCCGAATCGTCTTTAGGGATGTTCACTTCCTAAAACATGAATTCAATGTCTCCAATGACGGCTCCAGACGGAAACAGAGACAAACGGATATCAAGCTTGAGGTGAGGTCAGGTCCCTGCAGTAGGGCAGTGTTGAGACAGGCTCCTTGATATGTGGAAGAACAGTCGAAAACGAACCTAATCTTATCCGGTTTCTTCGGGTGGTACACCCCGTGGTGTGGGATGTACCACACCCGCCCGTCATTTCGTCCAAGCTCATTCTCGGGTACGATCTCCGCATTGCCTTTATTAATTATTGTCTGCATGAAAGGTTTGTAGTCCTCTTCATACTTGGAACTTGACGCCATCTTAGCTTTTAATCCTCTCAGCCTCTGACGTGCTTCCACTTCATTGTTCGGAAAGGTGACGTCATCATTCTTAAACGGCAAAAAGATTCAAAGATCATTTATTTGTTGAACTTTTCGATAAACAGTCTGTCGTGCTGGGAAGGCTCCTTCCGATTGTCCACCAAATGTTCTGGGAAATCCATCTGTACAGCCTCTTGCACTTGACGGTTAGGTCGATTAAGCTATCCGATATCTTGAAAAGCAACAATCTCGGTACGGTCACTGTATTTACCGCTGTACCGCATTGCCTGTCATCCCTCCACACATTCCAGAGAATCCATCCCAACAGCGATCTGGTGGCATGGGGACTGCCGCGTGTACCGGTTCGTACTTCTAAGGGGGGGGTGTAGGCGTCGGGAACAGTATTGCCTATAAAGAGCCCGATTTCTCCTTTTATATCCGGCAGGTGTATGTCCTTTAGATGAGGCCATTGTTGAATGTCGTCTGACGTCGGTATATGAGCATCAGTGACAGGCATTTTGTCCTTTGTATACACTGGGTGCAGTTTTATGACAGCAGATGTGTTCAATTTACAGCGTTGACCCATGGTGTCGTGTGTGATCTCCAATGGCCTTCCAGTGCATCCAAGTTCCTTCAGTAAGTTCTCAGTACAAAAAGTCGCTGTACTCCCAGGATTCATGGAAGCATAGGTGCGGACCACCTTCAATCCATTTTTCATCTTCACTGCTAAGGGAATAATGGCCACTGTGCAGTCTGTTTCCTTTACGTTTGAAGATTGGACAGCTTCGGTCGTGGAACTTGCGGAAGCTTGGTCTTCGCGTTTGACATAACTGTCTCTGTTACTGTCTCTGGACAATGGTGGTTGGCCACCATCCAAATGGCAGATTGAAGGATGTCGCCCATTATAATGTCTGCAGACAGCTTTATTTCCACACGCCTTCCGGTTATGGCCCAATCTCAAACAGCCACAACAGAAACCTCTATTTTGCAGAGAGTCGATTCGTTCTTGATATGTCAGGTTGAAGATATTCCTGCATTTTTCAAGACTGTGGTCGAGTTTTTTGCAAAAGGCACATGGGGTGGTAAATGCAGCAATCTTCGGAACTTTCGATTCAGTTGTCAAGGCCGTTGGTGCAGGTGTTGAGACCTGAGGTTCGGGTCTGGCGGTAACGTTAGTTACAAAACTTCCCTTGAGCTTGCCAGCTTGACTTTGATTTATTCTTAGTAAAATCTTTCTGTTCTGGTCGTAATGGGTCCTTTCCGAAAATGGGGTCGTTGGCCTTGCGTGACTCTGATCGGACAAACTTCACAAACTGTGAAAACTTGATTTCGGTAAACAATTCCCGATTCTTCTCTATGGTGCTACGCCACAGGTCATGTAAGAAATACGGGGTATTCAAAGACCCTGAACGCCGAAATACTCTGGATAGCATGCGCACATTCGGACAAGAAAATTCCGTAATCGTCAAGAGCTTTCGGGTTGTCCGGCTTGATAGGTGGCCAGTTTAATGCCCGTTTCACAAAAGCCACCGCCAACGTGATCAAATACATGATCAGTTACATAAATTAGAACAAAACAGATAAAGTAAAAACAAGGAAAGAATACTGAAAGAATGGCTCGAAAACATTCGCATTTCACTGCGTACGTTTAACGGTATTTTTATCACATTCAACTGTACCTCAGATAAAGGGGAACAACTCGGGGTTATACCATGCCAGCAAGGCGGAAATGCAGTGCACAGTTAAGAGAGAGCAAGCCGTGTCAACGAAGAAAACTATTTACTTTAACCCAGGGAAGTTACGACGCTCACAGACACAAAATATATGCAGTTTATACACAGAGATATACATGTAAATATCTGCATGTTACATTGAGCCAATAATAAACTGCATACCCCTTTCTGGGCTTCATTACGTTCTTCCGTTTTCACGCTGTCTGTTCTAGGGATTTGCCATGTTTGTGCCTGACATTCCCACGTTCAAACAGACCTAAGCCACACTTAAGGAAATAGCCTCCCTTAGTCGTCTAACTGATGATACGTTAAAACGCATGCACTAAAGCTAAAAGACAACATCTCACTTTCACAAACACAAAAAGGCATTTTGGCCATTACACAACTGGCAATGGCGCAAGCGGAGCGTGAGGAAGCTTTCTATTTGTTTAAGCTTTTTGACAAGCTATGCATGATTTCACATAATTTCCCACGTATTTTCCCAGAGATATATAATCATTTGTTTAAAGTCGTTGTCTTGCCTTTGAAGATTTATCAAGTCAGCCTTAGATTGTTCTTCAAAACAACTGATGGGAGTCTGATCAGCGTTTATTACCGCAACATTACTGATATTTACGTGCTCATAAAAGAATTCTACTTTGGTATCTGTGGTATCGTGCTGATATGAGAAACTGGTGAAGGTATAACTAGCAAATCATCTGTACCTATAGGTGTAGTGTCATTATCATACTGCGTTCTTGACAGAGCATTAGCGTTTGTATTTGCTATGCCAAGCTTATGTATGATATCAAAATCATACTGCTCAAGGCGGATGCACCATCTAGCTAGGCGTCCGGTAGAATGATTAGAATTTCTCAAACAAGATAACGCCTTATGATCAGTAGGCCTAAATACCGGAAATTTTTAATTTGCAAGGTAAATGTGAAAATGGTATATACCTCCAATGACTGCTAGACATTTTAAGTCCGATACACACCATTTCTTTTCTAAACCTTTCAAAGATCTGCCCCCCATACCCTACAACCCAATCACGTCCATTTTCATCGCCAAGGATGTAACGTATTGCATAACCAGATGCGTCTGTAGTGAAGACAAAGGGGTTTTGCATGTCTTGGTATGCCAAAACAGGTGGGGAAGTCAGTGCATGTTTGAGGTTAGTAAACGCAGCTTAGCTCTCTTCTGACCATGCGAAGACTTTGTCATTCTGCAATAGTTGTGACAGTGGTGCTGCTATTTTGGAGTAGCCTGATATAAATCTTCTGTAACAATTGCAAAGTCCAAGGAAGCTACGAACGTCCCTTTGATTTTGTGATGTTGGAAACAAACGCACTGCGTCCGCCTTTTGAAGATCGACTTGTACACCATCTTTGGTTAAAATATGTCCCAAATAATGACCTTTCTCTGGTGCAAAATTACATTTGGAAGGTTTAAGGGTCAGATAGGCTTCTCGTAACTGGTTGAAAACTTCATTTAAATGTTGCAAATGTTCTTCAAATGATCTGCTGAAGACTACGATATCGTCAACATAGACTAGAACCGACTTCCAATTGTGACCTCTAAGAGCTCTTGACATAAACCATTTGCAAACTTGCCGGGGCATTCATAAGTCCAAACGGCTTGCGTTTCCACTGATATACGCCACTGTGAGTTACGAATGCTGCTTTATGCGCTCTGTCAGGATCCATCGGAATTTGTCAAAATCCGGATGCTAGATCTAAAACCAAAAATATTTGAGCTTGTGACTCTCCCACTGCATCAAATACATCTTCTATACGTGGAAGAGGAAGTGACATCGGCTTAGTGACAGCATTTAATCGTCTATGGTCAACAGCAAAACGATACTCACCTGTTTTCCTTTTCACCATAAGGAACGAACTCTGTCATGGGGAGGATGATGGCTCAATGATACCATGCTGAGGCATTTCATCAATTTGTTTATCCACTTCATTTTTAACTTCATGTGCAGTTCGATAGGGTTGTCGTCGAACAGGTGTGGCGTTCCCTGTTTCCATACGATGATGGTACAAGGATGTAGCTCCAAGTTCTGAAAAATCAGAGGCAAAGACATCTTCGTTTTGGTTAAGAAAGAACTGTAGGGTTTCTTTTTGCTCACGTCACAAGTCTGAGTTACTTAGAGGAAGGTTTAAAGGTTCACATACCTTTTTCTTTAAAGGAACGTCACTGTGCCGTGATTGGTTCATATTACATCTGATACAAGGCAAGAACTGTTTGCACGAATATGGATTTCTTTGTTTGCAGGGTTCATGATTCTAATTAAACCTAAATGTGTTTGTTGACTTTTACTAAGCAACGTGCACCAACCTTGTCCTTTTTGTTTGGCAATGTTGGTAAAGGTTCAAACAGTACAACCGAACCATTTTTTTTTTTGGGCAAGGTAACAAGATTTTTCATGTTCGTGACTTGCAGGAATGCTGACAGATTTTGCAGATTTAGCCGGAATTGTGTTTGTCTGTATGGTGTGCACTGTGTTTTCATATGGCAGGTATAAAGTTTGATTTTCCATATTAATGATAGCTAAATTAGATGTGAGAAAATCAATAGCTAGGATAAAGGTGTGTGAAGATTGTCTATGACACAAAAGAGATGTGTAATTAAAATGCTACCTATTGTTACAGGAAGAGTCAGGGTGAGTCCGAAAGAGTGTGATTAACTACTCCTACAATGTTTGCAATAGATGGTGCTGACAGTGATAGGGAGGAAAGACCTGTTTTGTGTAGAAAGGATTCTGTAACACATGATACAGCTGCACCAGTGTCTACAAGTGCGCTGATTTTTGCCTTTCCTACTCGGACAAAAACATTACTTTGTTGTAGGGGCACTATGAGTTTTACAGTGTTGTCCTTGTGTGTACAATTTATTAGGTCTTGTTTCTGTTCTGGACCCCTTTTCCCTAGGGGTCGACCTGTGGACAGGCGCAAATCCATATTGATGCCAACATAATTTTTCGAAGTGTCCAGTCCTACGACATACGATACAATAAGCACGAGCGGCTATACAAGACCTTGACGCACAGTTTGACTCACCACACTTGTGACAGGTTTTTCTTTGCTGTTGAGGATGAGGTATTCACTGCCAAAATCCATTTGTTGCTTTGGGTGATGGCCTGGGTTGACGTGGAGGAAAGAATGACATCCTGGATCCTGCTCCTCTTCTATGATTTGAACCCAGATGTCCAGGGCTCTAGTTGACCATCCCAAGCGTTTCCAGACTGGACGGCATTTACTGTATGAGCAGGAGTTATTAATGCAGACATCTTGTCCACTTCGATGGCGCCCACACTCGCCTGTGGAATTGTCCTATGCAAGCCTTCCGCGTGCAGAGCTGCTTGGCGGACTTCTGTCATGGTTTTGGGCTCTTTTCCTAGTACTGTCCTAAATCGAAAATTTTTGCACCGACAAGTAACATTAATTTGCAGCAACATAATTACGGCAAAATTTAATGTACGATAAATTCTGGTCCCTTTCAGTTAGAAGATAAACCTTCTGGTATTGATTGAACATTTACTACAAACAGCAGTAGTGGGTTGTTACTGTAGTGAAAATATATGCTAATATTTGTCCATTAAGACATAGTATCGACAGTGCCATTGTAGTGATAGAGGTACAGTAGCACTGTCTTTAAATAACCAAAAGAAGTGGGGCGGTCAGGCGAGATTTGGCCCAGTGTTGAAAACGAGAGTGTCGAATCTATGTGTGACTGACATGTCTACTTTAGCCGTCAATCATTGGCTGACTCCGAACTGCAAACTGGGTCATCAGACAGGATGGCGTTTACATGTATGTACTGTAGACGTGTGTATTCTTCGAATCAACATAAAAATATTAAACTTACATGACATGTTTTGAATTATCAAATTGTTTAAAACAACAACAAAAAGCTGAGGTCAGCTAAAAGACTACAACCCAATGTAGATAACATCAATGTGTCAAAGAGTTCTCGTAAAACAATAGACAAGTTATTATTTGAACCATCAAGGAAGTCGTGTCCCAAAAATATCTTTCGCTGGAAGTATTCATATAAATCTTCTGCAAACTTTTCTGGGGCACAACATCCATGTCAGCCCTTTATTATTGATTTAAGGTGTCCAAAATTGCATCAAACTGACCCAAATGAACATTGGGGCATTTTCAGTTGGATGAAGCGTCTATAAAAATACAAACAACTGATATTTTATCACAAACCTAATACACATCCACAAAGTATATGTTTTAAAAATGTAAAGAATAAAATATCTCTCCGAAATAATATGTGTTGGAGTATAGTTAGATTATACGAATTATGAGTTCGCTGTTGCCTTTGTTGTCTTCTGATATGCACTCTTTCGTCACATTTCAGTTCCGCTCAGTTGCTGGCCTGCTACTACAAAGGTGATACAATGAGGATTCGCCATGCAATGAGATGCCTGTTAAAACTGATGCTGCCCTTTAGCGTTGTGTTCATCAGTTCTTGGTTTTTATTTTCACTGTATATGTCTAACCAAGACGAATACATACAACATAATGACTGGGCAATGTTAAACAAGTCTACTATTTTCAAGACTGATACAATTTTTCCTCAAAAGGCAGAAATCCCGATAACAACCTCATCCCGTTTTATCATCCCAAACCAATACGTCTGTTCCGGATTCCTGAAATTGAAGTACGTAATCATCGTACATTCAGCTGTAGGTCATCATGAAAGGCGTTCACGATTACGAAGAACATGGGCGAACCAAAATTTATTTCCTTCTTTCAACAGTAGAGTGGTATTCCTCCTCGGTAGTTCAACTAACGAACAACTACAAAAAGACATTCTGAGGGAAAATGATCAGTTTGGTGATATTGTTCAAGGGAGCTTTATAGACCATTACAGAAACCTTACGCTGAAAGCTGTGATGGGATTGCGTTGGATTACAGAAAATTGTCCTCACGCCGATAACGTCATTAAAGCTGATGACGACGTGTTCGTCAACATACGTGACGTCAGCACTCATGTGTTCCCAATCCTTGCCAAAAGGAATTTGGAATTGGTGTGCTCAGTTGAGCCTCACGCGTTCATATTCCGAGAGGGAGATCCTAACGAAAACGTTAAAAAGTGGATGATGCCAGCGTCTTACTTCAGTGGTTTAAACAAGTATCCTATGCCATTTTGTTACGGTTTTGCAGCATTTTATACGACGTCTTTAGCTGCACACTTGTTTGAAATGGCGAAGTCGACCCCTTTTTATCGATTAGATGACGTTTATGTATACGGCATCCTGGCGAGTAAAGTAAAAGGTCTGGTTTGGAGGGACGCCACCAACGCTTTTCACAAAACAGAAACGGAAACTGAAAAAGCTTTAGCGTTGTTACCAAAGAAACTGTTTCTTGTAGGAACAGCAGAAACGGACAGTTTAATGGATAAGCTCTGGGAAAAGATGAAAGTGGTTTGATTTATGGATAGATGCCATGGTAACAATCTGCAGAGATGATAATATAAGGGTCATATATTTAAACTTGCTCTGACATTACCTTTGACAAATATTCTGTACGCCCCACACCAACTATTCAAACTGACGCCATGTATACTTTAAGACATTTCTGGTATTGGTCGTTTCATTTATTTTTTACCTGTAGCAGCTGCATCTGTGTGTAGTAATATTAAATTTATACACTGCCTTGATTTCTGAGAAAACAAGGCTAATTGATGTGCTTGGGCTTTTGTAAGTCATCACCGCTGATATGCGATGAGTTTTCGTGTATTCAGTTTTGAACTTTGTTTGGAGAATGTTTCTTTTCCGTTGGAATAATGTCAGTTTGAACCTGCAAAGTAAACTAAACAAGCTCAGAATCTAAACAAAACAGATATCTGTTTATTACGCGCGAGCCAACATCTACAGAGACAATATGCATGGCTGAATGCATGTGCCCTACATTTGGACATTGGTAACACGTACCTGTACGTCTCGCGTGGTGAAGATCGTCAGTAACTTGTGAAAAGTCGATGGTTCTCCACGCTTACCTCCACCCGTAAACCATCGTGAAGATTCTGTTGAGCACAACGTTAAACAAGTATCAGATACATGAATAAATTTCATACTGCTGGTTATACTGCTCTATGTGTCTCATCTATCTGAACTCTGATGTGCAAATCAGAGAATTTAACCAACTTAAGTGTTCCACTTGGGATAATTTGACAGATCAGGAATAATGACTCCGAGGTTCCTAGAAATTTTCTTTCAGATTTCATTTATGTGTGTTGTCCAGTTTAAAACTTGATCAAAGCACCCATAAAACTTATACGGCCATAAAAAAGATGGTTGCTTAATAATCATCCTTCAAATTTGCACTCTCCATCAAAACGGCCAATTTTTCGTTCAAACGAGGGACTGTGTTCTAAATTCATGTTAACAAGAAGAATATTTTTACTGAATGTTCATGTGTGTATTTCTAGGTGCTGCCAAAGTCTCCTTTTTGTTAATGTTTGTCTTTGTATTTAAAATATAAACTTTATGATGTGATCAGTTTTGTCATATTTTGTCAAGTGTGGAGTGCGTATTTCTGCCTTTTTATGCCAGGAATCCCTCATTCCTAACAAAGTCATTGTGGAGAACAGATTGCAGCTCTAGTATAAGTTCAAATCTTCGTGGGTCTTTTTTTCTTTTCTTTGGGAGCATGCTTTTGTGTGATTAAAAACATAGGCTGATCTGAGTTAAATAAGTGTTATCATGAATTAGAATGGATAACTGTTAAGGTATGGTAGGCCTACTACGTAACGAGTGGCAACTAGAGCAAAATCATACCCGAATCCTTACAGAGAGCACATGCCGTCGTCTAGCTATCATCAATATTTGACATGCGGACCGGAAGTATAAGGCTAAAAGTTATGTATTTATTTTATTGCTACGTAACTCGAGATTTTTCAATAAGTTACATTGGTGGTGCAGTGATTTTCCCCACTCTACTGTGTCTATTGCGAAAGATATTTCAGTGTGACTGGAGTAGGATACCATTTTTCCATATTTTGACCAAAACATCGCTTCATTGCTTGTTTGGAGCTTCTCATATCGCAGGATTTTCATATTACCCGAAAAGTAGACGTAAAATACCGAAACTCCGTCAAATCACTGTCTTCGTTTTATTCCATCGTTATGAATTACGGTTAGGTTTTCTATTCATTTGATTCAGAAAGAGAGATTGACTACAACAAACACCAAATGCAATCATGACTTTATACGACCTTCAGTAATCAAATTACATATGTATATGCCGTGTATATACAAATCACGTGTATATCACTGCTTACATCTTACACATCGTCTCACACCATCAGTTCTTATCTATCAATGATCTGTATCACTGTGTATCGGTTATATGCTTCAACAACCTGCAGTAACATTCTTTGTTTACACATATCATAAACATGTGTCGTTGCACAACGATCGTGACATTTTCGCATGTAAGGGAATCAACTTTCAAAGAGTATTTGAATTTTAAGCTGATACCAGTATACATGAGTTCAATAACTGTGACCTTGTAAAACAGGTACAAACATTTAATCAACACAAAACTAACTATTTACCTTTTTTTTGACCTGGGTATCGTGATCAAATTTTCCCATGTACTAATCCGTTCAGTGTGCATTCAGTGTGCATTGAGTGAATGAGAAAGAAGAATGATTTATCTCCCTTTGATCATTACAACGCTACACAACAATCATTTATTTCTTTGATTGGTATTTTACACCGTACTCAAGAATATTTCCCTTATACGATGGCGACCAACATTAATTAATACATTACTTTACATAAACAGAGGTTTGACTGTTACATGTCGGCCCTCTAGTTGAGAAGAACAATCAAATCAATCATTGCTATAACTTCATTCAGGCCGCCGTACGTGGGAAGGTCTGCCAGCAACCTGCGGATGGTCGTGGGTTTCCGCCGGGCTCTGCCCGGTTTCCACCCACCATAATGCTGGCCGCCGTCGTATAAGTGAAATATTCTTGAGTACGGCGTAAAACACCAATCAAAAAAAAAAAAAAAAAATTATTCAGGCCGAATGATCACAGTATCAATGACTATAGTTTTAGAAGATCCAAAGATCAGAAAGATAATACTGAGCACTGCAGTTTTGCAGTTACCTATCAGCCACCAGCACCAGGCATAACTTAGTCATAGGGCGAAGGAGAAGAGAGTTCCTGGACTCAATTTTGCCATCCTAAATAAACTTTTCTTGTCTATGTAACAGGTCTAGCGTATGATTAATTCCCCCTTGGTAAGTTTTCTGTAAAAGGAGGTAGGAATTGTATACCCAGCAATCCCTGCACCGTCATCGGCATGACGATTCACTGACCAGCAGGTAAATTGAACTTTCTTTGTAATGTATATTATTTTAGAAGCTTAGTAAACTTGTATGACCGTTTTAGTTATGCAAGGATGTTTTAACGATGTTTCGAGTGCAATCGCTCGACTGTAACTGTGAACGTGCGAGTTGTAAATGCCAAAAGTTTATACGTAGCCGAGTGTCGCTATGTAACGGTAATTGAGCACTCAGTAACACAACGCCTTGGTTCTTACGGCGCAACATATTTTGTCTAGTTAGTATTTGTGAAAAACAGAAACGCCTAAGCGAGTATTTGCTTTTACTGTTAGTTATTAGTAGAGAGTTATGAGAGATTAAATAGCATTTCAGAAATGTGTTTGAATATTTTTTTGTATTCTTAGATGCATACGGATGTTTTAGACAAATGCATGTTACGAGCCCTACATTCAGTAAATATGGGTATTATATGTAGATCCAAAATGAAAGGTCCGACGAAGTTAAATGTTTCACTCTTGGTAATTAATGGAGTGGTGATTACACAACTAGTCATTCGCTACTAGCTTTATTCTGTGTCTGTACACTGAAAATATTTTGTTCACTGTAAAAAATATAAGATGCCTATCAGTTTGTTTGAGTTGGAACCGGTCTATAATTAAGTGGCAATACAGGAACAATGTATAGCACTGACAGGTTTAAATACTCGTGCTGTAATTGTTACACGTCTATATATGTCCATGGCCATAGCATATACAGTCATTATCAAGTTACCCGTGTGGTTGCGGTCATAATAACCCTTCACCATGGTACATGACTATTAAGTTAGTGTTGATATATGGTATAAGTGTATTCTAGGACAGTATATAGGTACAGGATATTTGGGTGTAAGCCTATGTTATGTATGGTAAATACATGGAAGGTTTATAGTATGTATTGTTATTGTCGTTTCAGGTCAGGGTGACCTCCCCTGGTTTTTTTTCCTCTCACCGGTGTTTCTCAGAACCGAATAAACTGTTACAACTGTGTGGCGGAATTTGGCGTTTTGGTTGAAATTCTTTCTGCAACAAACATGGCCGACCTCACATCTATATAGCATACACAAGAATAGTTTCTACTACCTTTGCAAGAGACCAGCAGTCTCTTGGTGTATTTTCGACGATGAGAACAAGATCACCACTGCTGATGTTCTTCCCAGGCAGAATCCATTTCTGAAGCAAAGGTAGCTATTCCTTGATCCATCTTTTCCAAAATAAGCCCGAGAGATATTGTACTTGACGCCATCTGCGCCGAGGGTAGTTATCAGAAGCATCAGAGCGCCCTGGAGGAAGGATTTAGCCGGATCGTAATAACAGAAGATGATTTGGTCTTACCCCCTCCCCCCCCCCCCCCCCATGTCTATTGCATTTCTGGGTATTTCTGTAATCGGACATCCATTCAGTGTGGATTCCACTTCGCAAAACAGCGTTCGTAGAGATTCATCATCAAGTTGAAGAACTTTTAGCGCAGAAGAAAGTACCGTAGCAGAATCTTTCGCACTAAACTAATCAGGCGTTCCCATACACCTCCAAAATGAGCCGATTAAAGATCCATGTTATGTTTCTTTGAAGAAGTGTCTGGTGAATCGTTGCTTTGTTCCAACGGTCTACTTCCTCACACAGCTCTTGTTCACAACCAACTAGGTTAGTCCCGTTATCAGATCTGATCGACTGGACTGGTCCCCTTCTAGCTATGAACCTACGCACTGCATTTACACAAGAGTCCGTGCCGTGGCAACTTCCAAATGAACTGTCTGGCTGATCATACAGGTAAACTTAAGAATTTCCGCGCTTGACCTCAAAGGGTTCAAACTAATCCACTCCCACGTTGATGAAGCAAAGCTGATAGGGGGTGATGCGTTCGAAAGGCAAGTTTGCCATCTTTTGTTTGTAACCTGGTAGGCTTGGACTGATTTGGATCAATCCGTACCAACTTAGGGCTGGGTGTAATTTTTAAAATAAATAACAATAAAATAATTAAAACAAATATATTGTGTTCAACATAGTTTGTCATAAAGAAATGGGTAAGTTCACCCGTAATGGTAAACAGAACCTTACGGTTTCTCCGTATTATGTGTACAGTAGGCCTTAAAGTAGCGGAAATACACTTGACATAGCATTATGGCAATTACGACCTTCCATACATTTCACCAAAGATCGTTCATATTGCTGTATCAATACACAATGAATTTACAGTTCTTAGCTAATTACACTGCCTTATACAGCATGACACAGCAGAAACAGTAACTCAATACTAAACTGATCCACCCAACGGGTCTTTTTGCAGTGTTTTAATGTGATGACGGTGTTTTTAAAGTATTTTGAGTAATTCTATACCAGTGACGCGTAATACACTGCACTTAACATCACTGCATTTTTTTTTATCTAGTTCTGTTAATCCAGGGACGGTGTAAATTTGTACTATTGATGGAAAATTGTCACAATTAAAACCTACAATGACAATATGCAGGGATAAATGGATGTGCACTACACTTAAACATTTGTAACACGTACCTGTACGTCTCATGTGGGCGGAAGATCATCAGTAACTTGGGGAAGATCGTCAGTAACTTGTGAAAGGCCGATAGTTTTCCATGGTTCTCTCCACCCATAAACCATAGTGGAGATTCTCTTGAGTAAGGCGTTAAACAAGTATGAAACACATAAATAAATTTTATACTGCTCTGTGTGGGTCTCAACCCAGTTATAACAGTTAAAATAAAACCCAGAGTAACATAAATTGACAAGAGGCCGTATTTCATTGGTTACGTGTTACCATTTGCCAGTTATCACACTGTTGTCGCTGCTGTGGTGTTACTTTGTGTGCTCTACGTCTTTAATTATATTATATTCGTCTGTTTTTGCCAATCGGAATGGTAAGTCAACAGATTTTCCATATGATCTGTTGAATATCTGACTACTGTGGACAGAGTAGCCTTCTTGACTTCAGGGTCCTCGAAGGATATTGTGCTGCTAAGGTCGTGATGTGGCCAGTTTGTTTTGAGTCTCCACAGAAAGTTGGGTCCTAGTATCCATCCCTGGTTGCGTATTAACTTACCCCTTATCATTCCTCTTGAAGCACAATCTGCTGGGCTCGCTTGGGAGTAGATATAATCCCACTTGTTAGGTTTAGAGGTTTCACGGATGAAATTCACCCGATTTCCAACAAACGTGTGAAATCTGGTTGATTCGATTGATCTATAGCGCAGAACTGAAGCGCTGTCACTCCAGAAACATATCCTGTCGATGGGTTCACCGATCTCTCTAGCTACCATTAAGCTCAGACGAACTGTTACGGTGGCCACAGCCAGTTTCCTACGTGGAGTTGTAATCTTCTGTAAGGGTTCCACTCTGGACTTAGCGAGCACGAAAGAACAGTGTTCATCATCTGTGGTTTTCAGAAAGTGCATATAAAATCACAACCCCATATCCATTGTCAGTGACGTCGGAAAAGATATGTAAATCCCTCGTTGCTATAGGGCCAAACCCTTGAGGTTTGTAACATCGGACCAACTGGAAATCAGCAAGTTTGGGAAGGTCAGATAACCAGCGCCTCCAAGGATGTAGATTCTTTCGATTTAAAGCTTCGTACCATCCTATCTTCTGCTGACACAGCTCTTGTAGAGGGATTTTAGCAGAAAGAACAAAGGGTAAAGCTTGTCCCAAATGATCATATACGGATCTCACAACAGACAAGATCTCCCTTCTGGAACAATGTTGATGCGTTTCCGCAAATTAATATCCAAAGGTATCTGTTTCCACTGCCAAATAAACGCCAAGGGCACGTACGGAGGGCAAGGCATCATGTTCGAGTCCGAGCTGCCTAACGCCCTTGGAACGTTCCTTTGGTGCAATCGATGCCATGGCGTTGTGACTGTTACTTATCCACTTTGCAAGGTGAAATCCTCCTGGCATAAAGATGTTCCTTCCTGCACCAGTTTCAATGCATTGTCCTCAGTGTCAACGGACACCAAACAATCGTCAACGCAGAAATTGTTGTTAATGACTGCAGCATCACTGTAGTGGCGTTGGTTGTCCGAAGAAGTTCGCTTTAGCGCAGCGTTAGAGCAGCTTGGTGACGATACAGCACCAAACAAATGGACAATCATCCTATACACCACTGGACCCTGACTCGTGTCTCCGTTATGCCACCATAAAGATCGTTTTTTTAAAAGTTTTCAAAAAACTTATTCTTCCGAACTTAGATGGGCAAATCCACTGACACTACTATTTGCTTCAGCTCTAGTAAATTGATCCAGGTAGTTTAGGCATTCATTACAGTCCTCCGAATTCGTAACTTTTGTTTTAAACTGTCGAATAAATCATTGGTATTCCATCGGATAGCCTAAAACTTCTTGATGTCTGGCATAGGTTTGCGAAGCTGATGCACCACTGAAATGACAGTTTGTTCAGCCGGCCTTATATTGGTGACGTCGTGCTTGTCTGAAACCATTGGCCGCTGCTTGAACTGATATGGCATTTCATACATGCCATGGGTAACACTAATAGCTGGATTAACATTCACACACCTGGGACGGTAAACATTACCTGAACTACCTGGTAAACACGATTAGAAGAGTTCAGATTATACACCTGTTTAACATGGGTAGAATCATGGTTAACATCAACAAGAAGATTTCCAGCGTGAACGGATTCAGACACATTTGGAATAAGATTGTGAACATTAAGGGACACATTGTGACGATCCCCATTTACAAAACATCTAGTAACACCACTGTGGGTTTCTATCTGATCAAGCACAAGTGCTCTAGTTTTAGTTATTTCTATGTCAGTATTAAGGCCAAGCTGTTTTTCTAACTCTTCCATCTGTTGTTTTTTCTTAAGGGCAGTATTTCTAGCTGCCAGTTCGGCTACCCATGTTCTTCTTGAAGCGAGGTTGTATGGAATGCTGCATACTCACTTGCTGTATCCTTCCTCATAAATCACTCTTCCACTAATGACTTAAATGATGGCGTAATGGTGTTTTACGCTGTACTCAAGAATATTTCACTTATACGACAGAGGCCAGTATTATGGTGGGAGGAAACAGGGCAGAACCCGGAGAAACCCACGACCATCCACAGGTTGCTGGCAGACCTTCCCACGTACGGCCGGAGAGGAAGCCAGCATGAGCTGGGCTTGAACTCGCAGCGACCGCATTGGTTAGAGACTCCTGGGTCATTACGCTGCGCTACCGCGCTAACCAACTGAGGAACGGAGGCCCCGCCATTTGGTAAGTATCATTTTCTTGGGGTAACCAACACACAATATTCAGTTCGGCTGCTCAAAAAGCCTTCGTACAATTTGGGCCATTCATGGTAAGCTTGCGGAACAGATTTAACACTGCCATCTTCAGCCCTTTGTTTGTCAGTTTGTTTACACAATTTTTGAAGATATCTAAATTTAAAATACTCCTTAGCCTTTTCTGAATGTTCTCAATTACAAGAGGTTTACCTCGCTCTGGTAATTTGTAACCAGTTGAAATACACAGGCGCACTCGTCCCTCTGTTGATTGGAGGTCATCATTATGAATTACTAATTTACTAATATGATGCATACACAGTCGCATTGATTAGAAATAGTAAAGTTGTTGTATTTGTGTCACTGGATCACCTTTATTTTGGATTAGTAGCGAAAGATGAAGATACACGAGCTTTTTCTTGGCCTGTTTCTCTGGAAGCAATAGATGTAGTTTCTGTACTTGGTCATAATGTTTCTGGCTGAAAACTGGCCGCAAATTTGGGAGAGAGCTGTAACTAGGATCAGATCTCTGTCATACAGTATCAAGAATCGAACCGTGATACTTTTGTAACGTGCTGGACCCCGGAGAGACGATGTACAGCTATCACCTGACGACGTGGTAATCTTAACCTCTCAAAAAAAAAATTCTCAGTTGAAAAAGTTTATCTGTATTCGTGACGGATTCAGGCGTTTCACCATGTACTCTTTTCGTGATTAAATTCCATTCTCGATCCCACAGATTTAATTTCTCATCTTTGATCTGCCTCATAAAAGATAATATTTTTGATACTAAGAATTTCTTTCTCTATAATTTTAACAAAATCGTGGTTAGTGTACTCAGGTGAGTCTTCCACCGCATTGACTCGTTTTGTCAACGTCGTTATATTGACATTAATCTGTTCTATCTGAGTACCGAAGCTGGCCTGTAGCTGTGCAAAACACTTACTTGGGTCGCTGATTTATAAACCTTGTAAAATTCTTTCAGTGTTTCGATCTAGGTCTGCCGTATCCCAGGAGTTGAGCCAGTTTCAGGTTCGGCGGTGAGTTGTTTCATCGCGGCCATGGTTAGATTTGCGCTGATTTTTTTTAACAGTCTTCAGTCAAATTTCGATAATACACTTCCTTGTAAATATAACTCATAAATATTCGTTGATTTTGATGGTTGGACGTCTCGTCGCAGTAGTGCGACTGAGAAAGCATACAAAGTACGAAAATAATACGGATTCACACAAAGAGAAACAGTGAATAGTTTTCAGGTATTTAGGAAAGACGCAAGGTATCTTCTAGGAGACTGAGTGAAATCAGTATTCAAATTGTGTACCATGCTAGAATATAAGCTGTCGATAATAAAAAGTTGCGCTTTGACTGCAGCTGTTCATATATCCAAAGCGGAGATCCATTTCACCGCGATGAATATAGTCACTAACCTCGGGTTAAATATGTATCTCAGTAGCGTTTTGATTGCAACAGTTCATGTATCCAAAGAGGCGATCTAATTCAACATATATTCATATATTCAACTACATTCATATGTTGAAAGCGGTGATCTAATGACGCACAAGATGAATACAGTAACATGATTTTGGCTCACACAACACTCACTCACTCTCGTCTCCCGGTACACCCATCATTACTGGTCCCCAAGAATAACCTAAGCACTGTACACGTGCATGGTAAGTGACACACAATTTATCCAATTCATCTCCATCAAAAGTGCATGTAGTTGTATTTTAAAGTGAAGATGGGATTTAGCAACTATCTAGTTTTATTGTGATGTTTATAATATTTAAAAATAATGGTTACTTGATCCATGATATTTAATTCATTTTACGTGATGTAAATTTCTATACATTTTTTGTGATTATCTATGTAAATTCTTTATGTAGCTAACAACAACAATAACGGTTTCTGCGACTATCCTATTGCGATGACCTACTACAAAACATATAAGCATATCTGTAAGATCTGTAAACAAAGATAATGTTACTTACAAAGACAGTGTGGGCTCATCCATGTAAGGCTCATTGAGTTCTGGAATGTGTTTGATGACATGGTCTGCTTTAGGTCCTGCCGCACTTTGTCATAGGCCCACTGTCTCACCCATGCAAATGCCCGGAACCTTATGATTGTCTAGGCGATGTACGGAATCATCGTCCATTTCCCTGGAAGGAGGTCCATACATCTAAGTCGATAATGGCTTGAGTGGTATTTGTAACACTTGTATCACTAGGTAGCCTATAGCTTTGTACCCGGAGATGTGCTGTATGTTACATTCAACTTAAGTGAGGTGATACGTTGAAATACTGACCTCTAAACCAAAATAAAGCAGAATGACACTGTCATGTACAGATATTATTATCAAATTGGATAGTGTTAAGATCTTGTCATTAAATCAACAAGACAGGCCAAAATTATTGTGCTGTAACAAATATGTGGCTATTTACGGGTTGCATAAAGATCACTTCGTATGTTATACAGTTGTAAATCGCTAACTGTGTTTTGCGATTCGTGCATCCTAAGGGTGAAAATTGCAACCCTGTGAATGGTTGAAGATCACGGCACCAACACCGTGTACACCAAAGCTATTTGCTGATGCCCTGGTGTATGGCGGCAGGGAATTCCAGGATCTGGAAGACTGGACCATTCAAGCCCGAGAGCAGCACAGAGCACAGATTGCTCATGCGTGGGAGGTACATGGTAGTGACACTGCCATGTTCCGAAAGCCAATACAACGACGATTATACGTTTACTTTGAGTACATCTACTCTATTCCCTTTCATGGCTAACTACATCTCCCCAAAGTTCACGTTCAGTCTGAGCATATGGGTTTGTTTTTGTCATTTATTTATTTATTTATTTGACTGGTGTTTTACGCCGTACTCGAGAATATTTAACTTACACGACGGCGGCAAGCATTTTAATGGGAGGAAATCGAACAAAGCCAGGTGGAGGCCCACAACAAAGCCAACAACAGTAGCTTTGTATCGAGTTGAAATTTTCACGCATTCGTCTTAACATAATATTGATGAAGTGGTAAAATTTTAATTTACATAGCTTAAAAATAAGGTCAAAAATCATATTTCAAATATACACTTAAGTCAAAACTGGCTCTGCGAAATCGGTCCCTGAAAATTATATTATTCTTTTATTTTAAATTTAAAACACTACTGAGAGATAACAAAACGAATGCATGGATCACAAATCCTATTTATTCATCGGCAAAAGCAGTTTCGACACCATTTTCAGTAGCAGTAACACCATCAAAGACCTTTCGAACGCTTCAGGAAAAGACCTCCAACCAACCGCCAACCCCCAAAAGGTTGTATTTATGAAACTAAATGCTCATGTAACCAGCATTACATCGGAGAAACCTCTCGGCCGTTATCACTTAGAACCATGCAAGGAGCACCAAAACTCAGTAAAATTACAGGACTCCATATCTGCCACATCAGAATATATTATGTTAAATCCCCACCATACGACTGACTGGTCACGTGTCAGACCCATAAAAACTATTACAACCAACACCATTGCAAGAAAGCTGATGGAAGCCATTGAAATACGCCGATCAAAGTAACATATTAACCGAGACAATGAACTCCTAATTCCCCCTGCCTGCAATGATCTACTACCGACAATCCTGATTACACTATTCAATGACTATTATTTAACTGATGTGTGTTTCCTCTGTTGTATGGTTCATCTATTACTCAACTG
Source organism: Liolophura sinensis (assembly GCF_032854445.1). Lineage (NCBI taxonomy): Eukaryota > Metazoa > Mollusca > Polyplacophora > Chitonida > Chitonidae > Liolophura > Liolophura sinensis. The sequence continues at coordinate 13,565,696 of NC_088303.1, read as the reverse complement.
CTTGATCAACAATGTAACACTCAATCTGTTGTCAATCTGTTGTAGGCTACGTTTCGTCTTTGGCCATATCCTGAGATCAGCAACTTAGCCTCTCTTTAAATACCCACTGCTGTAATCACCTGATCATTGTGCTTGATAATGGCAGTAGTTCCTACGCCGAAACGTCGCTCACTGAGTAAACAGATGTTAAGGTCCATATATTCGTTTTGTTATCCAACTCAACTTCTAAATGCCATATAAAAAGAAGACTACCGACAGCCGAGAATAGAGAGGTGAAACTTTAAAAAATCAGCTAGCGGATTTATAAATGTAACGATGTATTGTTCTCTTGCCAAATGCACGCGGGGGCGTCTGAACGTCATAAAATTATGCCAGGGAATATTTATTGCGCGTGTAAACAGCTGGAAATGCTCCTTGCCGTTAATCCGACACATTGAGGAGCTGGGGGATGGGGTGGAAGGGTGCATGCCGAGTTGATAGCTCCAACACTGTTGAATTTAAGCTGGTTCAATCATGCATGATCCAGCATGGTGAAACATTATGATAGTGTATCATTAACTTTTGTTTTTATAACTTCATTAGTTTTCCCTCAGTATGTAATTAAACCCTTTCTCGTGAAGATAGAGCGAGGCTGTCTTGCTCAAACGGCTGTCACCGAGAGGCAAAAAGCCATGGAGTGGAGAGTGAACGTGTGTAACTTAGTAACTGTGACGTCATTCGTGGCTGTCCCATCGTTGAAACATGGCGGACAGTGTGAACTTATTTAACAATTTTAAGTCATAGCCAAGTTAAACAAAAACAGTCCATGGCTGTCCTTTCTCGACAGCAGCACCACTGACGAATACAATATGCGGCTCAAGAGCATACGACATTCTGGATTGACGGGTGACAATAAGTGAGGCGCTACTCATTTGGAAAGTCATAACAAACAAACGAGGCTTGTACATTTCTATTTTCCACTTCTACTCCACTCCAGTCCAGGCATGGCGGGGAGTTCGTCCAAGGGCGAACGTACATGTAAATATTTGCATTTGTCATTGTGTTGTCATATTATAATTAATATACTGATATGGACTCAGCTGCTCAAAAAAATATCCATTTGAAACAATAAAGTCACGTTAGCACATGACTTTATTTTTATATTTATTTATTTATTCATTTATTTGATTGGTGCATTACGTCTCCCCCCCCCCCCAACTTCTCAAGAAAATTTCACCTGTTGACTGGTACAGTGGCAACAACATTGGTGAGAGTCATTGTGTTACACTAGCATGCAAACCACGAAAGCTCGATCAGTATTTATTTACCTTTTACGTTTAATTTTAATGAGTTTTGAAAGTTCGTGAACTTGCAACTCTGTTGACCAACTACAGTTTTCAGGTTTAACACCAAATTCATTTATTTGATTTAATTGGTATTTTATGCCGTACTCAAGAATATTTCACTTATACGACAGAGGCCAATATTATGGTGGGAGGAAACATGGCAGAACCCGGGGAAACCCACGACCATCCGCAGGTTGCTGCAAGCCTTCCCACTTACAGCCGGAGAGGAAGCCAGCATGAGCTGGACTTGAACTCACGGTGACCACCTTGGTGAGAGGCGTCTAAGTCATAATGCTGCGCTAAACACCAAATTGAAGTAAAATGACGCTAGGCTGAATTGTTAAATTGGACACATTTCAAGGAGTTGATTTCTTCACATGGAAAGACAGGATGTCACCTATTTTGTTTTTACATAAATGATAACAAGGCAAAACAGGGTTCAGGTGATTTACGCGGAAACAGCTCCTTCCTCAGGTTAGATAAATTTATTTAATCTGATAACATGTCAGCGATTTGGTTGTCTCATCATGCATAATTTTGCTTACTTTAAACTGCAATATATTGGTTATGAATTCAACATCAGGAAAATAAGAAGTAACGCTTTTAAAACTCCCTGTGAGATGCGCTATTGATGTATATATAAATTTGGCCTTAGTTTAGTGTAAACTAAGGCAAGGTGAATGTTTGAGTCTTTAATGAAGTTGTAACATGTACATAAGGACACATGTATGTAGGACTGCTGTTTGTGATAAAATATGATAAAGGTCTAACAATTAACCTAAGATAGGTTAACTTCTGTTTCAGAAAATCAGAAAGGATTACCAGTATATTTGCTTATAAGGCCTCTTTCTCTTGTCTTTTGTGTATTACATGATTTGCATATTTAGGGAAACAATTTGACAAGAATTGTCTCTTGTAAATATAGTCAGGATGAGCCAAAGACAAATTTACATGAGAGCTGTGATGTTTTACAGTCTTGAAGAATGGGTCATTGCGAGGGGTAGAGGAGATTTACAGGAGAGTTCTGACACCTGGCATGCCTGGTCTTGATAACCTGGACCGGGTGAACAAGATCGGCATACACCTTAAATCTATCCACATGATACCCTATTCATCTCACTACAGACCAAGGACAACCATGTTACAACCTCGCTTTCGAACTCATCCAATTTATGAAAACATTGTTTTCCCTGTAAGTAACTGATGTAGATGTACTGTTTTAGGAAACTTTGTAAAGCTGTTTATTTTGCACGTGCACTTTTGTATCCATGGCTGAAGAGCATTGACCTTTGTGCATACTATATTTGCTTACCTTTGTAATTGGTGCAAGTTTTTTCAAATATTTCCTCTCAATTTTTGATGTGCTAATTGCTAACATGTGAAAAGCCATGCATGTTCAGTGATTCATGTCAGTCATTAAGGATTAGGGATAAAATAACAACAAATGAACATATCAATACAAACCAAGAGCAAGTTTAGACGAACAAAAGTTTTATTAAAAGTCATGGTTCAAGGGATTTATTTCCTCTTTTCTATTTGGCAAAATAGTATTGCAGTAGAACAAGGTTTGTGTACAAAGACAGTTACTGTATTTGACCTAAAATTTTGTCCAAGTTACTCATTTTACCTAATTCTGAGAGTTATATTGGTATTAGAAAGGTGTTCTGAGGATTGTTTGGAGGGTATGATGATGTCCTATTGGAATTATTGGCCTTAAAAAAGAGGCAATTTTTTGAATGAATTTTGATATTAGCAGCCAAAATCTCCCACATTACCCAGCACAACACAGAAAAACAGGATCACGAATGCACTGGTCATTTACCTCATATGCGGATATGCTGATCAAATCGTGCAGTTACCCTAATTTACTCTGAATACAAGTTATTGACATTGGTGAATCCATCTTTGAGGAAATAGTAGGCTGCCTGTAATGGCCATACTCAGAACTTCACAAAAAAGTGTAATTTTCTAAATTCAAGAGAGCAAAGTTCCTTCAGTTTGTGTCTCAATAAACACAATGTAGATTTGTTAAAGTTTAAACAGTGGTGATCATACGATTACTGTTCCCACCAGTCTGGAACATCATCATGGTGATTGTTTGGACTAAAAGCACGGTTTTATGTTCCAGAAAACTTTATGAATTTTGAGCTCACATTTCTGTTATTGTGTTTGTTAAATAGCTGGGCAGCAAGCACGAGGATCTAGATGACTCTAGAAAGCATTCCTCACAGACCAACAGGTAATGTACATGGACATTATGGTAATGGCTCATGATACTTTTAATAATGACCTTGAAATCTTATCACAACACATCCCCCAAGGTCGTCCGAAATGTTGCCTGTTTTCCAATGAAGCCGTGTACAAATTCAACTCTGGTACATTTTTAACTGAAACCTTACATCAGCTGTGTTTTTTGTTTGTTTGTTGTCAAGGATCTGTTAAATGTTCTCCATTGACCTGAAAGCTCAAGTACAATACTCTTGAATGTTTGGTAAAACTCCAATCACACAAGTAAAGGAATAGCCGAGAAATCTATGTCGTTAAAGGACATGTGTTTAAGACATCTTATCTCTGAAACACAAGGATCTAATCATCTTGTTAGTTACATTTTTGTGTACATAGCAGTGTATATATTTGTCAAAAAGTTTATATGTGAATAATTTTAAGTAGAGGGGAAGAGAGTGTACATATCTGCAGATGCAAAGTTATGCTAGTCACATCTACTTCATATCTCTACCTAGATCACGAAGCCAGAATAGCAGAGTCAAGTCTCAACTTCCCGATGTCCCAGACTCCTCTCCCATGACTTGTAAGCCAGTACTTCCATACTATGCTGAAAAAATAACGGTAAGTTTAAACACCAAAAATGTATGCACTTGTCAATTTCATGATGTTCAATATCAAGGCACAATACTGTCATATTAAAATACACCTGACTTGATTTTGGCAAACTTATTTATTTATTGATTGTTCAAAAACATGATGTGGGCAAATGTAATGCACTATTTAATTGCATATGTTACATTAGATGTTTCTTGAATTACTGTTTGTCACCTAAAGTTTAGTATTTCCTAAGTGACACATTTTGTTTGATTCTGTTTGATTGATCCGTCTTACAGGGCCACTTAAGAGGTTTTTGTGAGGTTTGATTAATTTCTTATCGGAAGAAAATTAAGTGTTGTCATCAAAAGTATCGTTTTAAGGTGCTTCTGAAAGTGCTTTTTTACATACCATTCTTTAGGTGAAATACAGGATATTTATTGAGAAGCAAAACAGTTCCATAAATAAAAATGTTATGACATCTTGTATGTATTATTTCATGTTTTATTTATTTATACTAGTCACTCACTTGAGTTCATCTGAATGTACCATGATTTGTTTATAGCCAGTGCCATCAAGGGAACGACTGCAACGTCCATCCTCAGTCTGGACATTCACCAATCAGTCCGGCAGGCTGGAGAGGGAAATTGGAGCCTTGAACAAGTGCCGGGATCTTAAAAAAACATCTGAGGTATGTCATTACCAACCTGTTTGAGTCACAGATAAATAGCTTTTATGTTTATTTATTTTATTAGTGTTCAAAGCCATAATCAAGAATTTTTCTCTTGTACACTGGTGATCAGGTCATTTTAACCCTTTGCCAGGTACCTGAAAAAAGGACCTCTTGAATATGCTTCCACCAAGAGGTATAAATAATATGTACTGTTGTTTGATTGAGATGTGAAAGGTGAACTTTCATTTCTATCTGCATTCTGTCCATAATATCACTGCAATATTACCTAGTAAATGATGTTAACTTAAATTATTCATTCTATCAATGTTTCAATTGTACACAAATGAGGTTATATTTTATAAGCTTTTTTTTTTGCGTGAAATATTCTGTTCAGGTGAACTTAAGATGAAAAAAATTATGAAAAACTAAAGGGATAGATGCCTTTAAGTGACTTTAATACATTGTACATGTATTGGTAGGTGTGTAGAGAGCTGAAAAAATTTATTTGAAGTGTTTGAATATATGGGGTTCAGTATTCGTTGGAGAATGAAGAGCCTTGAGATGAGATCTGGGATCAAACCTTGGGCTGGTCATACCGAAGACTTTAAAAATGGTACTTGTTGTTACCTCGCTTGGCACTCAGTACTTTGGGTTAGAGCAAGGAAACAGGACTGTTTGGCCTTGTGTTAGTATAATGTGACTGGGTGGGATGTCATGTCTGGTGTTTTCGACGTGATGCTTAAGTGGCAGCAGCACTTTGGACGCATTAGCTCGCCCTGCCTCAAGAAGACACAGTGTATGAACACACACCTAATGACTCCTCGTTGTCATATGATTGAAAAATCGTAAAGTGCGTCGTGAAATCCCTAGCATACTTAAAACATACATGCATGTGGTCATGATTCAGAAACAAGTTGATTTCATCTGCTTTAGACGTAATGTCGAGTGTATAAGAATCTTGGGTTACCATAAAACTACAATGAGTCAGATGTTCTTGGTGGAAGTAAGTTGAATGTGACATACATAATTGTGAGAATATACACACTGTATCTTACTGTAACTTATAGTGTAGCTGATTACAAACATGAGCAAGGAGTAACCATGGTGATGGTGTTGTAGATCATCCCACATCGTGTGGACCGCTTTTACTTCATGTCCGGGGCACCAAAGAAAATCCATAGGCGATATGACGTTCAAGACGAGGATCTACTGGCACTGCAGGACCTGGCCCAGTCTCGGTTACGGTCTCGTACTACCACACCCTCCACCAGGTGAGTCACACTCTGTCACACCTGTAGGATGATTTATAATCAGATACATGTATGTATCTTAGTGTCACACAGTCACATCAACACCTGAAAGCCAAACATATCCCTCTGTAATCTCCTGTGCCATGGTTTGAGAATGATTTGCACTGTTTTTCTGATGAAAACAATCATTTTTGAGAAAAGTGCGTATCCATGGATTTAGTTGCGTGCCATCTGTTATCATTACATCTGTTACAACCTTTACTGCTGTCTGAAATGAAGATATCTGTCCCCACCTTTACTGCCATCTGCCTTAACTACATTTGTCCCCACCTTCACTACCATCCGTGGGCCTCTGTGGCCAAGGGGGCTAGCACGCCAGCGCGGTGCAATGACCCAGGAGCCTCCCACCAATGTGGTCGCAGTGACTCAAGTTGAGCACATGTTGGCTTCTACTCCAGCTATACTTAAGAAGGTCTGCCAGAAACCTGTGTATGGTCATGGGTTTCACCCGGGCTCTGCCCAGTTTCCTCCCACCATAATGCTGGCTGATGTCGACTAAGTGAAATATTCTTGAGTACAGCGTAAAACAGCAATCAGATAACTAAATAGATAAATCCCTGCCATCTGTTTTGACTACATCTGTCCCCACTTTTACTGCCATCTGTATTGGATACATCTGATGATACACACAGTGAATTACTTAAATCCTCAAGCATGTATACAAACAGTGAATTACTTAAATCCTCAAGCATGTATACAAACAGTGAATTACTTAAATCCTCAAGCATGTATACAAACAGTGAATTACTTAAATCCTCAAGCATGTATACAAACAGTGAATTACTTAAATCCTCAAGCATATATACAAACAGTGAATTGCTTAAATCCTCAAGCATATATACAAACAGTGAATTACTTAAATCCTCAAGCATATATACAAACGGTGAATTACTTAAATCCCCAAGCATGTATACAAACAGTGAATTTAAGCAATTTCAGCAGATTCTTTTACTCTTTAATCTGTACTCTGTCTGTTGTAACATACTTTTTATATCTCATATCATCTACACATAGACTGCAGGTATTGTTCTTTTGAAAATACACACATGTATAGTGGAGGATGATGAAAGTGAGTTATTTTAAATCCATACACAAATGTTGCCTAGATCTTTCAAAAAGGAAATTGATAGCCAATTTAACCATATGGCTTTGCAACATGCAAAGCTCTAATGCAAACGTTTAATATTGTGTGTGGTGAGATTGCATTGAATTTATGTATATTTTGCTTTTCAAAGTCTGATTTAATAGTACATATATCTGTAGATAGCGGTTTAAGTGGAACAGGGGGAAGTGGTTATTTTTTTAAAAGTGGCGAGACATTGGTGTTTAATAAAACTATCACACTGGGTACATGTAGTAGTCCGGGTGTCTACAGTATCAGAAAAGCTGCTTCTAAGTACATAACTTATTGCACGCTTGTGCAGTGAGCTGCAGATTATCACATTGCATTGTTTGAACCTGTGTACCAAATAAGCAGAGGGGATTAGAACATGCACGGCATTCAGCAATGTTTACAACATTTCTTTCATTTTTTCTCCCTCTCTTTGTTTCTTGCTTTCCTGTACTGACATGCCCATGGAATCCAAGCTCTTGTGGAAACATGTATTATTCTGGCCCAGGAAGATATGTGCATGTTGTATAATACACACCTGACCTGTACATATATGAACATTAGATGATGTATATAACGTACCATGTTTAGTATGTACCAGAGGTAATACTAGTAGTATAAACATGGACCCTTAAAGAAACTAATATCAGTGTATCTTGATATTTTATACAGAGATAATTTGTTGATTATTTGTTATTGAAATGAAATATTCTTGGGATACAGTCACAACTTAGAAAGATAAGTATTCGGGCATCTTGGATTTCTGTATTTTGGTTTATTTAAACCACCATCATGTACAGGAGTCTGGCTTGTTGCTTTTTGTAGTTATCAGATCATCTAATTCAAGGAAAATCACAGTAAATGGAAACTTCATATTTGGAACTTTTGGAAAGTATTGTAACTGCAAATGCTAACATCAGTATAACAAAATGGTATGAGGTCAGCGGTTCCAAAGTGCATAAAGACTTCAACTGGATATTTAATTTAGTCCCGTAGATTTTCATTTTGTGTTGAAAGCTGTACAGGTATTTAGGTTTTGACCACCTTATTTAAAGTAGATCCCCAGCTTTTGGACTGTCAAACTGAAGATAGATAGTTGAGGGTCCCTTGAATTGATTCCAAATATTTGAAACGGAAGAAAAATGGCAGAATTTGAAACTGTACTATTAAATCCAGCCACTGTTGACCTTGTGACGTCATGGCGGTACATTCCCTGCAGGCATGTGAGGCTTCTTTGTGTGTACAACACAGACCACAGGAGACAATTGCTCGTCTTTTACAACTAATTTCGAGATTATTGCATGCCTGAGTGTGGCTTGCAACTGCAGTAGCACAACGCATGATACTGTAAAGTTACACACATGGCCTAAAAATGCCACACATTGAGAAAATATGGACAACATCTCATCGCAAACACCTTTTGATTAGCACTCCTTTTCATATGAGACTTACTAATTCAGTCAGGCCTAGCTACTACAAACCAATGCCGAAGGGCGAGGCTTATGCCAAAATAAAGCCAAGTGAAGAAGAAAGTCCTGAATTTCACTCCGGTTATGCCAAACTTCTTACTTGCTTGTTTGAAACAGCAATCTGGTACACAAACTGTAGAGAGCCGCTAGCCTACAACAGCTACTAGGAGTACGGGCAGCCGGTCACCCGCCAGGTCAGTTCACACCTTGCCTGTAGGCCACCGTGCACATGCATCCAGACTGCATGCCATACCTTGAAGCTGCTTATGGGAACCCAGGCAAATTTTAAATTGGCATTTCTATGAGCTGCTGATCGGTGTTTCCCTTCACACATTATTAATTTTACCGTTGATCCTTTCTTTTAAAACATAAGGATTATCTTAATTATAACTTCACCCGTGTTGAGTGACAGGCTGTTGTCATCACTGTAACTCACAAACCGTGCCAAATTCTCCTTGTGTACTATCATCATTCTGTGGATGTCCAATTTGTGTCAGACAAACCAGACGGGAGGATGTTTGTGTCATTTAGGGGAACCATCATGCGAGTTTAAATCAGTCATGGTATCAACCATTGGCTATGCTGTACGTGCTTTTCACCGATCTAATGCAACTGTCAAAATATTGGTTGTTAAACTGTTTTACTTATATGACTTCCAAGGTTCTAATGAAGAAATGTACATATAGGGATACTTATAGATAAGGTTATACCAAGGCTTTTGGAAAAGCACAGTGCAAAGTGGATTTGTCAGTGCTTTGCAGCGCTTTGCAATACATAATCCCAGCAGGTCTTCACCGCATGATGTCACCAGGCCAGGGCTCCGTGGCAGACAAGATAGGCAGGCAGTTCAACTTCAGTTTTTTTGTTTTTTTTAAGTGGACCTAGTTCAAATAATATTTTTTTAAATGCAGTTTACATACAAATATAACATTAATGCTGTGCCTTGGGAACATTTAGTGTTAAAATTCTGGCATTTCTCCTTTAAATTTTAATACTCTTTGGAACATACTCTCTTGTGCATGGGAGTTCTACATTGTTGTTCTGTTCATTCAGAAACTGTGACTGGTTTGCTCTGTTTTCTTTAACCCCCTGCTCTATAACATGTTACTCAGTTGATCTTCTGCTTTATTAACATTACCTTCTCTTTTCTAACCACTCCTATCAACAGTAGGCCCAACCCATTCAGCCCAATAAGTTCACCACCCAAGGTTATGAAAAGCCCATATGCAAAGGAGGTGAGAAAACTTGGACACATTAAGGCTTACACATTTGAACTGCAAACAGCTGAACTTGCCGGAGACTCATGTGTCGTTTGCCCGGAGTATGTTGTACCTTGCCTCTACCAGCTACCATCAGACATGGTACCACAGACTCCTTCCAGGTACCCTTACTCACCAACACCCCGTTCCATCAGAGCTATATGCAGGCAAGGGCAGGCAACTTCAAGTGACGACGAAGGGGAGATCACTCTGGGTGCACTAATAGATAAGTATTTACCTCAATCTGGCCAGAAGCCGCCACCCAAGCAGAAAAGTGCAACAAGGAGGTCTCCGTCAGCCAAGGGGAAGCGGTGTGTCTGGCTACGGACTCGAAGGAGCTGGTCTGAAAGTGATCTCAGTGTTTTGGATGTTGACCCTAAGGTACTAGATGTTTTAGACCTTGACAACAAAGGAGAGTACAAGCTTAATGTTCCGCTGAAAAAATTCATTCCATCCAATAAAAAGTCTATTAAACCCTCACCAAGGTGCTGCTCAAACTTTGCCCGGAGGAAGTATCCAAGAACAACATTACCTGGTAAAGTCAGTGGGCGCAACTGCAAGAAGGATCTCCTGGGACAAGTGAAAGGCAAGAAAGCACAAGACAATCAGGAGTATAAGGTGTTACCCAAGATCCAGTGCTATAAAATACGGTTTCATCAAGACAGTCGCCTGGACAAAGGTATGGTGATGAGCACACAGATTGAAGTGGGAAACAGAGTAGAGCGAGTGGAGGGTGACGTGCTGTTTGACCAGTTCCCAGAATGCCGTGTATTACATCAGCGAGACCACACTCCTGTGAAGTGTGAGTGTCGTAGTGGCTGCCCAGAGACATTAAACATTTGTGTTGATGGCCAAAAAGTTAACCTAGAAACGGCATTTAACAAAGCCTTGTAACTTTGTCAGGTTACAGAACTCTAATCCTGTTGTGCAATGATAGTAAATTGCAATTTCTGTAACTTGCTCTCCTATAGTTAAATGAGAACTACATGTTTGTATCCTGACAGGTCACTGACCTCTTTGCTTAGCTTGTGTCTCTCTCTCTCTTCCCCGCTTCAGCCCATCTCCCTCTCGTTTCACCCCATCTCCCTCTCGTTTCACCCCATCTCTCTCTCTGCCCCTTTGTCTGACCCCTTTCCTTAATGACGTCCATATTACTCCTGTTAATTGTAGATTCATGTTGTGAGAGTTGCAATGTTAATCTGCCCATTTGATAAGGGCATCTAAATTTACATAGCTACTTAGTGGTTGTTTGGGAGTATTTCTCAGTTTCAATATGCTGATTTTTATTTGTTTTCTTTTTTGTTCTCATGTGAGATCTGTCAATTTGAAGAAGAAGAAGAGATGGATTATTCTGTAAATAATTACATAAACACTACATTTTTAGATAATACTGCCTCAGACTTAATGATGAATAGAAAATACATTGTGCACTTTACAGTAAATTTGACAAATCTGTCTGGGTGTTCTATGGAATTATTCTAATCTTTTTATTTGTGATAAAGTATTTATGCATTTCCATCAAATATACGTACTTGAATTTCTCAGGCCAGTAACGTATTTCTGGTGTCGACAGACACCATCAGTATATGTTTTCATCTGAATTAAATGGTTTTGTAATAGATTTTAAGGAGCAAATCTTGTTATTTTTAGTCCTCATGTGTCATGAATTGTATATGTAGCTCTACTGATCAGATGGAATTGACCAGTGGTCTTAAAAATACTTTGTAAGAGCCAGCATATTGAATCATTTCTTAATGAGCAGACCCTGTCTTATCGATCCCGCCCTGTGTGTGACAGTCGCTCTTGTGTGTTTCCACTTTTTACATTAAGCAGGGTCAAATACAAGTTTCTAATTTGGGCACTCTGTCCATGGGCTATTTTTGGCCAAAATGTTTCCAGATACCAAGAAACCTGAAACGAATACCTTAAATACCGCATGACAGCCATTAGGCGTGAATGTAAGGAATTTTTTCAAACATTTAAGTTAAATTTATTAGACAGTGTTTCCTATAATTTGGTCTTTTTTTAGGGTATGCTGTAATTTGGGGCACATCTGAAGTGTGCCAAAGTGGCCGTGTATTTGGCCCTGCTAAGGTATTGTCACACGGATGTCACTGTAAACAGGTGCTACTAAATTAAGGGAAGAATCACATCGTCACACAGATACTATAACATGTGAGTCAGGTACATATAGAGTTTACCTGTCCTGTCACTCATTAACTGTGACGGGGTTTTGCATGTGTGCTGTCATATCATGTCACTCAGTTGGATTGTGTCAGCCAAGTAGAGTTAAAATTGTCACACAGTTATTTTCACATTGTGTCACAGAAGTACTGTGACTTGGGCACAGTCACATTGTCACAAAAGGTACAGCCGCACTGCGTCAGGCAGGTACAGCCACATCTTGTCAGCCTGGTACAACCACATTGTGTCAGGCAGGTACGGCCATATTGTGTCGGCCAGGTACAGCCACATTGTGTCAGCCAGGCACAGCCACATTGTGTCAGCCAGGTACAGCCACATTGTGTCAGCCAGGTACAGCCACATTGTGTCAGCCAGGTACAGCCACATTGTGTCAGCCAGGTACAGCCACATCGTATCGGCCAGATACAGTCACATTGTTGTCAAGTACAGTCAGACTGCGTCAGCCAGGTAGAGCCACATTGTGTCAGTCTGGTACAACCACATTGTGCCAGGCAGGTACAGCCACATTGTGTCAACCAGGTACAGTCACATGGTGTCAGCCAGGTACAGCCACATAGTGTCAGCCAGGTACAGCCACATTTTGTCAGCCAGATACAGCCACATAGTGTCAGCCTGGTACAGTCACATTGTGTCAGCCAGGTACAGCTGCATTGTGTCAGCCAGATATAGCCACATAGTGTCAGCCTGGTACAGTTGCATTGTGTCAGCCTGTTGTCAGGCGGGTGCAGCCATATCGTGTCGGCCAGGTACAGCCACATTGTGTCAACCAGGTACAGCCACATAGTGTCAGCCAGGTACAGTCATGTTGTGTCCGCCAGGCACACCCACATTTTGTCAGCCAGATACAGCCACATAGTGTCAGTCTAGTACAGTCACATTGTGTCAGCCAGATATAGCCAAATAGTGTCAGCCTGGTACTGTTGCATTGTGTCAGCCTGTTGTCAGGCGGGTGCAGCCATATCGTGTCGGCCAGGTACAGCCACATAGTGTCAGGCTGGTACAGTCACATGGTGTCTGCCAGGCACAGCTGCATTGTGTTAGCCAGGTACAGTCACATAGTGTCAGCCAGATACAGCCACATAGTGTCAGCCTGGTACAGTCACATGGTGTCTGCCAGGCACAGCTGCATTGTGTCAGCCAGGTACAGCCACATCGTATCGGCCAGATACAGTCACATTGTTGTCAAGTACAGTCAGACTGCGTCAGCCAGGTAGAGCCACATTGTGTCAGTCTGGTACAACCACATTGTGCCAGGCAGGTACTGCCACATTGTGTCAACCAGGTACAGTCACATGGTGTCCGCCAGGTACAGTCACATGGTGTCAGCCAGGTACAGCCACATTTTGTCAGCCAGATACAGCCACATAGTGTCAGCCTGGTACAGTCACATTGTGTCAGCCAGGCACAGCTGCATTGTGTCAGCCAGATATAGCCACATAGTGTCAGCCTGGTACAGTTGCATTGTGTCAGCCTGTTGTCAGGCGGGTGCAGCCATATCGTGTCGGCCAGGTATAGCCACATTGTGTCAACCAGGTACAGCCACATAGTGTCAGCCAGGTACAGTCATGTTGTGTCCGCCAGGCACACCCACATTTTGTCAGCCAGATACAGCCACATAGTGTCAGCCTGGTACAGTCACATTGTGTCAGCCAGGCACAGCTGCATTGTGTCAGCCAGATATAGCCACATAGTGTCAGCCTGGTACAGTTGCATTGTGTCAGCCTGTTGTCAGGCGGGTGCAGCCATATCGTGTCGACCAGGTACAGCCACATAGTGTCAGGCTGGTACAGTCACATGGTGTCTGCCAGGCACAGCTGCATTGTGTTAGCCAGGTACAGTCACATAGTGTCAGCCAGATACAGCCACATAGTGTCAGCCTGGTACAGTCACATGGTGTCTGCCAGGCACAGCTGCATTGTGTTAGCCAGATACAGCCACATTGTGTTGTCCAGGTACAGCCATATTGTGTCGTCCAGGTACAGCCACATTGTGCCAGCCTGGTACAGTCACATTGTGCCTATCTTGTACAGCCACTTTGTGTCAGTCAGGTACAACACATTGTATCAGACAGGTACAGCCATATCGTGTCAGCCAGATACAGCCACATAGTGTCAGCCTGGTACAGTCACATGGTGTCTGCCAGGCACAGCTGCATTGTGTCAGCCAGGTACAGCCACATCGTATCGGCCAGATACAGTCACATTGTTGTCAAGTACAGTCAGACTGCGTCAGCCAGGTACAGCCACATTGTGTCAGTCTGGTACAACCACATTGTGCCAGGCAGGCACACCCACATTTTGTCAGCCAGATACAGCCACATAGTGTCAGCCTGGTACAGTCACATTGTGTCAGCCAGGCACAGCTGCATTGTGTCAGCCAGATATAGCCACATAGTGTCAGCCTGGTACAGTTGCATTGTGTCAGCCTGTTGTCAGGCGGGTGCAGCCATATCGTGTCGGCCAGGTACAGCCACATAGTGTCAGGCTGGTACAGTCACATGGTGTCTGCCAGGCACAGCTGCATTGTGTTAGCCAGGTACAGTCACATAGTGTCAGCCAGATACAGCCACATAGTGTCAGCCTGGTACAGTCACATGGTGTCTGCCAGGCACAGCTGCATTGTGTTAGCCAGATACAGCCACATTGTGTTGTCCAGGTACAGCCATATTGTGTCGTCCAGGTACAGCCACATTGTGCCAGCCTGGTACAGTCACATTGTGCCTATCTAGTACAGCCACTTTGTGTCAGTCAGGTACAACACATTGTATCAGACAGGTACAGCCATATCGTGTCAGCCAGGCACAGCTGCATTGTGTCAGCCAGGTACAGCCACATCGTATCGGCCAGATACAGTCACATTGTTGTCAAGTACAGTCAGACTGCGTCAGCCAGGTAGAGCCACATTGTGTCAGTCTGGTACAACCACATTGTGCCAGGCAGGTACAGCCACATTGTGTCAACCAGGTACAGCTACATAGTGTCAGCCAGGTACAGTCATGTTGTGTCCGCCAGGCACACCCACATTTTGTCAGCCAGATACAGCCACATAGTGTCAGCCAGGTACAGTCACATTGTGTCAGCCAGGCACAGCTGCATTGTGTCAGCCAGATATAGCCACATAGTGTCAGCCTGGTACAGTTGCATTGTGTCAGCCTGTTGTCAGGCGGGTGCAGCCATATCGTGTCGGCCAGGTACAGCCACATAGTGTCAGGCTGGTACAGTCACATGGTGTCTGCCAGGCACAGTTGCATTGTGTCAGCCAGATACACCCACATTGTGTTGTCCAGGTACAGCCATGTTGTGTCGTCCAGGTACAGCCACATTGTGCCAGCCAGATACAGACACATTGTGTCAGCCTGATACTGTCACGTTGTGTCCGCCAGGCACACCCACATTGTGTTGGCCATGCACACCCACATTATGTCAGCAAGGCACAGTCACATTGTGTCAGCCAGGCACAGTCACAGTCACATTGTGTCAACCAGGCACAGCCACATTATGTCAGCCAGGAGCAGCCACATTGTATCAGACAGCCACATTGTGTCAACGTGGAACAGTCTTATTGTGTAAGTCAGGTACAGCCACATTGTGTCAGCCAGGTACAGCCACATTATGTCACACAGGTACTGTTTTTTTTAGGTACATGCTGATTTTAAGGTACATGCTGATTCAGCATGTTAAATGTGACAGGATGAATCGAATTGACAGACGTGCACAGAACTGTCCTCTGTTTTTGCATGTCCATGTTGCCACATCTGATATATCATACCAACCTAGTTTATAAGAAGCAATTATACCTGCAGAAAATTTGTTCTTTTTTTGTTTTTTTTTTGTTTCACAAGGCAAATTTTGACGAGTTGATACCACAAATCACACTGTGAACACTGCTTTGACCACAACGTGTACTCTTTCTGACTATTGCAGTGTTTGTACATAGATATATTTGTTTGCTGCCATGCACTCACTGATGTATATGTCTGATATTGTTGATAGAAGTGCCCCAGCCTGTGCCCCACCATCCTTAGCTCAGGTAAGTCCTCACCTGTGTTCACCGGCACATGTTCGTTTTCATCTTTTCTGTCTAACACATGTTTATCTTGATTCCTCTTACACAGTATATGTACATACATCCTAATGACTCGTCATTGTTGTATGACTGAAAAATTGTTAAGTGTGACGTAAAACCCTGAGCATACATATATGTACGTACATCAGGACTCCTCATCCAGTGCTTCCAAAAACTGCATACTGAATTCATACCAACAAGTACTGTAAATCTTGATTTGATTTACAATTCTACAAACCCATTTGGCAGAGGTATTACATGTTTGTTGTAGCCTCAACTTGTGCATGAATCAAGAAATAACCGAATGAAATACATTATATGGAAACTCATGCTGTGTTCTAGATGATTGCGTTGCATGGATATCGTGCTTAATTACCTATATCATTGATCATGAGTATCACTCAAGAACAGTCTAGAATATATCTGAAATGTAAAAGCTTTGGGGAGTTACTTTGTATGGTTTTGTAGGTAACGTTTGTCAATCACATACTTTACAAGAAACAATTTTTATTTTAATTTCATGAATAAAGCTTATTGTTTAACATAGTCTGTTACAAGATCTCCATTTTTAAAAAAGAATATTTTAAATTTTTCATAGACGTGTAATAATGATGCTGAGTTGGATTCTTTCAAGAATAAGCAACGAGAACAAAAAACATTTTGTTTTTTTGTTTTATTTCTTTACTTGAAAATAAATTCTTGTCTTGATCTTAAATGTCTGATGTGTGGCACTTTTTCCACAATAGTGTCTCTTCAAATGAACTTACACTGAAATGCTCTTTCTTTGGAGAATGCCTGTTATCTGTATCAGCTTGTACGCTATAAACATGGTGTTTAACTCTAGCCATGTTCACCTGTAGATCTCGTGCACTTCCTGATGTTGCTTCTAAGAGAGAAAGAGAGAAAATTGTGTGCTACTGGTGTATGTGTCACAATGTAGGAAATCTCCACTGCATGTAACTAGCATGCGGTCATCATTAATGGATTTCACCTGAGGTTTGACCTTTCAAAATGCGCTTTCAGAAGCACATTAAGACCTTAAACTGAAACTTTTGTTGACAACACTTATGTTCTTCTGATTAAAAATGAAACTTCACCAAAAAAAAAAAGAAAAAAAAAAAAATACGTAGTTAAAGTAGAGTTCCACTGATGCACCTGGGCTTTTCGCAGAAGTTTTGATTTACATGATTCTAACTCTTTGATCACTACCTTCCATGTGGACAAACAGCTATTTTCATTGTCACCAGGTTGATTTATAAGAGTTAATCACATGCCATATTTTGTTTTTCGCCTTTCGAATTACAAAGGTCTTTAGAGTTCATTGCAAATCTAATTGCACATTGTCAGTGTACATGTACATTTTCATGTTGTCATAGCATGCAAGTTTACGTTGATCAATCACTGACACTTCTTTTATATAATACAAGCAATGTATTGTTCAGTTTCAGCATTATTATTAAACAGTAATGAAGCAGTTCTCACATTACATTGTATTGCTTTTCCTGTTTTTACATGTTTAAATACATGTGTAATATTTTGACTGATAGTCAGAGAAGACACCAAGAAGGGGGATGCAGATTACTGGTGGATTACCTGTCAATAAAGGTAAAGGGAAAAGGCCTGTGTTGCTGTCATGTCTGTCTGTGTGTGCGTTCATTACTATCAAGGTAAATAGCATTCACTAGTATAAATTAATTCTCATGTTTTTTATACACTAGGAAATACCTAGTATTACCTATTTGTGCAGATATAATTATATTAAAGGAAGAATAAAATCATTTTTCTATCAATTATTTTATTGCTCTGTTGAGATTTAGCTTGTTTATATTGATGATCAACAAATCTCTAATGCATATTATTAGGATTACCGTTTAACAATGTTACAGAGTCCAAGTCAGAAGTAAAGACAGAAGAGAATGATTGGCCCATTAATCAGCAATTAGTGGAAACCAACCAGGTAAAGAATGACCAGCTAGAGTCATATATAGGCCTATATATGTTAAAACATTTACGTGGAATTTATGGCAGTTAACTACTTTCTGTTAGGTTAATAATGTAACCTCTGTTAATAATGTAAAGCATGTTGGTGCTTTTATTCAAATAGTGAATATATTTTATTTATTGATAATGGTAGACTTCATACATATTCTGTTCATACAAAAATCACATGAATTTTCCTCTAAATTTTGGAACACGAAGTCTGCTCACTTTAGCCACTTTATATGTAATTGTAACAGGAATATTGAGTTTCTTTTTTTTTCACATGGTTAGACCACCTAATGAACAACATACTTTTCCAAAAGGGTGGTAAAGAAATGTGATTTTCTACTTTCAACACTACTAATATCTGTCCCAAAAATTAGAATAATTACAGTAGTTTACACCCACTTTCTCAAAACTCTTTAACTCAATTTTTCTTAAGTAAATCACACAGCCTTATTGTGTTTTAATTATTATACAAGCTTCCTAACATTGGACTTTTAATACACAGCTTTGTGAAAGTGGCCCCAAAATACAAATTAATAAAGAAAATAATTGTCCATGGCATCTTTAAGGGACAGACGTTTATCACTGACATAAAGTTTATCTGTTAGCATCAGTTTGCAGTGTTACATAGAGTAATATTCTTTTGTTGATCTGTCATTGTTTGACCATTCATGAAGGAGCTTTGGCCTCTTCTTCACAGGCTGCCAATTGTAACACAGAACTGGCTCCAGTTAATGACAGTTGTTTGTCACAAACAGAGCTTGTTGCAAAAGAGTTTGATGATAAAAGTGAAACTTCAAGTGTTGCCAGTGATTGGCCCCCTGTGAAAGTGATCCACAAGGCAGACAACTCTGTCAATCCTGTCAACAGCAGTCCCCAGGAACCATTTAAAGAAAGTGAGAGTGGAAAGTCTGCCTGGGGGAACAGTTACATCGAGGTAGAGCTTAATGGGCATAATGATGAGGTTCAGGAGTGTCGTCATGAAAAAAAAGCCAACTTCAGGGATGCTGAGAAATCCAGAGTTGTGCCCTCTGCTTCGGCAAATACCAATCTTGACATCTCCCAGCTGGATAATTCAATGCAAGCCAATCTCTTAAGAAGTGTTGAATTCAAGTTCCCTGGTGATGGCCCCTTGGCAGCAAGTCCACGTCAGGTAGTTGAAGTGCAGCAGTCGCCACAGGATTTCCAGCCTTCACCTTGCCCTGACAATTCTTGGAGCCCTGGTAAGGTACACAAACGACCCTGTGTTGCGAGCAAAGTCAGGAGCTCCAAGTCTGCCACAGAAGATCGGACTCCAGTCGCTAATGGACAGGCTTGCAAACAGCAACCTCTCAAAGATTCCATTAAAAATGGTTCCTCACCTTCAGTGTCTGATCAGCGCAGGTATTCAGAACCTTCAAACAATACTATGGCCATATTTACTGTAACATCAGATGGAGTCAGCACCAGGAAAGCTGAGTAAGTTTGACTTGTGTCAACACTGTCAATATATAGTCTACTGTACATCTCCTTTCACTGAATCTCCAAAGATATCTGAACCATTTGCATGTTGTTAGGTTTAAAACACACTAGACAATATCTGAGCTAAAATTTCAACCATGACTAAGTGGCTTATTTTCCCTAATTCTATTGAGTTCTGTTTTATCTTAGAAAGATGTTCTTGGGCTTGTTTGGAAGGTAGGATGATAACCTACTGAAAAAATAAAGTAATATTTTATAATCTTTATTTGCACTAAAAAAAAACTTCTTCAGGGTGGAATTTGAGGTCAGATGTCACACCTGAACAGTATTGTCATTGTTAACATCATGTATATCTGAAAGTTATGCCCCTTCAAGCATTGATGTAATTTTCTACTGTGTTTTCTCATAAGCCTTTTCAATTTCAATAAATTTTGTCTATTAATACACCAGCGACTACTGCTAGACTTGGATTTTGAACTATTTTCTCAGGTCATTGTTCATGTATGTACTTGTGATTTAGGGTGTTTTTTATAAAACTGACATTACTACCCGCCATTATATTAGTGTAAATTCTTGAAGACTGCATTTAGCTATATAACAATCCAATAAATAAATAAATTTTGTGATGAGTTCAAAGTCGAGATTTTAGTGGCCAGAACTTATTTTTTCTCTTTAGCACCTCATTTCTGCATATAACAAGACCTGCTATTTTGTTGTCTGGCAGTGTTTTAGCGATGGATTTCAGCGAAGAGAGGAAAATATCCCAGGCTAAAGACAGTGATGATTCAGATGACTCGGACTGGGATTCAGACAGTCTTACAGACTGGGATATGCGTATGATCTCAGGTATAGGTTCCACATGTACCAATGTACTAACATTTAATATTAGACATCACTGGTCTAAAATTACTCAAAATGCTATCTCTTCTACTTATTTGAACTGTGTCCGATAACGTTATTAGTTAAGCAACAAGACAGTGATTCATGTCTGTCTATAGAATCTCTGATACTCTTTCAGTCATCTTAATATGTGGCTCAAAATCAATCATATTTATGGAATTTCTTGTACTTCTTTGACCTCTCTCATTCATGTTATGTCCTGTCTCTCTGGAACCCCTTCTGAAATTACAGTGTGGAGCCCCCAAATCTTGGGTCATCACCTGATGAACTGGGAAACTACTTCTGCTGCCTTAGCCCCATCAAAGTTTATAACGTTCTGCTACTGATGACGATTGATCGTATTTGGCTTGCAGCACAGAATTTAGTTCATGATTATAGTTTGTTGTGGTTTTGGGTTCAGATGTTAAAATGAAAAAACAGTTCTGTGCAATTATCAAGGAAGTTGTAAATTGTTCTAGCAGAAATTGACTAAATAAGACATGTTAATATATTTTTACAGCACATTGTTACAGGCGAGGTAAATAATTTCGCAGATTGAATTTTGGAACGATCACCTGGAATATGGTTACCTTTCATTTTCTCATTTGACAATAATTTAGTACAATTTATGTTATGTGACTTCTTCAGTTTAAAATATAAAAATTTAAATTATAAAAAAAGAACAGAAATGCTCAAAAGTTTATAGTTTATGTGGTTGAATATGTCAAATGAGGAAACTAGTGAAGGTAGCTATCATGATTGGCTTTGTTTTCTATAACTTGGAATTGATGTGTTCAGACCGTTGTCTTTGGTGATGGGATATTACTGAACCTTTGTGTGGTTTCAGAGATATATATAATTTATGACTTCAAATAATTATATGGTCACTGCTACAATGCTGGAATTTGCCAGTAAGATTTATGAGTTTAATCTCTGATCTCATATTACTAAGTGCTGTGGCATAATTAGAATCCCGTAGACACACAAAGATTCGTATTTAACAATGAAATACATATATAGGAGATAATTTATACAGATCGACAGTCATTGAATGAGATAGTAGAATTGTGCATTCAAACAGGTCTGGACCACTGCGGTGGCCTAATGGTTAGAGGTTCTGTCTCAAAGTGGGAGACCCTGGGATCAAACCCAGGTTGGGTCATACTAAAGACTTTAGAAATGGTACTTGCTGCTGCCTTGTGTAGCAAGAGGTAAATTGGGTGGAATTTCAAAATAGGCTTATGACAGTCAAGAACAAGTTATGAAACTGTTATGATCAACAACGTCATTTTTACAACATTGTTTGAATTTTTAATGAACTTCAAAAGTATGATAATGATCTCTGCACTCCATTTATGACAGACTTACGAATATTTAACAATGCATTATGACACTATCAAAAGTTCATATTTATTCGCAAGTATTTCATATCTATTCTGCCTTAATCGGCTAATTTTAAGAACCGTTATGACAAGCAATGCTTCAGCGTGTCATAAAATGTGAATTGTATACATACCGTTTATACATACACATAACTGTTTGTCAATACCAAGTTTTGAACATGCGCAGTCTAAATTCTGGTTGGTACATGGATTTAGCTATCTGTAAATCTGGTGTATGTCATCATCTGTGTTGACTTGGGACATTCTCTTATATTTATAAGAACACTTTTGTGTGTGATTAACATTTGTATTTACAATATGCAGTACCTCAGTACGCCAGCAAAAGCTGGTACATCAAAGCATGCAATCTGTGTGTACATACACGCATATATATATTGACAGTTTGATCATTTAGTTTGTATGGCTATAATGTCTAGTCAATACCAAACATTCCCCTCCTATCCATGAAAACTTAGCCATCGTATAAGACTAGTGAGAAATAGAACCTTTGTAGAAGTGTATGGAATAACTTAACACCCCAAGCATTCATTTGTCAGTAATAGTCAGTGGCTAAAAAAAGAAAAAAAAAAAAAACGGTTTTAATGCAGATTGCTATATGTAACTGCAAATTTTATGTTATATGGGTGAAAAGATGATGTGACTGCCATCATTGGAGCTTACTTAAAACCTTCCTGGGACAAAGTGAATTCTGAAATTTGATTGAACTAACAAGCTGGGTTGAAATAAAAATAGTTCTGTGCTGAGCTTTAGTTACAATCGACCATGACAATACACATAGACATTACAAAGGTGATGGGCATGTAACATTGTGTGAGGGTGTGCATACATCTTTGTGCTGGGTGTTGGTTCCTCTGTGAATTACATGTAAGCTGTAGATGTCAGGAGTAAGACAGTTAGTGTGTCATATCACATTTAATTTTTTTTTTGCCTCTTTTTTGGGAGGGGGGGGGGGGGGGAAATAATCAGTCAGCCAGCATGGAGCCTTGACGACCAAATACTTTTATTGAAGTGAAGGAACAAAGGGAAAAATGTCTGTTTTAGGATTAATCATTTAATGATGTTTTATATACTATTTTTTTGTTCTTGACGTCACATAAAACAGTAAATTTTCTGATCAGTCCCGTGTTTATGATGAATGTGTTGCATCTTTTGTTATTCATGTTTGAATAATAATTTGTTATTTACAGGTGTGAAAAGCTCATTTTTCAAATCTGATCAGAAACTGAAGTCCTTGCGGGCTAACACCAGTCACCTGAATGCTCATACCAACTCTGATCTGTCCTGGGTAAGACAAATTAACAACAGCATGACAGCTGTGTAAAATACTCATGTCTGGGATTATGTCTTCGTGAAGGTCAACTTCACTGATGTTAGCCTGATGTTGTGCATTAAACCACTTTTGTTTATTTTTTTATTTGATTGGACTCTTACTCTGCACTCAAGAATATTTCACTCATACGACGACAGTCAGTATTATGGTTTGAGGAAACCAGGTAGAGCCCAGGCAAAACCCATAACTATCTACAGTTGGCAGGCCTTACCACATACAGCAGGGGAAGAAGCCAGTATGAATTGGACTTGAACTCACAGTGAGAGCATTGGTGGTAGGCTCCTCTGTCATTGTGCCGCATTGTAAACCACCTTTAGAAAAATTTGTGATGTATAGATCATCCTTTTTATGGATCCAGGAATTATTGTAGTCATTTATTGTCAGTGTTTTTTAAAAGAACTAATCAAGTCACAAGTAAGAAAACTACATATTATTCAGAATATCGTATAGTAATCTTCAAGCTTGCTAATTTTGTAAACATCACATTTCAGTTGATTATTTTAACTGTTAATTAATTTGAATGTGAAAAACCATCAAAATCTTACTTTCAAATGCAGAACTTTTTTTTTGAGTTTTGGGCCATTTGAGCTTGTAAAAGTTTATTTCTGAAAGACACAAGAGGACCTTGAACTCAACCCTGTCATCAATCAGCCAGCACAGAGTGATTAATCATCCAGTCAATTAGGCTACTATTAAAGCTGTCTGATCCTTGTTCACAGGTAAAAACTGAGGTGTATTCGTTCGTCAGCCCTGAACAGAGGCAGGTGTTTGAGAAACACTTTCGTGCGCTGGACAAGAACGGTAATGGGGTGGTGTCACGTAATGAGCTACAAATTCGGCTCTTTGAGAACTCCACTCAGAAAGACCTTGACCTCTTTGTCAAGGTACGCACATGTACAGGTGATGTTATATCATTAAAAAGTGGGTAAAGTGTGTTTGATAGTTGAGTGGCCAGCCCCCTCTCTCACTCTCCACCATCACTTTGGAAAGGGCTCACTTGTTCCTGTCTTGTACTGCAGACATCCAAGTTCACTTCCCATTCCATTTATGCCTTGGTAAATATACTTCCTGGTCTGGTACTCAACAAAAGGGGACAGGCTTTGGTGAATGGAACATGTGTAGGTTTGCTGCGTTGTCATGTCTGGTGTCAGCTTCATCATGTTGTAGTGAGACAGCACTATACATTTGCCATCCCAGTGTAGGAGGCATTGAGACTGACCTGCTATCAATATTTACAGCAACATGGTCTGACCAAAATAATGCTGAAATGTGTCAAGTTCAAAGCAAGTAAGCAAACAAATAAACAACAGTGACAACATGTACATATATTTTTCAAGAACCATTGTAAAATAGTCTATGAGTATTGCGGAAGAATGTATAATTTAGAAAATATGTTGCAAAATTTGATTTACGAAAGCTGCTTGTTAGTATTATTGTTGGCAGGAAGATTAAAGTACACAATATATATGTGATGTACGTAACACAATTTCCAAGGTGTGTCCACAACAACTCAACTCTCTTCCTGTGCAGGACCTATAAATGTAAATCTCTCAAATTGTACGTTTCCTTTCAGGTGTTTGATCTGAACAAGGATGGGACAGTTGATATGCGAGAATTTGTGACAGTGGCGGCTCTAAATGACAAACTTTGCGGAAACACGTAAGAGTTTTTTATGCCTTTGTTTAATGGGCTTTAGCAAGTTGGAGAAATCCACCTTTTCTGAAGTGGAAGTAGAAATAATCAATTGCAGGGCTTTTTGAATCTTAGCAGTGCTATTAAACCCTTACCCGTATCATTTGATGTACAAGTATACTTCCATTACGTGTGGTCGCTGTGAGTTCAAGTCCAGCTCATGCTGGCTTCCTGTCCGGCCGTAAGTGGGAAGGTCTGTCAGCAACCTGCGGAGGGTCGTGGGTTTCCCCCAGTCTCTGCCCGACCTCCATAATACTGGCCGTTGTCGTATAATGAAATATTCTTGAGTACTGCGTAAAACACCAATCAAATGAATAAATACTTCCATTAGGTCAAAAAAAGCTTTATTTTGAGTATGGCATAAAGCACCAATCAAATAAAAAAATCAAAGTACATGTAGTTTTTTAACGGTTGATTTGATTTGGATAGGGCAGTGGTTTAATTCCACCTCCTTTACACGTAAGTTTTTCCTTCATAAAGTGAAAAATTAATTGTGAGTGATGATAATTAAATGTCAGTCTAGAGGTGGCTTGTAACCAAGTGGTGAAGATATTGATGAATAATACCAGTGAAAAAATAAATAAGTAAAATTTGCTTGCTGTAAATGTTGCTTGTTCACTTAAGGTGGATATTTTGTGAATTTTCATGAAAACGTTATTATGTACTATACAATGGAAAGTTATAAAAGGAAAGAGCAAAAATGTCATTTGCTTTTGAGCATCACCAAATCAAATGGAGGATCTTATAATTCAAATTTGTAATTAAACAGTGTAGATAGCAATTCCTTATTTTATGGGACTCTTTATATTAGGAAAGGAACTGGTCAGCGTCACAGCACAGATTGGTCACTCCAGGATCATACATATACCTCGGGGAGGAATCGGGACGCATGAACTATATTTGAACTGTATGCATGTACATGCAGGCCTAAGAGAAGAGAGTTTGATTCTAGCAATCCTTCATATTATAAACCCTGAGTATCTGGGAGAGATGTGTTTATTTTCAGGACGTTGGATGACAGCAAACTGCTGAAGCTTGACCTACCAAAGCTGGCATACCACATCACTGCTTTCAAGGTAAACTGTTTGACATTTGTGATCATGGGGGAAGGGGTAAGGGTCATTGGAAGGTATCTACCAGCTACATGTAACCACATACATGTACATGTACTTTTATAAATAACTACGCAGGTAGCTGCTTGCGTAGATGACCAAAGCTGTTTTATTTACTTCATTTAATTTTCTCTCAGGTAATAAACTACTTTTTCAGGGTAACCGTCTGATCAAAAAGATAAGGAATTTATTAGCTTACCTTGCTCTTCTAAGCATTGTGCTCAGGGCAGCCTTTGCCCATTGAGGATGCGAATTCAGCTCCCACTAGGGTGGCTCCAGCTTTAAGTCAGGAGAGTTGTTGTGTACACAAAAACATGCGAGAATGTTACAGTATTTACTGTTGTGTTTGTCCTGCAGGAGATGTTTGACCTGTGTGACACAGACAGGGACCTGCCTCTCGGTATACAGGAGCTGATGTTGATGATAACACTGTCATCAACAGAGAATGTGTTTATGGCATTACTGCTGTGTATGTCCTGTAAAAGATGTTTCACATGTGTGACACAGACAGGGACCTGTCTCTCAGTATACAGGAGCTGATGTTGATGATAACACTGTCATCAACAGAGAATGTGTTTATGGCATTACTGCTGTGTATGTCCTGTAAAAGATGTTTCACATGTGTGACACAGACAGGGACCTGCCTCTCGGTATACAGGAGCTGATGTTGATGATAACACTGTCATCAACAGAGAATGTGTTTATGGCATTACTGCTGTGTATGTCCTGTAAAAGATGTTTCACATGTGTGACACAGACAGGGACCTGTCTCTCAGTATACAGGAGCTGATGTTGATGATAACACTGTCATAAACAGAGAATGTGTTTATAGCATTACTGCTGTGTTTTTGTCCTGTAGGAGATGTTTGACCTGTGTGACACAGACAGGGACCTGTCTCTAAGTATACAGGAGCTGATGTTGATGATAACAGTTGGTTTATCAGAGGAGATTGGCACAGACAAATCTCTAGTGGATGTCATCGTCCAAACAGTGGATAGTGACCGTAGTGGTGAGTCAGCTGCAGAACAGTCATGTCCTTGTTATTCAAATGGTTCTAGTGTCAATCAGTCCGAATCAGAATTCTGGAATTTGTATCAAAAATCATTATTATTACAAGAAGATGTGGCAGTGATGCTATAAGTAATTTTAATATTCAGAATTTCAGATGTTAAATGTTTAAGT
This sequence comes from Liolophura sinensis, assembly GCF_032854445.1. Lineage (NCBI taxonomy): Eukaryota > Metazoa > Mollusca > Polyplacophora > Chitonida > Chitonidae > Liolophura > Liolophura sinensis. The sequence goes on along the minus strand of NC_088303.1, from coordinate 13,538,413 downwards.
CAGTGATATAAAGTTGGCCGAATTACTGTAACAGTGACGTGTGTATTTGCAGGCCGCATAGAGTTTGTGGAGTTTCTCTCCTTCATACCGTTTTTCCTGGGGATATTCAGCCACCTGTTGGAGGAAGCCTGCCCTGATTGAGGACATTGAGAAGGCCAGGTGTGCTGTGAGGAAGGCCCTCAAACCCCAGAACAAATACCGCCCTCATTTCAAGGAAAAAACTAAAGATATCTGGGCGGACTAGAACCTTGTACCATCGGCCCTCAAATCGCAGAGCAGACACCACCCACATTTTAAGCAGAAAACTGAAGATATCTAAGTAGACTAGACTAAGTGCACCTTGTGCCATAGGCCCTCAAACCATGAAACCATTTCCGCACTGATTTCAAGGAGAAACTAAAGATATCTGAGCGGACGTGGGCACTCAACCCGCAGAACAGAGACCACCCACATTTAAGTAGAAAAGTAAAAGATATTCGAGCAGAACCAGCATCTTGTGACATGAGTCCTCAAAACCTCAAACCACATTTTAAGCAGAAAAGTAAAGATATCTGAGCAGGCTAGAACCTAGTGAGATGAGCCCTCATACTGCAGAACAGATACCACCCACATTTTAAGCAGAAAAGTAAAGATACCTGAGCAGGCTAGAACCTAGTGAGATGAGCCCTCAAATCACAGAACAGATATCAACCACATTTCAAGCAGAAACGTAAAGATATCTGAGCAGACTAGAACCTAGTGAGATGAGCCCTCATTTGATTGGTGTTTCACGCTGCACTCAAAAATATTTCGTTTAAAACGATTACAGCCAGCATTATGGTGGGTGGAAACTGGGCAGAGCCCGGGGGAAACCCATAACCATCAGCAGGTTGCTGACAAATCTTCCCACGTATGGGTGGAGAGGAAGCCAGCATGAGCTGGACTTGAACTCACAGTGAGCGCTCATACTGCAGAACAGAAAAGTATGTCAGTTTAAAAATCTCTAATTATACACACAATTTCAAATTCACAATAGTTGCAATGTTCCACAAAGAGTTGGTCACATTTTGACAATAGGATGTCAAATATATAACTGACCAGCCATGTTAAAAGATAGGATGTCTAATGTGTAACTGACCAGCCATGTTAAAAAATAGGATGTCAGATATGTAACTGACCAGCCATGTTACAAGATAGGATGTCAAATATTTAACTGACCAGCCATGTTCAAAAAAACTGTATCAACTGACTGTGTTGTGATCTGTGCTTGTTCTGAGATACATGTACATGTAGTGCTGAGCTAATTTTTCACCCTGTCCTTTTTTCGTTGATTTATTATGTTAATTATATGATGTGAGTTATATTTGGAAAATTTACAGCCCTTTCAGGTTGACATGAGATTTGTACATTTAAAATTTTCAAATGGATATTTAGAAATATTTAACTAAAGATGAGAAAATGTTATTACTTAAATGTGATATGAATGTATTATAATCTCAGGAATATATCAGAAGGTACTAGGGTAAGAAATGTATGTGTATTTGAGGCTTTACACTTATACCAAATATGAAGCCTGATACATATATTTTTAAGTGACATTCCTTTGTATCAAAATTTTATTAATGTAGACTAAGGCTTAATATGTTGTTTAATACTTGTTACTGTATATCATTATAATTTAATTAGCATTAAGCATAAATATATTGAAATATTTTTACTTAGTATTTCATATTAGCCTATATCAAGAAAATGTGGCATTGCATGACACAAAAATCTTCAAATACATTCAAATAACCTATGTGATATGAATGCAGACATCCTTGTTAATGGGGTATTGTGATAATTCAGTGATGTTTTTTAGCCATAGATTTCAGCCATAGTCAGTCAGAGATCTCTTAAAATCCTCTGTTTATGTAATAAAGAGGTGTGTATTTTTATTTTTGTATATGCATATTGTGCATTTATATTTTTGGAACCAGAGTAGTATTTTCATTGAGATTTTTTTCAAATATATGAAGTGGCATATTCATTATAAACTCTGGTCTTTACAAGCTTTAGGAATGTATTTTTCTTTTGACATTATTTTAGGGATTTCTGCTTTATTTTAAAAAATAAAATAAAAGAAAGCAAGAGATTTTCCTTTTGTTGAAATTTGATTAGTTGTTTGTAAGGTTTTGATTTTGGGATAGACCTGATTTGTGTAGGCATATCAATTTGATATGTTTAATTTCTACTATACATTGCATGCTAGAAAGTTTCATTTGTAACCTGTTGTTGGGTGCATTTGTTTATGTCAGGGATACTAGGGTAGTGTTGTTAAACAAAAATTAACAGTTTGTGGCATGTTTTTGTCACACAGTGGTGGTTGAAAGATGGCTTTTGATTTGAAATGCTTCTACTTAATCCTGCCGCTGGACCAGTTCACGTCAACTTATGTTTGCAGCATGTGCATGGAATTACATCATGACGTGAATGGGGAGAAATTTGTGATTACACAGGTGTGCACATGTATATAAACAAGGGAGAGAAGAATCCAGCAGTGGTAACAATGTCCCATTCATTCAAGATCATCCAACAATATGTCATGGTGGCTTCCTCTCCGGACGTATGTGGGAAGGTCTGCAGCAACCTGCGGATGGTCGTGGGTTTCCTCCGGGCTCTGCCAGATTTCCTCCCACCATATATGCTGGCTGCCGTCGTATAAGTGAAATATTCTCGAGTATGGCGTAAACCATCAATCAAATAAAGAAATAAAATAAACTTAAATGACATCTGGCCGGAAAGCGAAACCACTGTATTTTGACAATCACAGATATACCAGACAAAACTTTGATCTTGAGCTGCAGCCAAACTGCATCTAGCGAGAGCTGGATTCTAGTCTGCTAATGTAAACATAAGGAGCAGATGGGTTGCAATGTAGACCACCCCAGCTAGTTGAGTCAGGAAAGCAAATTACTACGCAAAGTTTCAGTATACCGTTCTTTTGTGAGCGGCGAAGTGGTTTTCTCCGGTATAAAGTTGTGGTTACCCAAGTCACTCAGTTTCCTTCACCCATTTTCACCAGGCCGACCAGAGGCCGGTTTCATGAAGCTAACTTTAATGGTGTAGCCCTTAACTTAGTGCACTTTATATCTCTACAACATTTGTTGTCTTGGCAGGTCAAGGCTTACTTGAAACCAGCTCCAGTACTTGGCCCATACCTCTTATCCTATTGCCAAGATCACCCATGTTTAAGTCTTAGGTAAAACTGGATTTGGGATAGAACCATGGGTCTACCATTTATGAGGCACAAGCTCTATCCACAATGCCACCACAGCTGGTAGCACAAGGTCTAACCACTATTCCACCACAGCTGGTAGCACAAGCTCTATCCACCATGCCACCACAGCCAGTGGCACGAGCTCTATCCACCATGCCACCACAGCCGGTGGCAAAAGTTCTATCCACCATGCCACCAAAGCCAGTGGCACAATCTGTATCCACTATGCCACCGCAGCCAGTACATGATATAGACCTAACAAGGGCTTCACGGAAGAGTTGTTAGCCTGCCAGTGCAGCGCACTAACTCAGAATCCTCTAACCAATGTAATCGTTGTGAGTTCAAATCAAAATTCTGGCTTTCTATCCAGTCATATGTGAGAAGGTCTGACAGCAACCTGCAGATAGTCATGTGTAACTCCCTGCTATGCATGGTTTCCTTCCACCATAATGCTGTAGCTGTCATATAAGTGAAATATTCTTGAGTAGAGTGTAAATCACCAATCAAATAAACTGAAAGATGTCAAAAGAACAATTCCCATGGCATTTATAAACATGTTCCAAAACTGCATTGGTCTGGTCAGCTTAAGGTGATGACAAGCAGCTGAATGAGTACTTAATGATGTTGAGGATGAAAATTCCCAATCTGACAGGGGGAATAACCCCACTTCACTAAACAGTGATTGTCAAGCAAACACCATAAGCAGCCGCTCACTCACCAGGTTCTAACGTTTTTAGCATTAGTGCAGATTATGAGTAAAGAAAGCCGTGAGTAAAACCATTTTCCTTCTCCAAGTAGCGGTCAAATCTCCTGACCAATAAAATTCTCCAGCCAAACCAGTGAGTTTGATCAAACCTAAACTAAGAGAATTCTGATCAACAGATCCAGCCACGCCTTACTGTTGAACCAAAACAACTACAAGACACTTTTTCAACGTACCAAAGCTATATTTTTCAGCTTAATACACAAAGACAAAATGAGATGTCCACACACACAAAAGGTTCACATCAAATCCAAGTCATCAGGTGATCTCCATGGTTACCTTGGTGAGGTACGCATCTATTGAAATCCAGGTTACCGGGTTATTCATGTATGGTGGCCTGGTTGTATCACGATCTCCATGGTAACCAGGTCTGGTGTATATGATCTATCATTCATTCACTAATAAAGATGTGGATTATGGCAGTATCATCCTACTGACTCGCTACATTTTCTGAAAAAGGCAAAAACAACATTATTAACAACAGGGCTATACCAGTCAACTATACAATGGAATCAGAATAAAGGTAAAAGTTGTAAAGTGTTGTGGTGGTAAAGATATCATTGTGGGGAGTTTGTGCTCAAAATTGAGGCAGTGGTCTTTGATATGCAAAATTGGTATACACCAAGCTAAATTCTTCACTCTACAAATCTTGTAAAGTAGCTAGAGAGACAAAAAGCTTATCTAGATAAGTGATTGCATAAGAAACTGTAGCCATTCAAGAAAGGCTTGCAGAAATCCATGTTTACAGGAGAACAGAATGAAGTCAACCTGAATGTGTGCCCACAAAACAGGAAATAGGTAAAATCGCCAGAGGAACCCAATACCCTTCTTGTTCTCCTACTTGTAAGTAGGCATGTGCCTAAAAACTGTAGCCCTACATGAAACTTTTCTTGATTACAAAAATTGTAAATGTGGTAAAGTCCATAAATCTCATAAGCAATAGTCACTGAAACCCTGTTTATGCCTCCATGGAGGCTTAATTTCTAGAAAATGTGTCTACTACAGAAAACAAGGTAATTTGGATTCAAAAAATCCAATATAATATCAAAATTCATACGTGTACATCATCAAGGCTTGCTTATCAAGCTCATCAAGTTTCATGAAGATATGTTGAAAACTGTGAACAGCTGACCCAAACATAAAACCTTACTGTGAGGCTATATATACACCTGTCATGTCTGTGAAGTGAATGTGAACACAGCAAGCTAAAAATGCAAATATCTCTAATTATTCAACATGAGTAAATCTCCAAATTCTGTTTATTATTCACACCAATTTTCATAAAGATGATGTGAAAACTGTTGGAATATCTGACCCAAACAAAATCTTACCCTGGCCAACAAAACGAACTAGTACTGGCTATAATAAAAATGCACACATCCCTATTTTATAGTCAAAATGAGTAAACGTCCAGATCATGTTCATCATTTCCATCAAGTTTCATAAAGGCGATGTAAAGACTGTGAGGCTAGCAGACCCAAACATAAAACCTTACTCAACCGACCCACACATAAAACCTTACTCAACTGACTCAAACATAAAACCTTACTCAACTGACCCAAACATAAAACCTTACTCAACCGACCCACACATAAAACCTTACTCAACTGACTCAAACACACAAAACTTACTCAGCACTTAAGGAACTCTCTCCAACTTTCTGTTTTTAATGATTTATAAAAAGTTTCAAGCAACATGATAACTTTATATCACATAATCTTCTATCTATTTACATGTACAGTCTACATGTACTCTATTTACCACAGCCATATTTTTCAAAATTTTAAGTTGGTGTTCACCTTTTCAACACCTTTACTATGTACACCATAACATGTAAGTTACTATGAATGTACAAAACTAGCAAAGTGCTGTAAACCTGAGCGTGTCAATTACACTCACAACCATACATAATATGTAACAACTTTCACAAAGCTTCATCTGCCTAAATTCTGTAAGACTGATTTGTTCCATGAGGCAATGTGATTTACAATGAAATTTGCAAAGAATAGAATGATGATTATCGTTAATATGTTAATACATTACAGACCCTAAAAGAATTCTGCTGTGATGTTAAAACCTTACATTCCAGTCTTGGCAACAAGTTTCCAACACATTACTGAGATAAAAATGAACTCCATGCCGTTACACAGGTACACGTGTATATAAAAACGTGAGGTAGGAATCATTCTTAATGACTAGTGCAACAGCTGTAAAAATATGAAGTTATTATTACTGTGTCCTGAAGCTACTATGAAAGTATTGTGAAAGCAGTACATGTCAGCTACTGGATTGAGCAATCAGAATAATAGCGCAAATCAGTGCTTACAACAAAACAAAAATGGTCACAATTTAGTTGAAAATGGATGAAACAGCCAAATAACAAACTTTGTTTGCATTTTGTTTCCCTAATTGAAGAGATGCTCTAAGTTTCAATCCAGAATGACCAACCAGCTTGAAGAAAACATACCTTTCTAGAAGTAAATACAGGACATAAAGTATTATTTTTCAAATGAAACTTTTTTCCTAGTTTTTCATTAGGATATCATCATACTTTTCCCAAAAAAATCTTTTCAGGATGAATGGAAACCTCAGAACCATCCGGCAAAATAAGTGAGTCATGGATTAAATTTTAGCTCAAACACAATGTGCATCATATGCTCTTGAAATTACCTTATTCCATTTGCGGCTTCCCAAATATATGTGCTTACAAATAGTGTAGATGCAACTCCATGGCAACAAGACAAAACCTGTTTGACACCACAGTTTGTAGCTTTAAGAACTCAAACTGCCCTAAAGTGCACAGATTATAAAGCCTTTCACAAGATGCGTTTAGCAAATGTTACTCTACACAATCCATCTTCCTGGTATCCTTGTAACACCAGCATAACTAGGAAACCAGTAAACATTTTAGAGCATCACAATTCCAGTATTTAACATCTCTTTCTGATGTTCCGGTGGTCATGTTAGTTACAACATTTGTACTGTATCCTTGTACACAAAAACATGCCTGTTACAGGAATTAGTCACAGAAATATTTTATGCAAGTACAATAATCATGCCTCAATAAAGTATGTGTACCAGACAAGGTTTTGTTTAGTGGAAACAATGCTCAACTGCAAAACGTCCATGAACTCCATAGGTTTAGCAGAATTGGTCAGTTGTATTAGCCTATTTAACCATTTTGCATATAGCATTCTCAGAGAGACAGTGAATACCAACCACTCCACCTCGAGAATGTTGATCATTGACTTCCAGAGGAATTAGCCGCTGTGGACAATTAACATGTTCGTATATTGCATCTATCATGTTAACAAAAATATTATCCTGTAACTAAGTCAGAAAAACCTTATGATTGGTAACACTGAACAACGAACAATGTTTCACTGCTTTTAATACAGGATCATAGAGAACTGTCTAATATCCATTTTACTTTAATTGTTGAAAGAAAGAAATTTTTCTCTAATACAATGGCAGTCAGAGGAAAGCGAAGTACCCAAGGTAAATCACCGACCACAGGTGGTAAGTTTAATTTGTTATAGCACTGAATTTTATAACATCTGATGTACTGCACAGACTTGCTTGTCATATTGATGGAAGCAAGTGATCTTCAAAAACTGCAGGACAGCAAACCAACACATGAGCACCGACTGTCGCTAGGCCACATGTAAATTAGGCGCATGGGAAATTACAGATTCCTACCTATGGCAGGACTGAACCAACACCTTGCGTACTACCTACATATATTAAGGAATCACCCCTAGTTAACATGACTGAGCCACATAATGGTAACTGTGTGAAATTCAATACACTCCTAAAGTCTCATACATCTATGAAAAACTAGATATAAATAACAGAGCTAAAATAATGACAACTAACACAGCAAAATACTGTCTCAGCATTTTACTTCATGTTAGAACTTACTGACAGGTTTTCCGCCTTCCCATTTGTGTGTTTTTATAATAGAATCCTCTCGTTTGGCAGCATCTACTCGGAACTCCCCTTTCAGACACCGCCTTACAGCTCTAGCACAGATTGCAGAGTACTGGATGTAGCTGAAAACATAGATTATAAAACCCAACATCATAAGTGAAGTTCCTCTAAACAAGATTTCATATTAAATTTCTTTTCTCCTGATAATGTTCAGATAGATCATTCCCAGAAATATCATGATATCAACACTTCCAGCTAGAGATAAACAAGGACTAGGTGCACATGTACCTGTCAGCCTGCACAGTTGACACAAACATGGGCAAGTTGTTTTGTGAAGATAACATGTGGGAAGATGATAACATGGGAAGACAGCAACATAGGAAGGTGATAACATGGGAAAACAACAACCTGGGAAGACAACACAGGAAGACAACATGGGAAGACAACAACAGGGGAAGACAACAACATGGGAGGATAACAAAATTGTGGTCAGTGTTTGGTTCGGATGAACTTATTGGCGAGATTTCATTTAGATGACATCAATTTTATTGGGTGTCTTACATGGTGAGCCAAGGCTAAAAAATCTAAATATGGATTTGAAAAAAAAAACGAAAATCCACCTTTTTATTTTGTTCGATCTTGATATTTTTATGATTTTCCCAGTTTTTCAAAGCTTTCTGATCATGAACATGTCTTCAACAGGAAAAAAAGCTGCCAAGACTGTCCCAATTTCCCACAAAATAAACAATTAAATTATTTCTATACCCTCCGATGACCCTGGAAAAAGATTTATTCTGTCTGTAAAACAACAATTTACATTGGCATGGCCTTATATAACAGGTCATGGCATGGATATGGGAACAATTAGATTAGGGATCTGTCTAGCCAAGGGTTTTCTTTCAAGCAACTACATGTACATTCAATCGAAACACAACAGAGTGTAGCGTAGAATTTGCTAGACCTGGATGACTTTGTTCTCTTTTGTATATACTGGACCCCATTCGTGTATTCCCTAGAGGCATTTTACACATGAAACAATATTTTATTGCATTATCATTACAAAAGTGTGTGTGACGATTGGAAGGGAAGATGTTATGACGTTGATTTGACCAGATAAAGGTAAGTGGAGTGAGTATTCGGGCACCTGTGTCCCACCATCAAAACAAGGGCACTGGTCTCTGACTGTAGGTTGAGCATCCATGAATACAGTCAATCTAGATGGACTAAGTGCGCTATTTTCATATTCTGACAATCAATGTAACACTGAGTCCATCAACGCCTCTCAAACAAATCAGCGCTCATCTGTGAACTCCAACCTGATAGGGCTGATTTTAATGAATTCCACACTGACAGCACTCAAACTTTAAACAGCTGCACTAAAAGTTCTTTTCTATGCCTTTTTGGCCTGAATTACGAGGATTGAGGTTGTTCTTGCAGACGGCTATGGAAATATCATAGTTTTCTGGAGGATTTCAATGCCAAAACTAGTTGCATTTTAAACCCCGAAATAGGTCACGTGACACTTCAAAACGGTTGTCTACAGCGAGGCACTTGGTACCAAAGTTCTAGCAATCAATGTGACCACCAGGTAGCAAGTGAATTAGTTTTGTTGGTGTGGATAGTAAATTAAGAGGATAGTATTAGTTTCCACCAGAAAAATAAATGCACAAAGGAAGCGATTTTCCATAAGTTGGAAGGACATGGGAGTCTGAAATCTGTGTCATGTTTTTTTGAGAGGAAATGATGAACTCAGTGATGCGCTGAATGTCAGAATATTAAAATAGCACACAGAGTTCATCTGGGTGGACTACTATGAACATGCAGTATCCAAATACTCCTCAACCAACAGTCGATGTACTCGCACTATAGTACCATAAACATTGTCGGGCCGGGAAGGTTAGTAATTGACTGTTTTCCGAAACTTTCCGAAACTTCCTACAGGGGCGAATTGGTATCAGCCATGACTATGCACACGCCATTCAAATACAAAAAAGCCAACATAGTCATCTAGAGCTAAGAATTTGCTATATCTAGTTATGGTCAGTGTGATATTTTAAATTCTGACTTTCATCATAACAGTGAGTCCATCAACGCCTCTAAAACAAATCACTGCACATCTGCAAACTCAAACTCGATGGAGCCGATCTCAATGAGGTTCGTGCTCACCTCACCCAAACTTACCCACACTAAAAATAGAAATTCTTTTTAATGCCTTTCTGAGATGAATTAAGAATGCTGAAGTTGTGCTTACAGATGGCAATGGAAATATAATAACTTTTCTCGAGAATTTCTATGCCAGAATTCAATAATATTTCAAAAGGTTAAATGACTGTCAACAGCAAGGCAGCTGGTGCCGCAAAAGTTGGCAGTCAATGTGACCACTAGTCAGCAAGTTAATTGGTTTCATCGGTGAGGAGAGTAAATAAGACTATGTTCTAGATTATGACACAAAGCAGGTGATTTAAATGGGCAGGAGTAGGAAGATGGGGGTTTGAAATCTGCAGCAATTTGTTTGAGAGGTGGCGGGAGTTGTAAAGACTAGGGTCATATTTACATGTTGATTTCCGCATGCATTCTGATGTCTTCCACCCCCCACCCCCACCCCTTTCACATGCTTTTACTCATTTTTCATTAAAATTGAATCGGGAGATGTCACTGCCATATATGAGATTTCTGTAATGTATTATTCACGGTTCATACATTTTTGAAAGGATTTACTTTGTTTCCTATGAAATGCTCTGGATTATCAGAGCATCATGTCAACATTCATCAGACAGCAAGTCGGGTCTGTAGCCGGTTGCTTACACCACCCGAGTTGATGAGCTGGAACGTGGTTTTTAGAAATTCAAGAAATCTTGCTTAGACTAGAAATTTTTCCCTACTGGGGTTATCACCTTTAACCCCCAAATGGTTATCTCCTTTTACAAGGGAGATAATCTATAGGATATATATATATATATTAGTATAGTAAGACAGCGCGGACACCACCACCGTTTTATGGGCTCTGATGGCACATGAGTGTCAATGGGACAAACTACAACTGATTTGGAAATACTAACAGTGGATTCAAGAAGATAACAGCCCCAGGTAGGGAAACAAGTGAAAAAGTTGAAGGCGTTATTTCTTGAATTTAGTAGACACATGGTGTGGTGCTGGCCAAAAGTCGTTTCATACCTTTACTTCTTAAATATACGTAGGAGGTTGGTATAGGGCCTGTGAAGGCCATGTACCACCCGGATTCTAAGAATTACAAAACGCCCTCTAGCCAGAACGCCCTCTACCCAAATTCCCTCTAACTCGCTGACTGACCAGTGTTGTCTTTGTAGACGTTCAACTGAAACACGTTGGACCCCTGAAGTTTAGGTAGAGGGTGTTTAGCCTTTAACCTGACCCCTGTCAATCTGAACTTTCGGTATGTGCGCGAGCGCCCCACTAGCAACTCCTATGAACTTGTGTCTCTCATAGGCCTTACATGGCATACGTAAGGTTTACCCACTGGTTTCAAGTGCCTGTGCACATGGACTACGTTAGCCTCAATCAAGGAAACATGAATAAACTGACCAAAGCAATGGCGTAGAAAGTTTCTCGTAAATATGATCCTAGTCTTTACAACTGCCGAGGCGGCGATGGATTCCGTGTTACAATGAATGTCAGAATTTTAAATTATCACACGAAGTCCAGGTCCATTTTCATAGACTAGTTATGGTCACAATGTCAAGCAGTCAGACCTGTGACTGGGAACTACACTCTATCAATCTTTTTCATTACTAGCTTCAAGACGGCCTTGTTTTATTTCATAGTCTTAGCCTGCCAAATCACAGTGTGCAATCCCAATCAAATAATATTTAAAACCTTATTAAGTCATACAGTGACTAGATTTCGTGACGTGGATTTTCTTGTTTCCACGTCTCATTAATGTCAGTCGCAAACAAGTCATCCTGACCCAAGGTGTTGCTAAGATGAACTTACTTCAAACCTGCCTGGCGCCAGAACGTCATGCTGACAGAGACGGTCTACTCAAGAAACAAACGGAAGAGCACACAAACTTGAAACACCAGACACACACTTATGACACCGGCAAGGTGAAAATGCAATGTGGCCCACAATGCTTTGCGCAGCTGGTTTCCCACTGTGATTTCGGAAACATGCTCTGATCAACAAAGCGTCAACTTATATATGGTGTCCGATTACCATGGAGTGTATAGCACTGCTCGCAAACTTTTGTCATTTTTGCATGTCAGCTGTTATTACGGCAACACAGAGAATGTGGAAAGAAGAGTAGTGTCATGAAAACACCCGAAACATACTCGATGCTTGAACTGAGTCTGACTATAAAGCAAAACGTACGTGTGTGCTGTATTTCGGAAACATTTTATCCCGTGACATATTTGGGTCAAAGGACCAAAACACAGGGAACAGATGTCCGGAAATAAAGGAAATCAGTTGCGGCAGTTTATTTACCTCAGACAAGGAGGCGTATCTGCCGACATCTCGGTCGCCAGATTATGAAAGGTGAAACATTATAGGTGGCCTGCCTTCGCAGACCTTAATGTCACTGGTAAATGGTTCCGTGGTGCGTTCAACTGTGGTCATTAACAGTGTGATGTTGTTGTTGTTATTCTTCGCTGTTAAATATTTTCCCTTGCCAACATAAAATGGCCTCTGTCATTTCATCTATATCTGGTTACTGAATGATTTAATTAATCTTCCTGAGCTAAGTTCCTGGTGAAACGAACCTTGCCACTACGTCTGTATAGAATTACAAATGTGAATTAGAATCATACACCACTACACTGATATATTTATGTGATATTAAATGTTATTGTGAGTAATGTTTTCATACATAACTATGATCCACTTTTGAAGTTATCTCCCTCAGTCAAAGGAGCAGTGAATCCTCAGTGCCAAATACCATGGCTACAGAGCATGTCAAAACGACATACGTCATGTACAAAGCTAGCCCAGCGAGCCGTGCTATAGGCCTACCAACTAGAACCTATAACCCATATCTCGTGGCCATATCTGGCAAAGCAGAAAAATATCACAAAACTTTATAACTAATGTCATCCTAATGTTTGGTGTTACTTAAATCTCTAAATTATGCGCATGTAAAAGATGTTCAAATCTGCACTGGTAAAACACTGTTTCAATAAAATTTGAACCGTTGAAAAGTTTGAATCGAGAAGCCCAACTGATGTCTGTTTTGTTTTATGCTGGAACCTCAGGCAACATATGTGATGGCTGTTCAAAAGATAAACGGTTTACAACAAAATCCATTGACTAAAGTAACCTTATTTTCAAAGGCATAAAAGAGAAAAAACATATAAATTCGCAACAAAAAGTCTTTTTTTGAACAGCCCGCAGGAACCGTTCCTCAACGTGGTGTATTTAGTTGATTTATTTGCTTGGTCCTTTACGCCATACTGAAGAATATTTCACTTAGACGACTGCGGCCAGCATTATGGTGGGAGGAAACAGGGCACATCAACTTGGTGTAAGTTCAAACTCAGAACAATGGTTTGATTTGTTTGATTCAAAAGTTCAGATGGCTGGATGACTGTTCAAGTGTGGTTCAGTGATGTTGGCTTTTTGTGAACTACATGAATCTACACTTTTGATGACTTAGGGAATCTGTGCATAGACAGTATATGAGAACAAGCTTCCCATTGTAAATGTAGTTTTTCCGTGTGGAACAGATAGGCTGCCACCTAGTGCTCTATGCTTTATTAACTCTGTATACCACTGGGCTAAGAAATAGGCCTATTAAATTTGCTATCACTTGTATCACTAATTTTGAATAATCAAGCTTTCATCCTATCCATGATCGGAGTGTGTAATCTCCATGTATTTTTTATTGCAACAACACTCAGATTTAAACAGATTCTGTAACGTCCAGTTATAAAACCTGACATGTTCATTGACTCAGTCATTGATAAATCAGTTGATTTCAATAATCAGAATTTCAGAAATTCCTGCAGGTCTAAACAAGAGAAAGTAACACAGCTCTAAAACAAGATTTTGTGAAAGTTCCTAATGGAATCATTTAAGCTGACAAACATGACAGATCTGTCTAGCAACTACCCACAAAATTACGTCTTTTAGTCGTGTTTCTTTGGAAGAGCTGCTGGTATATTCTTTGCAAACGTGTGAAATCACAACTTTTGAATGTTGAACTTCATGTAGCCCTCTGTTTTGCTGTCATCATATATTTTTCTATACAGCTGTTTCTTTGAGAAATAGTGATCCCATAATGATGTTACACTTTAATGATGTGGTTGTTACTTGTGTTTGTATTACAGACCCTTTTTAGGTTGACATCTATACCTTGATGGTCAGTGTGAGGCCATGACAGATCTGGATCATGGTCAAGCCTGTCGCCTACCTGCAGCCTATCCAGAAATGTCTAGTGACTACAAGCAGCTGACCAACACCTCAGGGATTTTACCTGGATGTCAGACATCACCTGGTGAGAGACCTGACCCCAAAGAGAACATTCACACTGTAGAGACAGAACAGGCATCCATCAAGTTTTTTGGGGGCGTTCCTGTAGGTGGGAGCTTTTCTGAATCTGACAGTGAGGAAGAGCCACAGAATTATCTCGGGGTGAATTCAGTCTCTGAACTACTGCATGATCAAGATGACAGTTCTAACCCTATAGATACTAGCGTGAAGTTAAAATTAAATACTGGTGGTATTATTAACCAGCAGACCGCCAACAAAACGGAACAAATTGTTAATAATGGTGTAACATTTCCAGATAGCGAGCATCAGAAGGCTGTGAGGAACAATCAAACCGAGCCAGGGGAAGTAACTCAAAATGATACAGCTGAAGCTGAATGTATACTATCGTCAGAAAAGGACGTGAACCAGACCAGGAAGAGTAAGATAGGCAGGGAAAACTTTGACAACAATGGTCAGTGTGGTAATGATGTTCTTAAAGGGGACAATTCAGATCTGCCAGCCCATGTGGACAGGCCTAGCATCAGCAATGGATCAGATTGTGCTGATCATGTCACACGTATGAGACAAACACGCTTCAATCCCTTTGACAGAGATGTTGTATTCGAGGAAGATCACTTTGCCACACCAGAGCATTCCTTCCTTGAAGCCTCTAGAGACTACACAAACCATTTTTCACCTGGTAAGTCTGTCTTGTACTCCAGGATTGATTAAATTGAGGGATTTTTTTATTTTTTTTTTTATCCATCTGACCTGTTAGGGGAAAGCCCAGAATTTGTCATCTATATACAGTGGCAGTTAGTTATGCATGTATCATTTCTGTTGGTGGAGTGGTTGGGCTAAACCACAAATCTTTGCCAACTACAGACAAACTTTCACACTTTCACATACCCACATATGCATTGAGACTACATGTAGATGGGCACTGTATTGGTGGAAGACAAGGACAAATGGTCTCCACCAAATAACTATTGCAGAAGTAGCTCCACAAGGATTGCCAACAGCTCACTGCAGTTTGTGTGAACGACCATCAACAGTTTAACTCAAGCCCTTTGTGCGAGGCATTACACTCCTCATCCTGCATTTATATATTTTTGTTGACTGGGGTTTAAAGCTGTACTCTAGAATATTTCACTTACATGTATATGGTAAAGAACCAGTATAAGATGATTAAGTGAAGGTCAAAATAACAGCATTTGCCAACAAGGAATATTTATTGCTGCAAGTAGTTGCATTTAAAAAGGCCCACCTTTATTGTCCACAGCATATGTTAGTTTTCACTTAGTGTTACCATCATTTGTCTTAATCCCAGGATTTTCAACATTAAAGATTTCTCTTGGTTAGGAATTTTAAAAAATGCACAGCTAAATAAAATATACAGTACACAATTTCAGGCATATATATTTATCCTTACAGGCTTACCCATATCACATGAATATATTATTAGAACTGTTAACTTACAGAAAAAAGTTTTCTGTTGTCACGTCCTGTGAAGTTATGATTATCAGATACATAGCATACACCTTGATCACTGTTATCACACAAGGTTGAATAAACTTCCTGTTACATACTTTATTCTTTAGTACTGATATGAGTATGGAGCACATGGAGTGGTTGCCTTTGGATTGGTAATGATAGCTTTAAGAGTGTCAAGCAGCGTGAATGAGGATTATAAACAAGAGTGATCTGATTTACCAGTTTACCGTCTGTATAGTGAATGCATATGTGCTTTTTACATGTACATATATCCTGTATATATATACATGTATATATTTGAAGAAATAGAGAAAGATCCCCTGGCAAGGAGAATTTACATAGGAAAAAAAATTATAAAACACCTACGGATAGACTCTCAGGTACTGATTAAGCTATTGTTCACTACTTAACAGCTTTATACATGTACAACCTTGTACCCAGCAACAATTTATCCATGTATTATGCCATGTAACTAAAGCACTGTCTGTTTTGACATGTACGTAACATGTTCTTTAGTTACTGGTAACACATATCCTGTATAAAAACATCTCTGGACATTCATATTGATATTTCTGGAAAATAACATTTGAAATTGCAGTTGGAATATAACAGAATGTAGAAAGTTGAGAAGGCATGTCATTATTTTTGGGCCTATATATATATATATATATATATATATATATATATATACATATACACATGTACATCATACGCCAGCACATGTACAGTAGGCCCTACACATCATCATGTGCGTGGGTTACATGAACGTATGCATCAACATTCCCATACCTTCATCCCATGAGGCATCACTTTCTCAGCTGTGTTTTGATCTTTTTTGTGTTTTGCAAGGGTTTTTTTGTTTTTGGCTATGCCCAAGATGTACATCTTCAGTATATGTGTATCACTTGCAAATTTAGTTTATTAATTTGGCACTGCATGCTATCACAGTTAGAGTGTGAGTAGGCAGCATGTGAGTGGAGTGTAGCAGTTGTTCTGAGTGTATGGAAAGGTATGTGCAAAAAAATTATAAAACACCTACGGATAGACTCTCAGGTACTGATTAAGCTATTGTTCACTACTTAACAGCTTTATACATGTACAACCTTGTACCCAGCAACAATTTATCCATGTATTATGCCATGTAACTAAAGCACTGTCTGTTTTGACATGTACGTAACATGTTCTTTAGTTACTGGTAACACATATCCTGTATAAAAACATCTCTGGACATTCATATTGATATTTCTGGAAAATAACATTTGAAATTGCAGTTGGAATATAACAGAATGTAGAAAGTTGAGAAGCCATGTCATTATTTTGGGGCCTATATATATATATATATATATATATATATATATATATATACATGTACATGTACACCATACGCCAGCACATGTACAGTACACATCATCATGTGCATGGGTTACATGAATGTATGCATCAACATTCCCATACCTTCTGTCAAAATCAGGTTGTACCCAATTTTCGTTGGTTTGTGATGGGCACATTGCCAGTAATTTCCCCAGTTAGTGACATTGTAGCCTGTGGCACGCTAGCCTTTGTTTTCACTGTCAAGAACATACCCTTTGACCTTTGTAACAGATGGAATGACTAATGACTTTACACATCACTGGATTCAGTGGCAGTGGAATGTGTTTAGTTGGTTATCTGCCCTTGATTGACCCAAATACCCATAGCCCTGCCTTTGATCTGTTGGTATTGTATGCATCATTGCTATGTGCTTGGCTTGGATTCTGGACATAATATCAGCAGGAAAGATCATAGTGAGACATCACTTTCTCAGCTGTGTTTTGATCTTTTTTGTGTTTTGCAAGGGGTTTTTTTTGGTTTTTTTTGGCTATGCCCAAGATGTACATCTTCAGTATGTGTGTATCACATGCAAATTTAGTTTATTGATTTGGCACTGCATGCTTTCACAGTTAGAGTGTGAGTAGGCAGCATGTGAGTGGAGTGTAGCAGTTGTTCTGAGTGTATGGAAAGGTGTGTGCAAGGTACTTATGTGTGTTATTAGATTGGCCATGTTGATCAATGTATAATCAGCATCAAATTACTGCAGAGTAAAATTATTTTTCGTTTAACCTGCAGTTTTGATGCCGGTCGTGTTATTTAGTTCAGCTGTAATAGACTTGTTCCCCAGTGCAACCATTTTCTGAACAGAACTTATTCCCAAGTTTAATTGTCATTACTGAACTGGACTTTTCTTCCAAATCACAGTCTGATCAGTGCTGGAAGGTATGTTACTGTAGTAGATTTATTCCCACTTGTAATCATGGTAATCAGTCAGGCAAGTCTTGTTAAATTATCTGACTCATGTCAGTAATTGTCAAGGCCCATACATGTACATGCACTGGTATACACTAACCTTCGTGTATTAGCTGGTTATTCACATTCAAAAAGGAGGTTCATTTTATTAAAAAAAATATATCACCCTATTTCCTAACCTTTTTGCATTTGAAAGAACAACTTTCACTGCAATTTATGTTCATTTATAATTTGATTTCGTAGATGAAACTACAATTTTTGGATTGGTCAGTTTCAGGGCTTTACAAAAAGATTTTATCAGTCTGCACAGAATACTGCCCTCGGAATGTGCCTGAACAATGAACTTGCAAACATGTGAATAGGTTGTAGAATTACAGTAGTCAACTTCTGTTCACGTGAAATGGATTTAATGCAAGTTGTATTATTCTAAATCTAATGTCTTGAAGTTCCTGCATAGTGTTGACTAAATTTTACCTTTAACCAAAAGTTGGAAGGTTGAAGGCATCAAGAAAATTGGGTAAATTCGGATGAGAATTTGATGCTGCAGTGAAATTTGCACCTACATTTCTGTTGAGTGAATGAAATTGTCTTGGTTTAAATGTGGTATCTACTTTACTGGGTAGAGCTAACTTCTAAAAGTCAAAATGAAATCATCACTATGTATATAATACTGTCAAACTATGTGTTTGTTTTGATCAGTGCTGAAGCCGTAGAATTCTAACCAGACTACATGCTAATACACATACAGTACACATATATCAGTGACAGAGTGTTTAATGTTACTACAGTCACCTGAACTTGGCTAAATACATACCTCTACCTGCAGTAACACTGATGTGTTGTTTTTCCTATTCTGCAGGGCATCATCATGGCCGTCCTGCTCAGTCTTTCTCCAGTACCAGTGATTCCTTCAGCCTCTGCTCACCAGATTTCAATGATGATGACTTTTCCTTTGCTGACCTGGGTTTAGCTGAGGACCATTTCTCTAGGCCAGAGGTCAGTTCTGGGTCGTGTTATGGTCCAGAAAATGTGTTATGAAAAATGAAAATGAAAAATTAATCCCATGCATATATTTTAGGAATTAATCTGTACAGGGCCTTTTGATATTACCTGTAGCAGCAGTGTTTGTCATGGACATGGCTTTCATTTCAGTCTTAATGATTTAACTCAATAACTGATTAGTATTATTGTACCTTACAATGTAGTTCCATTTTGATATGCTCTCATCCAGCTGATACAGGTATTCAGACTTACAGTGTGACATATTGTTTTTAATCAGACCTCATTTAAACCTCATTTACATTAATATGTTGTTATATTGAGTCACATTTACATGACATGCAAACATTGTAACTCCATATTTGCTATAACTGTTGCAGTTGTATATAGGTACAGAAGGTGATTATAGATGTAGGTGTTGTTTTATGGGCATTGAGTTGTGCTGATTTATTTTTTCAGAAATGTGTATTACTTTCTGTTAGTTTGGGACATGCATATTGGTGTGTCGACGTGGCAAAAAGTACACTTTGTCATTTTGTGCTGTTCTTTATACAGGGACATTTTGGTATGTCAACATTAGAAGAACTGGAAATGGCTATGGAAAACTGTAAAGACATGATAAAAGAAGTGCCTCATCATTCAGACAAACAGAAAACCTTAGTGCGCAAACTTGTGCATCTGAGAATGAAGTATCAAGAGTACAAGGTAATATTAATTAGTCTGTATACAAGAACATGTAACTCTTATATTGCTTCAATCTTTGTTAATGTGTCTGGTAAGTTTCATGATTGTATGAGCACGCAAATTGATACAACCATTGGGTAGTTGACTTTGGCCAAGTGAGTTTGGATGCTCTAAACTTGCTCTTATAGACTGGACAATGTCTTTAGGTCAGGAGGTTTTGCGAGTTCCAGGGCAAAACCTTAGGTCATTTACCATAATGTCTGGTTCAAAATCATGAGTGGTCTCAGCCAAGTTTCAGCACTTGAATCTGAGCTGTATCCAGAGAGGGTAATTCTTAACCACAATTTAAATACTCTTACTTAAATGTAACACCTTTTCGCTCTCAGCAGTCAGCTGATCTTAACAGTATAATGAGCTACATTCAGGTCATTGATATAGATTATGAACTCTGTCAAAACAACTAATGGTGGAAGAACAGTGGAGGAAGGAAGGAGAGCAGGTGAACATCATGCACCTTGTAATTAAAAGATACCAAAGCATGTAAAAATGACTTTATTTTATTTTATTTTTTTTTTCATTCTTGTATTATTTATGTAAACACTTAACATTTACAGTTACCACTATCTTTCATGAATTCTTTAGCAACAATGAGATTTATAAATAGACAACATGCAGGTAATTGTTGGCTGCACTGCATCAACTGTCTGTACACTGTACAGATACACCATATAGGTATGTGTGTGACGAGAGCGTTCATAGAGCACGGAAGCAATAAGGTTTCAAATGCTTCCATGGTATATCCATGATTGCACCTGGTGATATAGACCATGAGACTGGATACTAATGATAGGATTTTGTTCTGTTCCACAGGAAGGCCCTGAGCCAGTTGAGCCAGATGTGAAGATGGTGGTAGGTCACAAGTTTAAACAGAAGGACAGTCGCAGCTCTAAGCACTACTGTGAGAAATGTAATGCTGTGATCTGGGGCATGCTGCAGGTGTGGTACAGGTGCACAGGTGGGTGGGACGCTGCTTGTAAACATATACGGCAGTTTTTAGATTTAGATTTAATTTAGATATTAAATGATTTGTTGATGGTTAATTTTCTGAAAATGTATCAGGTAGAGGGGAAACAGTTACTGAAAGTTGCTTAAAGAGGCTATAAAAATCCATACTTGCAAATTAATGTAAATTTTCTCTGTTTATGAAGAATAACTCAAATTATTGCATGCTTGCACTCGTATATATTTGGAAAAGGTGATAAAGTGCCTGGCATTATAAATCTTACGTGAGGTGTAATTATTTGGGTTATCCTGAAACAATAACAAAAACTTGATTGGTTTTGCACTGATTGATGTTTTGTTGCCAAATCTCGGATGTTAAATGACAAGTTTTAATGCAATTTATCCAGCTTGAATTTTGAGACTATGGCAACAATCTGTGTTCATTGGTTTTGCAAAATTAGGGCTTCAGACAAAGTGTAATTGTTTCATTCTAGGTAGAGAAATACCCTCAAAATATGTTTAAAACATCTCAAGGCGAACATGTTGAAGAAAAACGGTGTATGTACATGTAAATAGATTACATATCATACTTGTGTGTTGTTTGTTTTCAGAATGTGGCTATCACTGTCACGAGAAGTGCCTCAACCAGATTACACGTACCTGTGCCAGTGTTAAGGTAAGACAACTCTAGCACATCAAGGTACTCTAGTCTTCCACAAATGTGACATAAACTTGTCTATCAAATGGTTCATTAGTAACTTGACAAAGGTCAATGGTTTACCCCAGGCATATCGATTCCCTCCACCTGTAAACTGTGACAATCCTTGAGTATGGTATGAAGAATAATTGAATAAACAAATAGTGCTACAGATAAGGGGCGTACAGGCGTAAATACACTTAAAAAATTAGATGATAGGCTTTTAAAATTAAAACAGAGCGTGCTGTACACGCGTGAAGATTTGTGTGTACACCTAAGTTCCCTAGGTTCCAGAAAGCTAGCATACATGTGAAATTTAAAGCAGTCCTGTCCAAATGAAAAGTAAATCTCGACAGCGAACCTTGTGCTCGATGTTCTCCACCATGTGTTAGTTTTCAGACACTCTAGGCTACAGCCAAAGCTCCTGTGCCACCACCCATAGCCATGGAGAATGCCTACCATGATATTTGTCTTTGTCACATTCTCGAGTGCTTGCCATGAAGAAGGTGTGGCAAAGGGTTAAGAAGGGTATTTTTGGTTACTATACTGCGTTCTGCTTCTATATTGCACAAAATCCTCTTCATATCACTCTCGAAGTCTGATTTTCAATAACAGAACAAAATTGTCCATGAGTGAGTTATCAAAATAAATCCCACACAGGTTGATGCGAAATAAATGTATTAACTTCATTCAAATTCATTCCTTCTGCGGAAGAGCTGAAATAATTACTTTATTCTGGAATGTTTTCGGGCAATTTATGTGTAGGCCTACATCACTTGTATACCGGATAGTCCTATATAACTACAAAGAAAGAATCTCTGTACGTATCGGCCTGTAAACATGTATGCACATGTAGGCACATGTCTTTTCTTCGCCCCCTTTCAGTCAATCTACTGCACCATTTCCATGTGTATTACTGGAAACCTAAAATAGTGAAGTGTTAAGTATTTGAAAAAAAATGTGTTCTGTGGTACTGCGTACGTGGAAAGTTGGAAGTACCGTACTCCCTCTGCCAAAAATTATCTGTAGCACTAAACAAATGTAAATACATGTACCTTCAAAAGACTGTTTCCTCCACCCAAAAACTTTTGTGTAAGAGAATGGGACTACAGTATGAATCTTGTAAATAAATATTTGGATAAAGCTTTGTCATTTCACTGTTGTCTCTGATCTAGGGGTATTTTGTGTGAAACAAAAGTAATAGTCTCTTATATAATATTACACTGAAATTTGTATTTCTAACCCCTAAGGTAATAAAACATTCTAACTGTAGTTTGTCACCATGTGGGATTCATAATATTAGATGTACATGTACACTATTTACTCATACTAATTAATAAACAATTTACATTTAATTTGAAAATGCTATATCAAGTTTAAATAAACTGGAACCACTTTCAGAAAAGTTTGTCAGCCACATTTCAACTTTTGAAAGATGTTATTTAGGTTATAGAGCCATAAATAAGGCTACGTCATAGACAAGAAAAGTTATGAAAAATTGATTTGCTAAGTTTTGTGAAAGTGGCCCCTATGCAGCTTGGGTTCCAAATATGGAACAGTTCAATCCAGCATGGTCCCAAATATGGAAGAGCACAGTCCAGCCTATTCCAAGAGATGGATCAACTCAGTACAACTTGGCTTCCCAATGTAGAACAGCTCAATACAGCTTGGGTCCCAAGTATGGAACAGCTCAGTACAACCTGGGTCCCAGATATGGAACAGCTTAGTCCAGCCTGGTTCCCCAATATAGAACAGCTCAATATAGCCTTTGTCCCAAATATTGAACAGCTCAATATATCCTGTCACCCAAATATAGAACAGCTCGATACAGCCAGGATCCCCAGTATAAAACAGCGGAGTACAGCATTTGTCCACAAAGATAGAACAGCTAAGAACAGTCTGGTGCCACAAAAATAGAACAGTTCAGTCCAGTCTGACCCCAAATATACAGCAGATCAGTCCAGTCTGGCCCCAAATATACAACAGCTCAGTTCAGTCTGACTCCAATTATACAACAGCTCAGTTCAGTCTGGCCCCAAATATGGAACAGTTCAGTATAGCCCTGGTTCCAGATATAGAATAGCTTAGTACATTTAGTGTCCCAAATATGGCACAGCCCAATCAGTGTGGCCAGGGCCTCCAAGTATGGCACAGCTCAATCAATGTAGCCAGGGCCTCCAAATATGGCACAGCTCGATCAGTGTAGCCAGGGTTCCCAGATATGGCACAGCTCGATCAGTGTAGCCAGGGTCCCCAACTATGGCACAGCTTGATCAGTGTAGCCAGGGTCACCAAATATGGCACAGATCGATCAATGTAGCCAGAGTCCCCATATATGGCATAGCTCGATCAGTGTAGCTAGGGTCCCCAAATATGACATAGCTCGACCAGTGTAGCCAGGGTCACCAAATATGGCACAGCTTGATCAGTGTAGCCAGAGTCCCCAAATATGGCATAGCCTGATCAGTGTAGCCAGAGTCCCCAAATATGGCATAGCCCGATCAGTGTAGCCAGAGTCCCCAAATATGGCACACCTCGACCAGTGTAGCCAGGGTCACCAAATATGGCACAGCTTGATCAGTGTTGCCAGGGTCCCCAAATATGGAACAGTTCATTTCAACCATTCTGTCTGACTTTTTTATGGATAACTTCTTCGTATCGATATGCACATATATACAATTCGTGTCGTGTTACATTAACTTCTAAATGCGTCTTAAAGAAGTTATTCCTGCCTGGTTTTAGGTTGCAGAAAATCCATCCTACATTTTATCAATTTGTCCTGAGAAGGGATTGGCGTATCAGAATTACCGCTGCGCGGAATGTAGAGCACACATCTCCTTCAGTGAGTCATACTTTTGTTTGAATAATGTATCACATTATAACTACACTAAAATCACCTATAATTACATAGAAGTTTTACATATGGTAAATCAACCTGCTCTTCTACATGTATGTTTGTGAAAAAACTTTTGAATTTTATGTTATTGACAGCACTTGGGAGGATGAGGTGGTTAACAGGCCAGCTCAGCACAATCACCATGGAGCATCCCTCCAATGCGGTTTCTGTTAGTTCATACTGGCTTCCTCTCCAGCCGTATGTGAGAAGGTCTGCCAGCAACGTACAAATAGTGGTGTGTTTCTGCCTGGGCTCTGCTCGGTTTTCTCCCAACATAATGCCTTCTCGCTGTCATATAAGTGAAATATTCTTGAGTACGGCGTAAAACAAAAATCAAATAAATAACAGCACATACATGTGTATGACATCACTTGAGTTCTTTTATTGGGAATACATGAAATGTGCATAATCCACCATTGTTTTCCACACACAGAGAGTGGTTTCAGCGAGCCTAGACTGTGTGACTATTCAGGAAACTATTACTGTGAGCTGTGTCACTGGAATGATGTAATGATAATCCCAGCACGAGTCCTTCATAACTGGGACTTTGAACCTCAGAAGGTAATATAACAAGCACGTTTTTAGAGGAAAGGCATTTGCTGAAGTGTACACCAAATGTGAAGTAATGAAATATTGTTTATGTGTGATGACCAACAGAGAGCCACTCAATTTTATTTCTACCCTACGTGTATGATAAGTTTATCGAGGAATGATGCAATGCTTTATTACACATGTACGTCTGAAGAAATACATTCATGCTCATTTTAATCCCCTATGTATGCAACGTATATCACATGTGAACATGTGAAAGTGTTGAAGTACATGTCTATGTACACATATATTAAAGGATACTTGAAAGGATCTGTAAAACAAAGATTATGTTTCTAAGCCAAATGAAGAAAATTATGCCAATTTTTTTTTTAATTTTCATTTTTGGGGTATTTTTTACACCTGTTAATTACCCCTCTATTTTATGCATATTTCCCGTCACTGGTCAGATATTTTTGGAAATTATGTCATCGTTGATCTTGCTCGGAGCGCTGTGAACACCCCCAATGTGCCCTGAGCCCTGTGAACCGTGGCCACTATTGTGACAAACCGTAGCGTATTTAACTGATCACTCGGTGTCATTTTGATTCTCTTAGCGCATTCATTCATACATATTTCTCTGCTGTCATACATGGTTTGTTGTGCCAGTTTTAGTAAAGAGTGGGATGGCTTCGGGCATCAGCTTTTTCAAATTTCAACGTGATGTGATATTTTGACAAGAATGGACAGTGAAAACATAGCTATCCAACTTTTCCCCAAATGACTGGAGAGGGATGCTCCAAGCTGTCACTGTCAAACTCCTAGTAGATTGTGACTCAAAAAGATAGAGTTGTGTGATGAATGACATCTCTTCCATGGCTTGTAAATTTATGTTGGTCTAGATCTCTGTTCACTTCCACTGCTGCACATAGTTTGATGTAGGTTGACTGTTAGCCCTATATGCTTTTATATACCGTGTAGACAAGGTGACGTTCTCACACTGCAAGGCTTTGTCGGGCCAGGTTAGTGTCCCCAATCCCCCACCCTAACCCACACCCTCTATACCAACTCCCACCATATTCGGTGTGTCCCCTCACAGAGGTGTTTATATTAGTCATCATTGTTGACGACACCAGAGCAAGATACTTCATTTCCGAACTGACAGCTGGGGCCTTAAGAAAACTTAACTGTGCCATTTGCACCCCCTAAAACGAAGGTCGCATTTTTATCTTGTACTGCTGTATTTTATTACACATCCTAAACGGCACATTGAGAAATAAAACTAAAGCATTTCGTGTATCCTTTAAGTATTCGTAGAAGACTTTGTATTCCTGTCTTATGGTTGTGTAGGTCTGCAGAGCAGCCAAGCAATACCTCCGCCTGATGACCAGCAGAGCTGTGCTCAGAATACAAGACATCAACCCAATGCTCTTCAACTTTGTGGAGGAATTAGACGATGTAAAGGCAAGTAGTCTCTCCATCATGTGTTGGTGTAAGATCTCCTGACAAATCATGTTCTGTGTTTCAGCAAAGATTTGCAAATAGGCACTTTCAAAAGCAGATAATGGCCTTAAAATAGAACTTTTGATGTTAATGCTTATGTTTTTCTGACAAAGAAAGTGGCCCAATATGGTGGATAAATCAATCAGTACTTGTATAATTTTTCAGTAATTCACATTTTTAACGCTTGGATCAGTGTATTAGTCTTCTTTGCTTGTTGGATAAATCCTGTTGATTTGTTCTAATATACTAACGACTTAATGAAGACGTCTAGGTTCAGTCGCCATTTGATGTCACACATATGACTTTCCAATGGCATTTTCTTAGTGATAAGTGAGTCAGTGAACTGTTGCTCTGTGCTGACCGTGAGAACCATCCGCAATTAGCACATAGCGTTATGATGTCAATCAGACAATGTTAAAATGTGATATTGAATTCCAAAATAACAAAGAAGCAAATGTAGGCTATCTTCAAACTGGATACAAATAAATAATAGTGTGTTACTCAAAAATGTAAAACAAAATGCAATTATTTCTTACTTACTTTTGTTCTTTTTCATGTATGTTATATTTATATTACAGATGGTATTATCTTTCATGTACATGGACATCTATTTTTGGATACATGTGACAGCAAAGAAGTTTGTCGCTTTGAAAGTACATGTATGCAAGACAGTTTCATTTAAAATAAACAGGACCAATTTTACCTTTTGCTCATCACTGATGCCGCATTAATCATGTTAATTGATTGGTCTTTTAAATGTTGCGTATGTATCTCATTGCAGAAGTTAAGAGAAGAGATATTAATCATGAAGAAGTACTTCCTGTCGTGTAAATCTGCCTTGGATTCCAAACTTCTTCTGCAGGTGAGCCATTTCCCTTGGGACTCCATGATTGAGCTTTTGTCTCAATTTTCACTCCCTTCAACTCAAAGTCAGCTTTGGTGCAGCTATAATTGTCACAGTCAGCATACATATTTACATCTGTAGCGCTCGTCAGCCTGTTCTTCTTCATCTGTACATCCATCCATTTCTTTCTGCTCAAATGTGAAAATGTCTTCTGAGGGTGTGTTCTGATTTGTTTTCTTTCATGTATCGTTGTGGCAGAAGCATATAACAAATAAGGGAGTGCTGCAAGTGTCAGAGAGATATTGACATCATTTTGCCTGTAATTGATATAATGAGTGGACTTGAAAATGCCTTAAACCTCCATGAGATAAAGAAGTAAATGAATTGAACGTTGCATAGACACACACAGACACGCACATAGACACGCACATAGACATGCACATAGACACGCATATAGACACACACATAGACACACACAGACATGCATATAGACACACACATAGACACGCACAGACATGCATATAGACATGCACTTAGACACTCACATAGACATGCATATAGACGCACATAGACATGCACATAGACATGCATATAGACACGCACATTGACATGCACAGACATGGACATAGACATGCACAGACACACACATAGACATGCACAAAGACACGTGCATGCACATTGACATGCACATAGACACGTACATGTATATAGACATGCACACATACATGGACATGTACATAGACATGCACATAGACATACACATAGACGTGCACATAGACATTCCAGGGCAAAAGTGTCTCATGTGCTGAGTAAAGCCTGGATATGGTTTTGCTCTCCTCCATTTGAGAATTCTCAGAAAGGAACAACATTTGGATCTTAGGGAAGTCAACGATTAATTTTTGTTTTATGATATGTTTTATCTGATTTATGTTGGCTGTAATTGTACTGCTTGTTTGCTGTTCACAGCTGTCCTCACGACAGCATTGCGTGGAGAACTCAGACATGTATTCTCTGACGGACCTGGTAGATGTTCACTCAGATGTCCTGCTGCCTGAGCTTGCCAAAGTTCACTCTAGTTTTGCCCAGCACATCAAATCTGACTGCCAGGTAGGAAAACTGTGTTGTTTAAAAAAAAAACAAAAAAAAACACAGTGTATTAGTATTAAGCGAGCACTTAAATTTTCCTGACAAGTTGATCATCATGTAAATGGTACAATATGAAACAAGAAGAAATGGTTCTTGGGGGTCAGGAACTCCTTCTCATGCATTGGGGTCTTAGTTTTAAAAAGTTTGACTTTTTTGTGAATATATTGCTCACTAACCATGATTAAGTCACATTGGCATCACTTTTTGTTTGTGTTTCATTAATTAATGTCATTATGCTTAATGTAACATAATCTTTTATCTTTCGGGTATTTTTGTGACAGCTGTGCCAGGCTAAAGGCTTTATCTGTGAACTTTGCGACACCCATGAGGTCCTGTTTCCATTTGATAACATTGCTGTCGTATGCCACCAGTGCTCCTATGTTCTTCACAGGTAAGTCATGTACCTTTAATACATGTGTTGTACTAAAACACCTATCATCTCACAGATTGGGTTTACCTGTATTTCATAATATATTTGATTAGTGTTTAATACATGAACCGTACTGTAGAATTCCTAAAGCCGCACTGCCATGATACGATTGTTGTATCAAGCCTTTGAATTAGTCGACTAAAAATAGAATGTGAATGTAACATACAACGATCAGGGCTATGGGTGAAAGAAAATGGGCAGAGACCAGGGGTTGATTCCACAAAACTATTTATGACTTACATCAAAATTTGAAGTACGATGATAAAACTTATTTTGGGGTTTTGGAAATTGAAATTTTGTCTGCCTCATCAATGTAATCTTGAGATAAATGTGTCCAAATTTCAACTTTCAATGCCAAAAACTAAGTGTTGTAAAGAGTTTTAAAATTTTGACACGATTCAAACACCAGATTTCAGTAGTCGGGTGAGGATATCTCCTAGCGGGTACTTATTAGAGGATGTAAACCACCCACTGATTAAAAAGAAATAAAATAAATAAACCTTACGCATGTCAGATTATGTGGCGTAGGCAGAGGGCTATGGTCTAGCTACTGATTACTATCAGGTAAATAAAATATTCCTGAGAGTGGCATTTGACAAGAGTCAAATTGATAAGTGAACTTTGTGAATGAATTTTTACCCATTGGACAGTAAAAACATTAAGTGACTGAAGGCTTATGAAAATTTATGAATTAATGGAGTGACCAGTATAAATATTCAAAAGAGAAAAAGTGTGTTAAGTACCTGGCTAAGGTCGGTGGTTCACTCCAAGCACTGGTGTTATACATGCACACCTGTCAAATGATTAAATCATTATATCAAAAAAGATGTAAATTGTTCATAAGTCTTGTACTAAAATAAAACTGTTAACATTTGATGTGGGTTCAGTTCCTTGTCATGCTTGTGACCAAAAAAAAAGCGAAAAAGGGCTAATCTTGGGAATATACGTGTAGTTACAGTATATGACCTTCTGATTTTTCAAGACTAAAATAGATAAGGGTATTAGAAATGAGTAGGTCTGTTGTCATGGTATGAAGTGGAAATGCTGAATTATATCACATTGCTGAAGATACGGCTATTCGTGTACTTATGTACCTTTCTTGTTGGCATGTGTGAGCTGATTTTTTCTCGTGTTTCTACCTTGTAGGCATTGTTTTGTCAAGAGGGATAATCTTTGCCCAAGGTGTGAGAGGAGAAACAAACGCAATGAGAAGTCCTTGGGTACTAGCTAATAGTTCATCAGTGTAAAGTTCCCTCTTGATGGTGCATTGGACATGAGAAATTGGACACTCACAGCTTAAGATTCATCAAGATGATGAAAGATGGTCCTCCCGTTCATTCATTACAAATTGGACGCGCACAGCTAATGATTCATTAGAGGCCAAAAGACTTCAGCTAATGATAAATCAGTAAAGAGCAGTCTGAAGACCTCGGCTAAGGATTCCTGGTAGTGATTCATCCTTCTTCACTTAGAAGACTGAGAACTCCAGCTAGTGTGATTCATCCCTCTTGACTAAGAAGACTGAGAACTCCAGCTATTGATTCGTCCTTCTTGGCTTAGGAGGCTGAAGATCCCAGCTAGTGATTCATTCTTCATGATTGAGAAGACTGAGGACTCACACTAGTTATTCATCTTTCATTATATGTCTGAAGATGCCAGATAAAATTCATCCTTCATGAGAAGTTTGAAGAACCTGACTAATGAGTGATCATCGTTCATGAGAACTCCCAGTTGTAACGGAAGAGCTAAGAAGTCAGAACCCCTGGGCAGCTCACTTGTATAAAGCTCTCTTAATATTTCATGCCTGTTTTGTGTATGTGTAGATGTACCATGGCAATCAGTGCTGTGGGCATCAAGAACCGTCCACATGCAACCCAGACCTATGTCAGTTTCTTCTGGATTTACTACTTTAAGCTGTGGTCGCTACGTGACTATCTGCTGTCTGTAATACTGAGATGGGAACAAGCTTAGTTGAGGCTTTCCTCAAAAACACCGTTCTAGTCTGTTTAGTTGTTCCGTCACCTAAACTTTTCCTTCACCGTTCATCATACCACCATTAGAGTCTTGCCTTCATGAAAATTTTATGGCTTTATATATGCAGCTGTATATACCTACATAATATATTTACTAGGATTTCATGTGGAAATCAAACTGAGAGATTATTTATGAAACATCACCCATATTTTTAATACTCAAGGTCAGATATTACATTTTTGTGTATGATTTAAATTGGTTTTTAATAAAGTCGCTGTTTGACTCACAAATGTAGAATGATTTGCTAAACTCCAGCAAACTTGTACACAAAAGACCAATTTCCACTAGGTACAAAAACCACAACTTGCGAAGGGCAAAATGATATAATTAGCACATTGTTTATTAGCTAACGCAATTATAACAACATGACATGACTACATGTAAATTTACATTTAACACAAATGTGAACTGCTATGTCACTATGTCACAAATTTTGAAATGCATTCTCCACAGGATACATTATCATGTCGCTTTGCATCTAGCCTAGGAAAAAATTTTGCATCATTTTAAAAAATATCTTACATGAAGTATGTTACCCTACACCTAAATCCTCAGTAAATTTGACCACAGACATAGTGTGCTTGTTTGGCATATTAGAGGAATGTTACTCTGACCTGGCTAAGTTACATGTATTTCAGAGTTTCTGTGAAAATTTTTTTCATTTTCAAAATCTTATGAATTGTGTTTTTGAATTGCATCTAAAGATGTACTTTACTGATGAATTTTTTGAGAATTTAGGGTAGATAAAAACTTCATAATGGTCTATAGTTTATAAAGATATAGAAAGATTGAGGAGTGAAACACTTGTTCTGTGAAGAGTAATTACATGTGCTGAGTGGAGGACTGGTCACTTTTGTGTCATTCGATAAAGATTTTGAAAAATTGCAGCCTGGCTTTTACACCCCAGGGCCTCACTTCTGGCAAATAACATAGTTGCTATTTTAGTTTGTTTGAATGGAATTTTGTTAGCACTTAATTGTGAAAGATCTTCAAAACAAATTTCAAACTTTTTTTCAAATTTTGGAGAATGCAGTATTGCAAAATTTATCATTTGACATGTGTGAACAAGGGTAAGGTGCTAAGAGATGTATGTTGTGGACTTACAGTGGGAAATTTTGTATCATTCTTGACTTAAAGGCCATATGTAGCGTTTATAAACGTTATATATAGGTCATAGTTTCAAACAGTGAACAGCTAAACCCAGTGTAGTTACACCTGTCAAGTAAATCAGATTATAGTGCAACTGATACAAAGTTTCATGCAGACTAGAGTTTGCTTTGTATAGATTTGAAGTCTAATATTGAGACAGACTTTAAAAGTCTGACTTAACTCACTGGCCATACAGTGTACAACAGTTGATCTCTGATCTCTGCCATCTACATGTACATGCCCAGGGTAAATTAAATGATGGTTCCTAACTCCACATACACAACACACTCCACTTGTTTTACATAAAATATGTATGTATGTATTCTGACATAAATATATCATACACAGTGTATGTTTCCAGTATGTTAGAGATTTAATTAGCAGGAATGTTATGTGACTTTGTTGTTTTTGCCACATAATCATTTTGGTGGTATATTCTTTATTTGAAGGCTAAAATAACGTTATTGTGTTTCGCATATAATCATGTTCACTCCAGGGAAAATATTTTTGTCAGACACTCCCAGAGTTAAGACTTCAACTATGTATTGAAAAATAAATTGGACATGCAGAAGTTAGTGCTGGTGAGCACTATATATAGCTTGCTTTGAACATCTTTTTCTTGAATGGGATGTATTTATATCATATCTCTGATTACTATTAAATTCAGATTTTGGTAAGGAAAAAACATGAGCACCTACAAGTTAGGAAAATCAACATCTATATAGCTTTATGGTAAATGACATAAAATTTTACACCCAAAGCGTACATTTTTAAATGCACATAAAACTTATATTTTTGTCCCTGATGGATTGATTTACCATGAAATTTAGTTACATTGCATCAGTTATTTCCAGAGTGTGAAGATGACAGAGATGGTGTGAAAATGTGCTTACTTGATTTGGGTTGGAGCATAAATTTTTTCCGGAATTTTTGCTCACCTTAGAATTCTAGATTTGCCTACATTTACATTTAACCCAGTGATATAAATCCTAAAAAATAAGCTAATTTCGGATATAGCTTCCATTTATCTTCATGCTAAAATTAACGCCTGCTTCATGTTCTATTTTCTTTCACTCTGATACACACAGGTGTGAATAATGTGCCTGCACTTACATATATGAAATATTACATTGTAGTACTTGTTGTGCACAGCTGAAATGGTGTGTTACACAGTCAAACTGTTTGTGTGGCTTTCTAATAATTCATGTATCTCTGTAAATCTGTACAGCTTTTGCATGTGTATCTTTGTGCACGCATGTGATTTAAGCTATATTCTTCATAGCTGCAGTGATTATTTTATGTATTGCTATGCAGATATATTTGTAAGCATTTAAAAACGTGTTATGTTTTATGATACGTGTGGTTACCGTGTGGTTGCCTTTTAGTGATGTTAGGCCCAGTCAGTGATTAATCTTTGTAATTACAAAATATTTTGTGATTTATAATATTTTATGAATAAAAAGAATATTATTTTATTAAAGCTGTTTGTCCTGAATGTTGCTGATTTGAAAATGAGAAACTTGGCATTAATTGTTGGTAGTCATCCCTAGAAAGCAGAATGCTGAAAATGTTTTGCCTTTTATTCATTAGGAACATGAGGTGTAGATTCAAACCCAGCCTTAGACAGTTAATTTGTACATTCCCAAGATCTCACCGTTTGTGGGGCTATGGTGACAATAAGCCGTCAACGACGTTTGAGGGGCTGTTAGAGCAGTCTGACATTTGTTGAAGACCATTTGTTTTGTTCAGTTGTGGGGTGATATCTGTATGTCACTTGTGGGAATTCAAGGTTTGTCAGTGCTTAAGGCCAGTGGTTTGCCCAGTACACGTTAAGTTTCCTCACCCATAACACAGGCCACTTTCATACAAGAGCAGACTTCTTGAGTATGGTGTTCAACAACAATGAAATAAACAGATAAAATAAACCCATGCTGTCACTGTAGGCTTTGATGTCAAAAACCTCTAGATTGGTAAGGAACTTGATCAAAAACAATGAAGATATTAAAACCACTCCATCTAATCTCCATTTGATTGTTGTTTTACACCATTCTAAAGAACATTTAGACAACATGATGTCGGTTCATTATGTGTATGAATGAAGGAGACTGAGCTAAGCATCTCATCAGGTAGGCTTACCAAACATTGATCCAAGTTAACGAAGCATCTCATCAGGTAGCCTTACCCAACATCGACAAAAGTTAACGAAAATCCATTTAACTGCTTGGCCAATATAAACCTGCCCCCAAAACGTCAACAATAAGAATTTGAAAGAAATTAGTAGACAACAGATTTGTAAATACTCAAAATAATTGAATGAAAAGTACCATCAGCATTATTCCCCCTGTGACAAGAGAACGACAGGTGGCGCTGCTCAAAGAAGCGCATGAAGTTTCACTATCCACAACCAACGGGGGTGTGTCGAGTTGTCATTTATTTCTCCCTTGTCATATAGCTCTAAGACGGACGGCCGAAATGCAGGCGCAGTAAGTAATGTTACCTAAAACCTTAGCTGGTAACTGTTGTTTTCTAGGCAGTTGAGAACTACATGTGGTGTCCATGTAGATCATGCACACGTGTTTCCTTCCAGCTGATGTTGTATGCAGTCTCATGTCATTTGGAGGAGACGTCAGCTAGGGATCTAAACTTTTGGAAAGTGTTGCAAATTAAAGTTTTCATAAGTTTTTGTTTTCGTGAAGGATTTAAGAAAAAGACTTTGCCCAGGGGATTGAGCCGTTAGGGAAAATTAACACTGACAGACCTGACACAACAGTTGGTTAGATAGGTAATAATTGAAAAACATTTTGAACAGTAAGAAAACGAAAATAGAATGTGGTTTTATGGTTGTAATTTTCATACCTTATCAGGTACATGTAGGTCATCATGTCAGGTGTGCGTTCCCATGATGCGTTCATGTCTTGGGGGGAAAATAGATGGAATAATTAGTAACTGCACGTGTCACAGGTCAAAGCATTGTAATTATAGGCTGTCACAAATAATTCATTATTAAACAAATGTCATGCATTTTAAATGAGTTTTTGTGACAGGTGAAACATAACATGGACTAAAGGTCAGTTTCAAGCTGAAAACTGGAAAAAATATACGTTCTTAAAAAACTACAATCTGTGCAAATTTTGTAATGTGATTACATTGGTATGAATCAGCATGTGCTTCTATTTGTTTATGAACATTTGGCCCATTTTGTCCGTATTGCACTGGTGCGCAATTGACTTTCCGATCAGGTTCATTGAAAGGCTTTCTTCTTACGCAAACTTTCAGTGGTCAAGGTATATATAAGGTGGCCAATTCACACAGCTTCTGATCGAAACTTCAGGTAAATCTTTCGATCCAAAAGAAGATATAGTGAGAAGTGTTCCTCTGAAGTTTCTTTGCTTCAAATTAATTTTGACCATTGAATACTATATAGTAATTCTGTTATGAGATTTTATGTTGAGGGTGTCATGTCTGGTGTCTCCTACATGGTATTTTAGTGAGGCAGTTGAATTAGCATGTCATCGATGAGACCAGCCTGTTCAGGGAAGACCCCATCACGATATGACCGAAACAATTCTAAAACCCCAGTCAATAAGTCAATTGTAATTATGTTGACCAATCTAGTACAATTAATTATATCATGTTAGCAGAGTGCTCGGAATTAGAATGTCTGAATGCCCAAGACAGGTTAAATTTCTTCAGAACAGATGGTTTTAGCAGTGGATTTTTTAATGGTGGTCAAGAAAGTTCATTTTGACGCTTGTAAGTGCTGATAAAGTAATGTATACAGGACCCATTTGTTCAAACATGTGTTAGCTAATATTGCTATTAAATCATATTGCATATTTATGTATTTAGCACAATTGAGCAACCGATACAGTTGCACAGAGGCTAAATGAAAAGAAGTAGATTTAGTTCAGATTTAATACACTGCCACGTGATAATTTTCAGTACAATACTGAAGACTGGATTAAAGCTAAATCTGGTATCACCGTTAAGTCTCTAGACAGTTTTGAACAACCAGGCCTAGGTGTACTGGCACAAGCATGACAAATACTGTTTATATAGAAAGGTTTACATTGAAAGTTGTAGCTTGACCTGCCTACACTTGACTGAGGTGTGTATACGTATAAATCATACCACAATAGATCAGTTTGCCTTTGCGGCCAGACCATCCAATGTTAGGATAGCTCAGTTTCGCAAATTCTATTTTTTTTTATTCAGGCAAGAGAAAAAGGTCAGGATTTTGACAGTGTTAAGAAATTAACACTCAGAGGAAAATAACAAAGATGTATAGAAATCTGAACTGAAAACTTTAGGAGAGGAACCATTTTTTTTTATAGACGTGTTATAGTGTAGGACGGGTTAGGCCCATCACTGACAAAATCCTTAATGGCAGTTGTAACTGTGTACACTAAGTGATTTATGATTGTACGCATGCCAGACTGCACTTTATCAGACCTCTAGCTTGTCAAAACAATTCCAACTTAAATTTTATGCCTGTAATAAACCAGTAAATTAGAAAAGGAACAATGCATTATAAAGCTCCTTAAATCTTCAGATTTTTCTTTGTATGAAGTGAGGTACTGGGATGTAATTCTTCAACGTTTTTTTTGCATGTTTGCAAGAAGTTTATTCAAGCATATTCTGAGGACATTATTCTGTGCAATCTAATAAAATTATACTTTTTTTGAAGCCCTGAATTTGGCCAACCCAATCAATGTAGATTTGGCCTACAAAATCAAATCATTGCACTGAATGTTTCTTTCTGTCGTCTGGCTCAGGCCAGCCTTCTGCCGTGGGGATCACACCCTTTCCGTCCCTATGACCCTGTTCAAACAGAACCGCAGCCGCCTGTGTGAAGCCTTGAGATCCAGTGGGACCATACAGAAGGGGTCCATTGTTGTGCTGCAGGGGGGAGAGGCAGTCATGAGGTACTGTTCAGACCATGAGCCACTTTTCAGACAGGTAACTGCTCTGATAATCTCTACCAACATGTTTTGTAATATCATTCTCTTTATGAAAATTACCATTTCAAGTTATATTATCCCACATTTTTGCAAAAAGGCGAAGAATATTAATTTGGATCTGTCCATCAGTCTGTCCACCTATTGGTTTTCTAGTAATGCTCACAATAGTGTACATTAATGCATAATGTATCCTGCTGATAATTGAATTGTATACAGGCAGTGTGCAGATGGCTGAGCGTTTCCCCCGGCGCTCTGCCCGTTTTCCTCCAACCATGATGCTGGCTACTGTTGTATAGTGAAGTATTCTTGCGCACGGCATAAAACACATATCAAATAAATAAATAAACCTATACAGATATTGTTATGTTATGTCATTGTAGGAGTCTTACTTCCACTGGACATTTGGAGTGGAGGAACCAGACTTCTATGGGGCAGTGGAGGTTGATTCTGGCAAATCCATCCTCTTCTGCCCCAAACTGCCCGAGTCTTATGCCGTCTGGATGGGAAGGTATGGGTATCCACTTACGGTGGAAACTGGTTGTCATCATTAATCATTTTGCTCGATCCTCAGAGTTCTGTTAACCTTAGAATGGTCTTTTGAGTTTGGTTTAGAAGATAGGACAATATCCCAGTGGGAAAATGACTGTTTCTGCACAAACACATAATGTATTGAATTAGGAGAGCAAATAAACAGGTTTCCTGATAACAGACTGAACATTGTGAGTGACACACCATTCCCATACACGTAGAACACTTCCTGTGAAATTCACCAAGTGTTTGTCTGTTCAGGACGAAGAGTTTCTGCTGTAGTCTGAGCTGTGATCTAAAAATTCTGAGTAGCTCTCCCCTAGTGCACCTGCTGCCCAATTTAAGCAATCCTCTGCCACAGAATTGTTGCGAGGTGTACATCACTCGCTTGCAATGGCCATGGAAAGCTATCCTACTTGCCCGATATCTTTTAGGAAATCCGTTTCACTTGCATGGGACAATGACTTCATTAAAATATATCTGTTGTAAATATAAATAAGTTCGGAAGAAGCTGTGCCAACATTTTTTGAAGTAATCTTCAATTGTGAAAGTTAGTAATGTGTGAGATCTGTCTTGGTGGCTGATTGGCAACCTGCTGAATTTGTGCTCATTGAAAGCTGTATCCTCAAACTTTGATGACATTGGCCAAAAGAACACTACATTTTAAATATACATGAAATCTGATGACCATCCTGCTAGCTTTGGTTTAATTTGATTGAAGGTGAAGAGGTGAAATCAATTGTAGGTTAACACAGCTGAGAATGCTAAAAACGATGAGTGTTAAGGTGGATATATTTTTGTTTTTTTTTGAAGTTTCATATGGCTTTTTTGAAGGTAATCAGATGCATTTGTGCCTTAAACATTTCTGTGCAAAGAAAATGGGTTCTGTCTTAACAGATCAGGCCAAGTGCTAATATTGATTTATCCAACTTTATGATTCAGTACGTTCATGACATTTATGATTGTGTTGGTTTGTAATCGTGGTAAGTTTTCACCTCATTAGACAGTTAGATTAGGCACATTATGAAGACAAATAATATTATTGAGCACATTTAGGATTTGAAGTTCTTTAAAATATTGTATATTGTTGTCCTTAGATTGAAGACCACAGATGACTTCATGGCTCAGTATGGGGTGGATGAGGTGCACTATGTTCCTGATGTAAGATGATAGAAGCTGCAGACATTTTATGTCTTTATTTACTTAAGACAGAAATTTAATTCTTCATAATTATTTATTTATTTCATTGAAAGGGTGAAAAACTATCATTAATTTGATGCTCAAGAATTTTGCACGTACATGTATAAGACAGTGTCCAGTTTTCACATGTATGGGTGAATTAAACCAGTGTGCCTGGAATAAACCACCAACTCTCAGCAAGTTACAGCTAAACTTTTCCATATGTGACTTTGTCACATGGAATTAAGTTGTCTCCTGTAAACTCCATGCAACAGGAGGACGCCATCAACCACTTTTTGGCATAAAGGCTTTAAGGACAATAAAAATGAGGAAATCTGGAAAATTTTCTGTCAAAGAATCAGTGTAACTTCCTGGCTTGGTGTTCAGCTTGAAAGGGATAGTGCAACGACTGGTTGACCCGTATCAGTATAATGGCTCAGGCGGGGCGGCTTACTTCCTTCAGTAAGTCGTCTCAGTGAAGCAGCACTAGATAAAAGAGTGGTGGAAATCCGTCCTGCAACAAGGAGGCACATTATATGCACTCAAGGATTCCTTCATCGTCATGTGACCGAAAAATTGTTAAGTACTACGTTAAACCCCAAGCACTCACTCACTCACTTCAACAGTCAGATTTTACCCACATCTTATTTGACTTAGAGCAAGTAAATGTTTTTATGATCTTAAATACTTTTGATGTATACATATGCAATAAAATATAAAATAAGAGAATAGTAAGAAATAGTAGCATAATGGTGTGATTTGAATGAGATTTGAAAATTATTGTAACAGTCATTAAAGTCCAGTGTCTGTGTTTCAATGTTTATATACATGTAAGTTTGTAGCTCATTTATCTTAACACAGAATGATGTCCTCAAAATTATGAATTTTTTTTTGTTTGCAGATAAAATCAGTTCTGAAAGGGAAAGAGCCATCTGCGCTGTTAGTTTTGGTAAGTCATGATAGGGGAAAAATTTACAAAATCGCAGTCATTGAAAGTTAAAAGTTATAAATGTGGTTTGCCTTGGTACTTCTCCGAAAGGAAATGTGTCAATGAATTTCATTTTATTTCTGTTGAAACAACTTTCGAAATAAATGTGAATTTGATATTTCAGCATGGTTTGAACACAGACAGTGGAAGTTACAGTAAAGAGGCAGCCTTTGATGGAATTGGAGAGTAAGCAGTTCTTTGAATATATTTCTGAACACATATATTAAAACTGAAATCTACACATTGAATAGATAAGCGAACAGTTAAAACATTAAACAACTGTAAGAGGAATTTTATATTTGATATTAAAATTGCATAATTAATGATTTCATCTTATTAGTTGTCTATCTTTTGTTGTATACGTTGTTATTTTTGACTGTATTTTTGTCAGGTATTCAGTGGAGTAGAATAAAACGTGATGTTTTAACTTACTTTTTTTGAACTCTCATCAAATGAAGATTTTAGTGCAGTTCTGATGTTTATGTTTGCAACTAGGCAAATTTGACTTAAATTAACGCCATTAGCAATTTTCATTTAGTTTAAGCGTTGCATCATTATGTTTGTACTCATTATTGGTAACCTTTTCTTCTTTCAGATTTTCAGTTGACAACAAAATTTTACATCCAGTTATCAGTGAATGGTATGTATCTTTCATACTAGCTGTTACAGTTTTAGAGTTCTATTTTACTTCAAAGTCACATAACGCAATGGCAAATAGGATGCTTGGAGGTAAATTCTTTTCGCATCACTCCTCTTAGAAATTTGTTTTTCAATAGTCTTATTATAAGCGGAATCAGAGTATCTTAGGAGTAAAGTTTTGTAAATTTTTTTAAATATATATTTCATGTTTGTTGACAGTGTTAATGTTTCCTGAAGAAAAAAAATCAACAGAGGAAAATGGAAAATTCAACAAGATATGAAATTCACATTAATTATGCCAGTCTCACAATTATTTAACTGTTACATAAATTGGCCACCCATTTGATTAATTATGCAACTGTCACATGGATTAAGCAACTGTCACATTAATTGTACAACTGTCACATTACTTATGCAACTTTCACATTAATTGTACATCTGTCACATTACTTATGCAACTGTCACATGGATTAAGCAACTGCCACATTAATTGTACAACTGTCACATTACTTATGCAACTGTCACATTAATTGTACAACTGTCACATTACTTATGCAACTGTCACATGTATTAAGCAACTGCCACATTAATTGTACAACTGTCACATTACTTGTGCAACTGTCACATTACGTATGCAACTGTCACATGTATTAAGCAACTGCCACATTAATTGTACAACTGTCACATTACTTATGCAACTGTCCCATTAATTGTACAACTGTCACATTACTTATGCAACTGTCACATTAATTGTACAACTGTCACATTACTTACGCAACTGTCACATGGATTAAGCAGCTGTCACATTAATTGTACAACTGTCGCATTACTTATGCAACTGTCACATTATTTGTACAATTGTCACATTAACTGTACACAGTTTTGAATTTTGTAAATTTATGGTTTCTTTCTGAAGACCACTTGTTCTTCAGCGTCAGTTTAGGTCTGTAGACTCTCAATAACCTTGTGATAGGTGCGGTAATCTTCCTTGATGGAATCCACCCATAAGTCTTATCACAGTTGTAAGTGTGCTAATCAAGAAATCATAAACCAAGGGATAAAAAAGTAGTAATGTAGTTACAAAAATAGTTGAGTAAGGCTATATGTTATATGCTGTTTGTCTGCTTGTCTCTCTGTCCACAGCCGAGTGTTCAAATCTGAGCTGGAACTGGAGGTACTGAGGTACAGTAACAGACTCAGTAGTGAGGCTCACAAAGAGGTAATACTTAACTTGAAAACCTTTATTTTTTTCTTTATGTCACTGTTATAAATGTCAGTATTTATGCAGCTGTTTTTGACATTTAAACCATAGTCCTGTGTCATAGCAGTCATCTTGAAAGCAAAGGTGTATGTCACAAGCTGATACCAAGCCATCCAAGTAAACCTGGAATTATGAGTTGATGGTTTTCTCACATGGCTTTCGAGGTTGATAAATGACAGAGACAGACAGATAGAGGTCCTGTATAAACAAATTATGAAGGTTTCTACTCTACAGTATTCTAAACCCGGCCAGAAACAAAATTTGTTGTTCAACCTTTCAAGAAGTCCAAGATGTATAAAAAAAATATATATATTTGAAAGCAATGTTTATAGTGTTGGTTTGTAAAGTTATTTTTGTTGCTTATTTGTTTTTGGCAATAGCTAGTGTAAAAAAATATATCTTAAAATCCATGCCTTATTTTCTGTTTGCATTAAGCAGGAAGCTTAGGTCAGATTGTAAGAAGAGCATTTCACCCTCAGAAAGGCCAGTGGCATTGATATTGCAGACTATGTGCCTTGATCAGTGGGCTCTGAGGGCCTCCTTGGTTGAGGTAGTCAACATACCAGAGCGGCATGATGACCTACGAGCCTCTCATCAATGCAGTGGGTGTGAGTTCATGTCCAGCTCATGCTAGTTTCCTCTCTAGACGTGTGTGGGAAGGTTTGTCAGCAACCTGCAGATGGTCAGAGGCTCCCTGAGGCTCTGCCTGGTTTCCTTGCACCATAATCCTGGTCACCATCTCATAAGTGAAATATTCTTGAGTACAGCATAAAACACCAATTAAATAAATAAATCTGTGGGCTTGGATCACTTTCTTTCACTTAACAAACCGAACTACTGATGTGTGAGTAAAGGGTTTTTCAAAAAGAAAAAAATGCCAAATAAGATGAAGAACTGAATATTAAATCGCTGGTTGTTTAACTGTGTGACAGGTGATGAGAAGTATCAGACCAGGCATGTTTGAATATCAGATAGAGAGGTAAGCCATTTTACTAAAGTCTGGATCATAATGTCAAGGTCATGAGGTAAACCTGTCATGAATATTCATGATTCCTACATTCAGTCACATTATTTCCCAAGGATCTGCCCGGTTTCTTCCAACTGTATTGCTGGCAGCCGTTGTATAGGTGAAATATTCTTGAGTACGGCGTAAAACATCATATAAATAAATAAATAAATCAGTCAATTACATTATACTACAGTGGCTCTGCTAATAATCCAAATAGCTGGCAGATCCATCACTCTTTTCTTGATCAGAACAGATTCTTATCTTTATTAAACGTGATTGCTATTTGAGTTGTTCAGTCGTAAATTGTATGTTCTACTGTTTTTCTACATGTAAAACACCTCTTCAGTGGCCCAGTGTTAAATTGTCTGCCTTGGTTGTACCAAAGACTTTAAGACTGGTTGGCCTGGTGTCAGTATAATGTGACTGGGTGAGGTTTTATGTCTGGTGTCTTCAACATGATACTTCAGTGGCATCACATGGCCTGCCCCAAGACATAGTCTATATACACACATCTAATGACTCCTTGTTGTCAAATGTTAAAATTATATTAAGTATAAGTATAAATTTGTTAAGTATTAAGCCCAAGCATTCATTTATTCATTCACTCTTATATCTAAACCAGTTTCACATGAGCCTGAAGAAGTTGGTTAGGATGGGAGAGAGCCTGACAGTGATTGGCCCTGATCCATTCCATTTGTATGCAAAAAAAACATTTTTCAGTGCCTAAATCTGTAGGACTGGGATCTGGGTGACAATAAACAGGCAACAGTCCACATGGGGCAAGCCTTGCTTTCACTGAAAATCATTGAAAAGAAGTTTTGACCCATAAATATATGAGAAAGAGCCCTGCAAAGATTGTATAAATTTGATAGTTGATGATTGATGA
Organism: Liolophura sinensis; assembly: GCF_032854445.1. Lineage (NCBI taxonomy): Eukaryota > Metazoa > Mollusca > Polyplacophora > Chitonida > Chitonidae > Liolophura > Liolophura sinensis. Next base: position 13,494,901 of record NC_088303.1, on the reverse strand, counting down.
CGTCGTCTCAATGTATAATGATACCAGTTCTTACAGTGTTGATGGAATGAAAGCCTCGCTCTGCTCCATGGGCCTAATTCCCCGTTGTTGGTTTCGGTTTTAGCATCTTCCGACATTACTGCCATTATTATGGAGGGGCCAGGAACCTAGCCTACACCTGTGTGTGTGGAAGGTGAGAAAGCACTTACTCTGTACTGGCTTCTTGAGTACGGCGTAAAACACCAGTCAAATAAATAAATAAATAAATAAATACTCTTTACTCTAAGTGGTGGATTTTTACTGGTTTTTTTATTTGTTTTATTTCATATTTATTTGTTCGTTTACTCAAGCAATTCAGTATGCACTCTCATCTATTTATTTATTTACCGAGCTCACATGTTTTACTCCGCTTCGGGACCGATAGATCCAGGATCAATCCTTGATCGAGTCACACCTAAGACTTTAAAAGAGGAAGTTGTAACTTCCTCGCTTGGCGTTCAGCATGAAGGGGATAGTGCAATGACTGGTTGACCCGTATCAGTATAATGGCTTGTGCGGGGCGGCTTACTTGCCTTCGGTAAGGCGTCTCAGTGAAGCAGCACTAAATAAAAGAGTGGTGGAAATCCGTCTTGCAACAAGGAGGCACATTACATGTACATGCACCCTAATGATTCCTTCGTCGTCATATGACTGAAAAATTGTTGAGTACGACGTTAAACCCCAAGCACTCACTCACTCACATGTTTTACTTAATATATCAGGTGGGCATAAAAAAATGGGCCATACTTTGACACTCAAAATCTCTGAAACCCTCTTATGTCAGCTTTTAAAAAGTTGCACACTCAAAAGCCATTATGTCCTAAGTATACAGACCAAATTTCATCCTTTAAGATTTCTGTTCATGGGCCAAAATCAAAATAGAGTCAAAAAGGCATGTTCTGGACATTTCAAAATGATGCTCTACTTGAAAAGGTGATCAATTGATCCTCCATCTTCTCTTTAGACAGCGTGCAAATGTTTCTTCCACAAACTGATTGAGTCCCCAGTCTCCTTAAGAGTAAGTTTTTTCCAGCAGTCCTTGATGCGTGTCACACTGGTGCAGCGCGCGCTCTACTCATGACACCTTACAGGTGGTGCAGTGTGGGTCACCGGAACGTGCGTTTTTGAGGCTGTGTTTTCATTTTAACCCTGTGTACAGACTACTCAAGCCATGACCTTGAAAATTGGTCAGTATTTTAACAAAATCATGCCATTTGAATATCTAATGTTTAAAAGGGTTTGAACAAAGGATAATGGAGCAATGCAGCATGAAAGTATGACCACCTGATGTATGACAGCGGTAAGACTTCTGGGCAGAGGAAACCAGAGTGCTCAGGGTCAAGTACCACCTACCTTTTCCGGGTACCTGATAAACCTCTTGAGCTAGAGGCAAAGCAGCCAGAGCTGGATTTGAACACACAACCCCATTGCCATTGGACATGGGTTTAATAGGTGCATTCAACCAGGGCATTATATTATACATTACACATTATACATTTTGTTGTTCTATTTTATTTATATTTAAATCCTGAATTTAAGCTACATATCAATTATTTATAAATATAACTTTTTTATGGTAAAAAAAACTGTGAGAGATATTCTCTAAATTTAATGATTACAATCAACTTGTTATTTATTGATATTTTATATTCACCTGGACTCTCGGCCATGACACCAGAGCTTGACTCCTTGTCTGTCTCTCTCTGGTTTTTCGTCAGCTGTCCATGTTTCTTGGCCACAAATTTTAGTCCAGTTTTGAAATCATTGTCGGCAACAAATGTGGACTTGGTCATGGAACACGTATTTTCTACTCGACGTCAACAAAATTAAAATCCCACATCAAACTGAACATTCTTGAAGAGCTCAGAGGGAGTTTTTTAGGGACATGTGTAAAGAGCTGTACAACTTGGCCCTGTCAGCCTCATTTATTGGAGGAAGATGTTTCGTCTCACTCAGTCCTGCCTCCTTCAGCTCCACCATAGCGGCTGTGCAGTTCTTGTTAGCCTTGATGAACATTGCATCTTTGATTGTATTGAAAGGTGGTGCTTTAAGATAGGGATTCAGTCCATGATGGATTGTTTCCAGTGAGCCAGACTGGGTTTGTTCGCCATCCGGTTATTGTTTGCCGCCCGGTTTTTCGCACATCTGTGTAGAAGTGAGAGAGTGCCTCACTTAACAACGTCTTTGCCGGCTGATTTTTTGCAAGGAGATATATGTGCGCAATATTTGGCTGCACTTTCCTTTGGCCTTCAAGAAGTTTTTAGGGCTGATATTTAGAAGCTTAATTTCATTATCAGGTGATGTAACAATTTTTTTGACAGACGAAGGAAGGGAGATAACTATTCAGCACACATGTGACATCCTCTGCAGGATATGAGCATATATCTATCGCATGCGACCGTTGCTGCCCAATGAAAAGCAGAATATTTTGTCTGATCAGGGATAATATTGGTTACATGATTACTCAGTGATAGAATACGCAGATATATGGTGTTAATAGTACTCATATTGGGAAAGACTGACATCTCGCCTAATATGAGGATTATTGACTCATATATTTGCGTATCCTATCACTGAGTCACCATGTACCGAATTGGTCATTCACAACCCATCAATTCGGTGCAGAAGACCGATCTAATGGTGAATTTCTTCAGTGATGTGAGCTTCATTGGACCCAACAAAGGGAGATAACCTACTTGGCATATACATTTGATCTTTTCCGCAGGATTGGAGAATATATCTGTACCCCTTGTGACCGTTGTTGTCCAATGTAAAGCGGAGTATTTTGTGTGATATGGGATAACGTGTAAAAACTGGGCACTGAAGACTAGCAGAAATTTTCATCCTCTATCGATCGCAGCACCACATGCAGTGACGAGACAGCTGGGGAGGGGATTTCAGTATTTACTCATGGATAAATTACTTATATTGTGAGATTGCTGGATTGCTGAATGGTGTTTATTTCTTTTCTCCCTAAGTGGTATAAATGGAGCTACCCTCCACTACGGGCATGCAGGAGAGCCCAATAAGAAACAGATGGTGGATGGAGAAATGTGGTGAGTGAATTATTCTGTCAAAGTGTCATATCATTGAACTTTAGCTTGATGCCAAGGAGACTTGACAAGGATACACAGAAATCATGTTTTAAAGATTGAGTTAAGAAAATGTTGATGTTATAATGTTAAAGTTCTACACCTTGACAGAGCAGTTGAAATGGAGAAAAAAAATAATGTGCTACGTGTTGTGTTTCAGAATATTTTTGTGTACTAATGGCTATGATGTATTTGTTTCCGTTTCCCCTCAGCCTTTTTGATATGGGCTCTGAGTACTGCTGCTACACCTCTGACATTACCTGTAGTTACCCAGTTAATGGCAAATTTTCACCTGAGCAGAAGATCATCTATGGAAACTGTGTATAAGTCCAGCCGGGCTGTCATGGAAGCTGTCAAACCAGGTGAATGACATTTAAATGAAATGGAGTAGAATGTTTTTTAAGGTACATATACGTACAAAAAGACATCTGCCAGTGTGACGTGCAAAAAGACATCTGCTAGTGTGACATGCAAAAAGGCATCTGCTAGTGTGACATGTAAAAGACATCTGCTAGTGTGACATGCAAAAAGACATCTGCTAGCGTGACGTAAAAAAAGACATCTGCTAGCGTGACGTAAAAAAAGACATCTGCTAGTATGATGTACAAAAAGACATCTGCTAGTATGATGTACAAAAGACATCTGCTAGTGTGACGTGCAAAAGACATCTGCTAGTGTGATGTACAAAAAGACATCTGCTAGTGTGACATGCAAAAAACATCTGCTAGTGTGACATGCAAAAAACATCTGCTAGTGTGATGCGCAAAAAGACATCTGCTAGTGTGACATGCAAAAACACATTTGCTAGTGTGACATGCACAAAGACATCTGCTAGTGTGACATGCAAAAACACATCTGCTAGTGTGACGTGCACAAACACATCTGCTAGTGTGACTGTCATGCAACGTATATATGTAGGATTTAATTGACGCTTTCTAACATGATTACTGGCCCTGATGGCACAGAGTCCGCTTCGGGAGCGGTAGATCCAGAGTCAGTCCTGGGTTGAGTCACACCTAAGACCTTAAAAGAGGAAGTTGTAACTTCCTCGCTTGGCGTTCAACATGAAGGGGATAGGGCAATGACTGGTTTGACCCGTATCAGTATAATGGCTCGGGTGGGGCGGCTTTCTTGCCTTCGGTAAGGCGTCTCAGTGAGCAGCACTAGATAAAAGAGCGGTGGAAATCCATCCTGCAACAAGGAGGCACATAACATGCACTCTAAGGATTCCTTTGTCGTCATATGAATGAAAAATTGTTAAGTACGACGTTAAACCCCAAGCCCTCACTCATTCTAACGTTACTCATCGATAAAGCGTTCAGATCTAACAGGAGAGACCAGTGCTTACCCTAAATGACATAAAATTTCACCCTTGAAATTTCGCATTTTTAGAAGCAAATAAATGTCACAAAACATTATTTTTGGTGCCGAAACTTACAATTTACCAGTAGTATATCATCTCATGTTCCAAGGAAACATCAAAACAGCTTTTCTAAACTTAATAGAACTCTCAAAATGGGCAAGTTTGTCATGGATAAATTTTATGGTCATTCAGTGTACATCCACCAGGTTATGCTATGACAGAATGTACAGCCATTGAGCCTGGAGGGCTTTTATCACATGATGGTGGACTGTGTTGTACTAGGTGTGAACTGGGTAGACATGCACCTGCTGGCTGACCGTGTTCACCTGACTGAGCTGAAGCGTCATGGACTCCTACAGGGTGATGTGGAGGACATGATGAAAGTGAGACTTGGGGCGGTCTTTATGCCCCATGGGCTGGGTCACTTCATAGGGGTGGACACCCACGATGTTGGTGGCTATCCAGAGGTGGGTATCACCCAGCAACTTATGAGATGGGCTAATGCCACAGAAATGAGGCACAAAGAGGATTAATGCAGTTTCTGCTACATAAAGCAGTTTAGATATCACAAGTTATGTTTGGCAGTAGATGTTTTACTGTACGAAGTTGTTTGTTAAATTTGAAAACTTAAAATTGAGAAGATTGGATTTACGTGAACTAGTTTAACTGAAATCGTGTCAGCTAGAATTTGTTAAAAGAGGGGACAAGAACCACCTGTCATTAAGCAGCCCAACATTGGATGACAAACACTTGTCTTCATTCAAACTGGTGCGCACGTCTCTACATCACATGTGGGAAAGCTTATCAGTAACTTACCAAAGGTCAGTGGTTTATCCCAGGCAGTCATGTTTCCGCCACCCATAAAAATGATTGCTGTTTTGTAAGAGAAAAATTTTTGAGAAACTTAAATAATGCACCTGTATGCTTTTCATCGTACAGGGCACAGAGAGAGTAAATGAGCCAGGGCTGAGAAGTCTGAGGACTGCACGAATCTTACAGAGAAGCATGGTGCTCACCATAGAACCAGGGGTCTACTTTATCCGCTGTGTGAGTTACTCAGAGGTTCGGTAGAATAAGTTACACAGTGCTGACCATAGAACCAGGAACCTTCATCAGCTGATTGAGTTACTCATAGAGGTTTGTCAGAATAAGTTACACAGTGCTGACCATAGCACCAGGAACCTTCATCAGCTGTGTGAATTACTCATAGAGGTTTGGCGGAATAAGTTACACAGTGCTGACCATAGCACCAGGGGTCTACTTCATCAGCTGATTGAGTTACTCATAGAGCTTTGGCAGAATAAGTTACACAGTGCTGACCATAGAACCAGGAACCTTCATCAGCTGTGTGAATTACTCATAGAGGTTTGGCGGAATAAGTTACACAGTGCTGACCATAGCACCAGGGGTCTACTTCATCAGCTGATTGAGTTACTCATAGAGGTTCGGCAGAATAAGTTACACAGTGCTGACCATAGAACCAGGAACCTTCATCAGCTGTGTGAGTTACTCATAGAGGTTTGGTAGAATAAGGTACACAGTGCTGACCATAGAACCAGGAACCTTCATCAGTTGAGTGAGTTACTCATAGAGGTTTGTCAGAATAAGGTACACAGTGCTGACCATAGAACCAGGAACCTTCATCAGTTGAGTGAGTTACTCATAGAGGTTTGTCAAAATAAAGTACACAGTGCTCACCAGGGGCCTACTTAGGGATATGGGTTTGTAGAATCAGATATACATATACCAAATACACACCCACCCAGACTGAATAATAGATGAGGATCCATTGCTCACCAAACAAGAAGAGGTCCACTTCAGTTTACTTCACCTGCTGTGATAGTCAAACTTATGTTAATTTGAATTTGGTAAAAATACACAATACGTCTTCAAGTTGATCTGCTGCTGCTGTTACATATACCTTAAGCTGTCAAATGAAGGAATCACATCTGTAATGAATATTTGAAATGTTCTGAATCAACTATGGGGTGTGGAGAAATAATTTGCCCAGTTTTATGAAGCTTGTATCTTTATTGGCACAAATGCATCCTTTTTAGTGCCATCCTCATACCTGCAGAAATTCTACTGTGAAAATAATAAAAATAGTAATATCTTTATTTTTCGAAGGTGGGTCGGCCAATTTAAAATGAAATTGGGGAAGGTTCTTCCCCAAGGCCTTCACGGAGAAAACAAGAAATAGGAAACATGTACTTCAGAGTCCAATCAAAAATTACAGCAACATACATAAAACAAGATAAACCATGTAGTTTGAAAACAGAGGCTATATACATTTATGTATACAAAAAGCAAAAACACAACCAATAGTGCTGTCCCTACAACTGTTCCAACCAGCAGGAGAAATAAGGTAGTGGGAGACAGCCCATTACCGACCCCTTCCTACCACCTACCCAACCCCCTCCCCTCCACTCCCTTTGCTGACTGGAGCCCCCTGGGCTTTAGGGGTTGAAAAGGTTGAAGATTTACAGTACATGTAGATTCTGTTGTTTGAGTGATGAGGCTGCTTTTCTTGTTGAAAGTGTTGAAAAGGTCATCAGAATCACAAAAACAGCTTTGTTGATTTGAATGTTATCTGACCAATGTTAAATCTGCTTTTTCCTGGTCTCAGTTGTTAGATGCGGCATTACAGAACCCTGATCAGGCCAAGTTCCTGGTTCAAGAGCAGATTGACAAGTTCCGTAATTTTGGAGGGGTAAGTTTTTTCTCTTTTGTTTTCTTTTCGAAAGCAGAATCAGTCATGAATTTTACTGACTTGGCAAAATTTCATCTATATTGTGACAGTATTAAGCATGAGGTTTTATTTTTGTGGCAATGAATCCTACAAAAGATCGTATGAAGTAAAGTTAATTTCTACCCAACAAAAATCACGGCGCGTAAAATTGAACACTGAGTGAAAGAGTTTCTGCAGTGTTAATGAAGTAACTATGGAAATTCCGTACATTGAAGAAGTGGGTTATTTTGTATCCGAGCTTACCTGTGGAAATTAATGTATGTGTGTCTACATGCTCAGTGTTTTGCTAATAAACCTACTTGGGCATACATGTATGTACCAAAAAACTTTCATTTACTTTTATGAATAAATTGCAAATGATTTTGTGAGCATTTTCAGCATATATGGGAAAGAACTGGACTTAGTTTCACAAAGATGATGTACATGTACAATAATGACATATATAGGACAATGGTAGGACAGTGGTATGACATACAAAATATCATACAAATGTAAGATAAAAAAGTGGCGTACGTTGCTTTGTGATACTTTACACAGGCCCCAATCTTTTGTGTGCCATATCAAATGGGTGTATGTCATTTACAAAGTAGTTTTAACAGCTGTTGTATCATTGCTTGGGGTTATACTTTCTAAAGTTGGGTGAGACCTGTATGTGATTTGACCTCCTGCAGTCTGGTACATGTACCTTAAAGCAGCTTTAACACTGGCATTATTGCTATGCCCTTATGTTGTAACCTCATATACCACTAATGATAATACTGTTGTGAGCCAGCCTTCAGCAGTCTGATGATACTTTGTTCCTCTTCTTTTATATGTGAACCTAGAGCCCTCTTTACAATACAGTCAAAACATATGTTGGGTGCAAGTCCATGATAACAAATAGTGAAGACTACTGTCACTGTGGTATTGTTTGATTGATTGATTTAATTGGTGTTTTTACGCCATACTCAAGAATATTTCCCTTATACGACATCAGCCAGCATTATGGTGGGAGGAAACCAGGCAAAGCCCAGGGGAAACCCATGACCATCCGCAGGTTGCTGGCAGACATTATCACTGTGGTATCAAAACTGATGCAAGATTGCAAGAACTTGCATGACAGGCCCCTGAAGAAAATGGGAGGATCACATGGTGATTTCCATTTTTCTAGGTTCGTATTGAGGATGACATTGTAGTGACAGAGACAGGAATGGAGTTGATGACATGCGTTCCTCGTACTGTGGAGGAGATTGAGGCCATCATGGCAGAGGGACGTGCCAGAGGTGATCAGCCACTGCCACAGCTCAAGAAACATTGAGGGAGGAGTTCGAGGGGAAATAACTCTGGATAAATAAAACAGACAGCATTATATAAACATTATCATTAATAGGGGCTTAAAACAAACTCAAATCACACATCTAAAGCAATTCTGTGATTTTACTGATCTTGTGGTTGGTATTTGCTAACATATGGCATTACCATAAAAGATTCTGATAAAAATGTTAAAATGGACTTCACTTTGTGTTCAAAAATACTTGATGATGTGTAGTTTATACGTCACCTGTACTTGTGGTAGAGTGAATCATTTTTGAACCTTGTCTGCTACATGTATATTTTAGTGTTATGAGGTGCTGTAATTCATCTAAAGTTTGATATATAAAAATGCACTTACAGCAACACATCAAGGTCTTAAAATGATAATCCAGATGCAAACACAAGTTGTTTGTGAAGTTTAACTTGATTCGCTCGTTAAGGTAGAAGCATCAATAAGAATCAAACAAAATGTCACTTGAAAAATGCTAAACTTAATTGAAATACAGCACATTTACTTTAAGGTCATTAAATGTCTTCTTGTTTAGCCTTGTGTCTGTAGCTGCCTGCATCAAAGGTAAAATAAACTTTTCTTTGAATAGCACAATATGCTTGGGTTTGGTGGGATTCAGTGATTTGTAGTGTCATATTTACTTTCAATAGCCTTTGTTCCAATGGCTCAAACTGGCAGGGGTACGTGGGAAGGTCTGTCAACAATCTGCGGATGGTTGTGGGTTTCCTCAGGGCTCTGCCCGTTTTCCTCCCACAATTATGCTGGCTGCCGTCGTATAAGTGAAATATTCTTGAGTACGGCGTTAAACACCAATCAAATAAATAAATATATAAATAAATAAATAAAACTGGCAGGTAACAAATCTTGTTTAACAAGCAATTTGGAAATATTGCTTTTGCAGTATATGTTCCCTACCAGTCTGAGCCACAAATATATTCCAGCTATGTCAATTTCCACAAGAACAAAACTGGCCATAATTTCAATGAAATCCTGAACTTCGTGTAAACATATTTCTTAAAAGTCTGGAAAACCAATTCATCAGACTCAACTATTTTTTGTTTTTAGATAGTACCTCAGTGTTTTAGGCTAGTGGCTAGGGTTTATAATGCGTAGAGAAAATCTGGCAGAACACCCCCTTGCAGTATAAAAGCTGCGTTAACAATCTGTGGGCAAATGCATTGATGACAAGCAGGCTGATGAAGACAAACGAGAACGCTGCACTGAGGTTAAAATCTTGACAAGAGGAAATGGAAATTTATTTTTGTAAGATACAACAGGAAGGAGAGAATATAACAGACAGAACTTCATCTCAAATGCCCGCTCTTCCTTCCTCACAACAAAAGCAACTACAGTCTACAACAACTGTCACGCAATCACACGCGCTCATTCTCTCGTATCCCCCTCCCTGGACACCTGAGACACACCTCTGACCTACTCCTGCTATAGTCAACACAAAGACAAACAGTTAACTGTTTCACTACCACTTGTTAAGAACTGACATCCAAGGGGGCCTGTCTCAGGCTTGGGATTTGACAGCCTTCCAAATGTCACATTTTCTCGAAAAGAACTCTAGTATAATGTGACACACTTCCTTTCAGAATAAGCCCAGCAAATCCTCACACCTGGTGTCTAGAATAAATCGAAAACACACGTACACAGTGCTGATATGATTCTGGGGGGCTCCTGTTTGTTACAGCTATCTGCTCCTGTTCTCATTATGGTAATGTGTCAATACAAATACCCGATGCACATAGCTGGACCTGCCCCAGGAGGAAGAAAATGAACTGACAGAATGATTATGTGAAACTTGTGTGCAAATGGCCACCCATAAAGTACAAAACATTCTTGGGCTTCAATATGATACATGTACACGCTAAGTTGTTCTTAAATACAGAAGGCATACAAGATTACAGGAATTACACTATAAAACAACAGAACACTTGAAGCTACTGCATTTGGATAAATAAAACATAGACCTCAGCGAAAACTGCAAGCGTACAGAATGTCTGGACGAACAATGTCATGTTTAAAACGCTTCCAAGCCTAGTAATTTCTTTGAGAATACTAGGTTAACCTCAGTGGTTTTAGTACATGTAAACTTACATTTCTGGGGTCAGTTTAACGCAGCAGTCGCAGCATCACTTCCATGACAACATATACATCATAGGGTGGAAATATGTTACCATGGTGAATGCGCTAGATGCAGCTATTGTGACATCTTTGTAAAACAGGCTCCTGAGGATGACTGATTTCAGTTTATCTTGAAGCCTCCACATAATAAGGGCTGTGCACAAAGATAAAACTCAAGTACACAATGGGAGTTTTCAGATGACTGGTTGTAAACACATTATCTGAATAGAGCTCCTTCCAAAGTTCACATTCAAGTTGTGCAAAATTTCCAAAATATATAGCAGGTATATTAATGGTAACCTGCACATCCATCTTTAACATTAAGAACAGACTCAAAACACTGCCACAGTAAATATGATAAAATTCTGGCACAAGCATTTGCTTAAAAAAAAGAAAATCACCCCATCTTGCCAGAATCAATGCAGAAGTGGCAGCATTCAGAGTGTCTTAGAATCACATACGTGACGAGTGAACTGATACCTCATCTGTTCAACAACTGTAATACAGCACGGATAAGAGGGTAAGACAAATCAGACTAAAATAATTGATGTCAACACACACGACATCGCACAGACAATCCTCTCTATTGATGTCTACAATATTACCAGCAGTTCAGAGGACCTCTGTTCAGTCCTCGTCAGCAAATGTGTGCCTAAAAACTCCAATGTTTACATCCAGTTTCTTTTCCTATGTCAGAATAGTTGGTATGTCCAGTCTCTCTGTATACTAACTCGAGTGGTCCATGTCTCCACGCTGAGTGACCAGTTCAGAAATAAGCCAGTGTGTGTCATGTTAAACTACACAAAGGCTTTGTCTAAGACCTCTCATGGGGTACGCTCCCAGTTCTGGCCCAGTATCGAGTGAGATAAACAATCAGATTCATTAAATAGAAAGCCAAGGAAAAAAAGAAAAAAAAAAGAAACTGGACGAAATCATAGAGGCGTATCTGAATCAGTCCAACAAATGCATATAAATAATTGTATACAGCTAGAGACTGCGCTCCTCATTGATGCGCGCACTGGACGCGCGGTCCATGGTGATCATCGTCATCATCCTCGTCATATGCCTCGCGCCGACCTCCGTCATTGGCGTGGCCATCATAGTCCGACAGTGTCACCTCCTCCACATGCTCTCCCATTGGCAGTTCAACTTTTGGGCGTGGCGGCAACAGTTTCTCCAGGGCCTGTAACATACACCAAGAACATCACTCTTCCCTCTATTTCTCAATCAAACATTCATCTATAACTGTTTCAAGATTTTGTAACTGCAGCTGTAAAAATATGAATTCACACCATAGGTCCCTAACCATTAGATGTTCAAAAATATGAACTCACATCATAGGTCCCTGACCATAAGATGTTCACAAATATGAACTCACACCATAGGTCCCTAACCATAAGATGTTCACAAATATGAAATATGAACACCATACCCAATAGATGTTCGCAAATAAACAGGCAAAAAGCATGCTTTAGCTGTGGAGGAGACATTTGATCTTTGATCCAAACTCTGAAGAGAGGACAGAATGTTAGTTTTACATCATTATCCTGATAGATCTTTTCAGTTATGTTAGTTTGTACAGGATCTCATCTACTTGTGTTAAGGCCAAGCTCACCTTCATTGCTTCAGCGGAGGCAAAACCACTCTCGGGGAAAGTGATTTCAAACTTGACATAGAGGTTCCCCTTCTCAAACGGGTTTCTGTATTTAGGCATACCTTCTCCCATTACTGCTTTAATACAACCTGAAATTCATAAACAAATGCCTTAAAGAAGAAGAAAATTTAAATAACAAATACCATTGAAAAGAGTATGCATTATCTCGCAGGTGCAGGCCATAAAAAACATTCTAATATGTACCTCAAGTTGATAAATTATAAATGAAGTCAGCGCCAAAATCTGCTATGGGCAACTCCACTTTACCTAAGAACTAGTCCTGAAGTCTTCTGTGTTAGGAGGAGAATTGCTGTTGGAAACTGCCAAAGTGCAGTTTGTACATTTCTGGTAGAACAAACAGTGCAGTTTGTTTTCCGCTTGACAATCAGGAAACCGGAATGCTGGACACAGGTTCTGAGTTTACACGAACAAGCCAACAGTTTTAACAACTCTCATTGGCTGAGAGGCAACACTCCCCAGCATAATTTACAGGGTGTTAAAGATGGAGGAAGCGATGAACTTAGTGATTTATGCCAGCTTTGCCGTTTTCAGACAATGTGTATGGCGAGGAAAAATTGCAAAATTATGCAGCAGGCACCACCAGATAGAAAAAAATGCGCTCTTTTCAGCCTATAGTGTCACTGTTTTATGTTTTCTTCTCCTTTAACACTACCCAAGATCTTATCCAACTGAATTTCGTCAGAGGTTTTGGGAACAAACTGTTGAAATGATATGTAAGAACATGAAATTTGATCTCCGATATTAGGTCAAAACTCAGTCTACTGACTATTCCTGTAAGAGAGAGAACTGTAAGACAAAATTTTGTCCTATGAAATTCACTTTCAGTCACTGTGGTTCAGCTCTCCAGATTTCATAATTATACATGAACCTCTTGAAGATTTTCCAAAGACAAGCAGAATGACACTATCATGTAAAATTGGAAAAATGTGAGATTCCCTGCCAAATCTTATGAAATTTATTTGCCTCTAAATATGCACTATTTACATAGTCTCCAGAATGGCTATCAGTAAGCGTACCTGGTTCTACGACCTGGCCTGCAGGGTGCTTGATGATGATGTCTCTGCCATCCAGGTGTTTGAGGACAAACTGGAAACCACACAAGGATTCAGTGAGCGTGATGGAGTGGGCACAGTACAGGTCCTCTCCACTGCGGCGGAACAGCTCATGTTCTTTCTGCTGCAACACGATCACTACATCTCCAGGCTCCATATCAGGCTGCAACCAAAATAACGCAGGTTCAAATACACAGCACTCAAATACAAGTACCTTGTACAACACCCAAATAGTCCTCCAAATTCACTAATGATATTATTTCCTAGAGTCTATGTTGTCATCCTCAAAGTTTGCCCTCAAAAATCTCTAAAAACATAATCTCTTATCCTACTGATACACAAAGCACTATCATCCCAACTTTGATGTCTAAAACAAACATCTAAATCTAATAAAAATAAACCAATAACACTATTGCATTTATTGTTGCGACATATGGTATACATGCATGATAGGTAAATGGTTCCTCAGCTAACCAAAACTTCTTGGCTCTGCAGTAGTTCAGAACAGAGTTTCCCCAACATATGACCCGACCAAGCAGGTTATTTGTTCAGCCCAAATATGTTTTGGGGACCCACCCAAAAACTCGTGATAAGTTTCATGGCTGCTGTTTAGTTAAGCATTAAAAGCATTTGTTGAGCATAATTCAACAGAATCTCCAAATAGGATGATTTTTACAGAAATTTGTTTGCCCTCTTGATATTAGCTTCCTAAAGTCTCATGTCTATTTGTTAGCTGGATAAAAAAAACAACAACAACAACAAAAGGAAGCCTTCCCCACCAACAAACCTATCACAGTTTTTTTTGAAAGACATTTGCTACCACAAACAAAGATGTTTGAATGTTTTGGAGATATAATGCTAGCAACCAATTATGAATTCTGGCAAGCAAAGGAAAATATACGTGGTGATCTGTATAACGTTATCAGACTACATTAATTTCTGATAGGCTTCCTACTGGTGAACAAATGAACAAGTTCAAGTTGGTCTCACCTGCTACATAATTCAGAAAGAGGCGAACAAACATGATAACAACAATATCTTCTGCACTAGAGACAATTATCTCATTAACTATCTGACTGACTCACTAACAACAAAACCTGTATGATGAATTTCTCGGAAAGGGAATCTAACATGAGCACTGTGCGATGATGATGGTCATGAACCCTAACACCATAATCACTACAGTGTGAAAAGAGTTACATAACCCTGTCACATTTCTCTCTCTTGCACAGGATTGTGGAATAAAAATGAAAGAAACAGGAAATAAATGGCTGAATAAATAAATAAATTACCACATCCCATTAAGTATATGATGTTTTGGACAATTTATAACATGCACTATTTAACTACTGTGCTATGAAAGCTGACAGGGACTTTGCATTTTGTATGCTAACATCAGCCGTACAGGCATTTTCATGAATCATGAACAGGACAGAGATCATAAACTGTGCAAGAAGTTCTAACTTGACACAGGCAATTAACATTGCCAGTCTCTTGCCAACCCAACAATTTTGGCGGAGAATTCCCTTTTTAAATTATCTCCTGACATGTGATGTAAATCACACATATTTTTTCTTGTAGCAGGCAGTATAACCCTTTTGCAGCAACTTACAGTAAAAACAACGGAGAAACTGAAAGTGTTACTTCAAAATGTTGCCATTTTATTGGCCATGAAAAGCAGCTGCAACCTCAAACTTCAAAGGCCACTGTCTGCAGCTGGGTGTCAGTTTGTCCCCCCCCCCCCCACCTGTTCTGTTGTGGCAAGTTTAGAGGCACGCATCTCGAAATGCGAATGTCGCTTTTACTGACAAGCCATATACTTGCCAACTTTTTCCAAGTGACACATTTTGCTGGATTCTAATTGATTCGCACAATTTTCAGGGCCACCTATACAATTTCTTTAATGAACTTTGATTAATTTCTTATCAGAAAAAGTGTTGGTATTGAAAGTATAAACTCAGAGCCTTTGTGTTCCTCTGACAGTGCATTTTAACATGTCAAACTTCAGCTGAAAAACAAATCTTTTTCATAATGTAAAATTTATGGACTGGATATGATATCAGAAATTGAATATTACGGTTCTAAAGTAAGCTTGTTTTAATTTCCAGATCATGCTGCTTTAAAGCTGCACTAACCTGCTGATCCCCCTCTCCTCTGAAGGGAATTTTCTGGCCATCTTTCATTCCCTTGTCAATGTGAACCTCAAGGATTTTAGTTTGTTGTGTCACTTTTTTACCCCTGCACTCCTTACATCTGTCTTTTTCATTGATAACCTCTCCTGCAAAACAAAATCACAAAAACTTTAAACATCTGAATTAAAGAAATATAGAAAAATACAAGTCTACTGTACAACACAGACAAAACTCTTATTCTTATTAAATCTTATTCCAGAAAACAAATGTATATACATACTGCATAACTAGCAAATGTTGTACATGTATTAATGTTTGATTTTCACACCTGAAACTGTACGGTAAATGACATAAAATTTTGTCCATGACAAAGTTGCAAATTTTGCTTTTACTTTTGAAAATTGTTCTACCCATCTTGTGAACCCTGTAATTTTAAAATTTTTCTTGAGTAAGCCTCACCTTCCCCTCTGCAATCTGAACATATGCTCTGCATCTGCTGCACCATGCCTGGCCCTAACTGACGCAGTGTGACCTTCACTCCCCGCCCACTGCACACCCGACAGCGCTGGGTTGCCCCATCTTTACCACCCCGCCTAAAATGGGCAAAAAATATTATATATCTCATATCGTAAGTACTACTGAATGTTTGTAAACATCCTGATGTTGTGTCAACACAATGTGCAATTCTCAACTACTGGGAGACATTATCTATGCAAATTCCACACTAGGACAAATACAGTATACAATCTATTTATTCCTGTCTTTCAGTGTCATATACTACAGTTAAAAAAAAAGATAACAAAAGACCAAATGTATATGTGCACCGATAAACTATCCAACAGGAAATCTAAACAGCAACATTTTTTTTTTACTTTTGGGATGTTGAACAACAAATATCAAGAAGACTGTCAAACTGTTCAAACTGAGATTATCTAAAGCACCAACACGCTATCAATTTTAATCTATCAGTCTATAACCTAAGAATGCAGCTGTTTGTGCTTACTTCAACCAGTTCTGCCTCTTAACCATATGTGTTTATTTATTTTATTTATTTGATTGGTGTTTTATATCGTATTCAAGAAAATTTCACTTATGCGACAACAGCCAGCGATATGGTGGGTGGAAACCAGACAGAGCCCGGGGGAACCCATGACCTTCCGCAGGTTGTTGGCAGACCTTCCCACGTACGGCCTGAGAGGAAGCCAGCATGAGCTGGACTTGAACTCACAGCGACCACATTGGTGAGAGACTGCTGGGTCATCACGCTGTGCTAACACGCTAACCAAATGAGCCACGGAGGCCCCTTAACCGTATGTGTGTGGGGTATGAGTGACAACATCCGATTTTTCTGTTGCTCTGATGTGGTGCATCTCATGTGTAGGTCAAATGAGCTTAGCACACTCACCCATTACATTTAGGACAAATGACTGTTTTACTAAGCTGAAGTTTAGCAGTTTTCCCGTTATACAGGTCCTCTAGACTAACCCTGCAAAAAAAAATATGTTAAACATGTATATGTATATATATATTTCATAACAGCTGAATGACTTCAACAGGTACAAGTAAATGTTTTAAAAATTCTTCAGCTCTATGAATCAATATATTTACGATTTACACAGACTCCCTTTTAGAAGCCTACTCTCCTCATCATTAATTTGCACACAAACTCCATTCTTGCGACTTAAAATGAGGGTTATTTTAAGTATAGGTAATGTATTCACTTTTGCAAGAAAATAAAGAAACGCAAATATTCTTCATGACGTACTTTTTTAGAAAATCAACTGGCGAATGGGATTTTATGCACCATTAAAATAAAGAAGACTGCTGTATGCATAAGAGTTATTATCACAATAACTTGTTTTGCTATGTGTCAGCATCAGCATGTCACTTTGAGCAACATTCATACAGGACACTTTTCCACTTAAGGTCAACTTTCCCTGACATGTCACCTAAGCAGCTGTCTTACCTTAGAGAGTGCATGGTGTCCTCTCCCCGCCTCCTGCCACGCCTTCCCCCACCCATACCCCCCATTCCTGGGAAACCCCCTCCAAACCCAAACAGACCCCCAAACATATCACCAAATATATCCCCAGGGAAGCCACCTGAAAAAAAAAACAAGTAGGAGACATAAACACAATGGTAAATATTATTATGAAAGACTAAATTATTGTGATTAAGCAATGTAATACTTGCTTATTATGCACATCAAAAATGCCTAATTCTTAGAGATCTATTGATGGTCTTGATTTCTTTTGGGGGGGGCAGGGGGGGGGAGGAGGTAGGAAGATATTGTCATGGAAAACTGCAAGTTTCAGAACTCAAAAGTAATATTTGAGAGCATTTATTTGCCATCCAAAAGAAAGTGTTCAAGACCATTTACATCAGTTGAATATTGGTATACGTCTCACTCAAGTGGACAGGATCGTTTAAGGATATCGTTACAGGAAATCGTGTAAGGAGCCTGAAAAATCTAGAGACCAAAGATCCACAGTCTAGCAAGCAAAACAGACTACCGAGGGTCTGAACGACCCAGTGCATGTGTGTGAGTTTCTGGATGGTCCCTCTTTTTTAATGTGGAAGACATGCATTTGCTCTAGAAGTCAAAGATAATGTTTCAAGTGACAAACATATGTGTAGATAGTGCGAGGACCGGATTGGAGCAGGTACAAAACAATCGGACCTAGTAGAACTTACCTGAACCCCCTGTCCCTTCCTTAATACCCTGTAACCCATATCTGTCGTATGTCTCTCGCTTCTCCGCATTTGATAGTACTTCATAAGCAAAACTAATCTCTTTGAACTTGAAAAAAAAAAAAGTAATATTGACATCAACCACCATGTTGAAAAGTGATACATGTTTACAACATGGTTATATGTGCATATAATAATGCATTTGACACAGACTTTGCAAGATTAGCTCTGCACAAAGACTCAGAATATAAAATAGCCAAACAGGTCTCTTACAGAAATAAATCAAACTCTTTCAATACAGAACATATAATATAACAATAAGATTTATTTCTTTATTTGATTAGTGTTTTACGCCGTACTCAAGAATATTTCAGTTATTCGATGGCAGCCAGCATTATGGTGGGTGGAAACCGGGCAGAGCCTGGGGGGCACCCACGACCATCCGCAAGGTTGCTGGTAGGCCTTCCCACGCATGGCCCAAGAGGAAAACAATAAGTTACCATAAGATATTACCGGAATTTTTCACACTGATACTGACCTTTTCTCCTGCACTTGGATTTTTGTCTGGGTGATATTCTTTAGCTAATTTGTAGTATGCCTAAAATAAACAAATATTGATTAAAATTAATTTTCAGACATTATGTGTAAAATTATGTCTATAACAGCTTTGAATTATTCAACAACTATAAGAAAATTAAAGCAAATGGTAAGCTTAACATGATAAAATGATGTAAATAAAAAATGTCCCAAGACAGTCTGAAAATGTTTAGTTCACTTCAAAGAGTAAGGCCCTGGACAGTCAGGTGTGCTAGGAGAGGAATCCATCAAGTTTCACTTGCTATTTTCTTGGACCAACGAGATTTATTACAGGTCTCTCACCGTAAGGGAGCTCAGCAAAATGTTTTATAAGGGAATCCATTTTTATCAATCTATATCACATTGCCAGCATTTAGGATGAATATTGGTGTTTCAGTATTTAACCTGAGGGGCCTATGGAATACACACAGAAAAGGAGACAAACCAAGAGTGGTATAAAAATGTGGCAGGTTTGGAATATCGTAAAATAGAATTTAAAAGAGTTTGAGAGTAATTCTGAAGCCTACATGTAATATAGAGACCTAAACAATTTGTATCTAAACAATGAAAACATATTATATACATTTTGAAATAAACATAATCCATTTGTTAAATTTGTAAAGGTCATCAATGGGGACTTAAACTTAAAGGTTAAAGATTAAATCAGTGGGCAAGGCTCTACAATAAAATGTTTACGTAATGATTTAGACTGGAAAGCAAAATGAACAAAATATGCTCTCGTGAAGTTGTAGGCCTACCATCTAATTCTTAAACTTTGAAATCGACTTTTCAGGAGATCTTTGTCTGTTATCAGTTAAATCGAAGTTAACGGATATTATATGAGCCCTTCCTCAGAACATGTTGTAACCTTACGACACACCACGCAGCTAAAAGGAAGGCGTTCCACATTAGTTTATCCCTACCATGTGGTTATGAGGACATAACTGCTTTTTCCTTGGGATTCCTACCTAAACACCAAATTTTTAATTTTGAACCAACTCACAGATTTATCAAATATCTCAAAAACTAACAGTCTATCGCCTGTTCATACACCCAAAAGATCTCTCTGGAAAATCACGATGCTTTGTCATGCTTGTCGTAAAAGGTGCTAAACTAGGCATACATTCAATCAAGCGTCCGTTTTGGGCCTGCAATTGGTCAGTTTCCATATTCTATCATATCTGTATCTATAAACCTTCAGCTTAATTTACTTACTTTTTTGATTTCATTGTCAGATGCGTTTTTCGAAACCCCAAGGATATCATATAATTTGGTGTCGGCCATCTTCTCGCGAGGTTAAGGAAGTAATGACGTCACATCGAAATCCCTGCAGTGCTGTCGCCTAGCAGCATGAGAAGCCAAGTTCGATAACTCTAACGGAACTTCTCGCAAATCGATGTCGACGGAGTGTCACTGGGAGTTTCGCTCTGCGCACAGCCTTTATATTTCCCATATACTATACAGCCATTCAAAATAAACATGTACAATCTTGAAAATTATTGCTGTTATAGTGCATTACATGCATTCAATGAGGTAAATGAATAAAGAAAGGATCTTTAACCTTACTTGATACAGTTTGTAACATGCAGGAACTCGATCGTCACTGATTCATACTATCGGTAGGGGGTTTACATTTATTGTTCTGTATGTTGGCTAGAGATGGACCCTCTCCATGTGGGTTTCGTTATTTGACCACCCCCTGACCTCTTAACCCACCCCCTCCCCCTCCACCACCACCACCATTTTAAAAAAGGCGTTACCTGGATGAGGCCGCCAGATGTGAAGACCTCGCCCGCTTTTGAACTAAAATAAATAAATACCGGTAACAGAAAAAAGGCTGACGCTACGTAAATGACGTATATACGTATTCAAACTTTTCAGTGGAATGACCAATGAGTGTTTCTTGTACGCGCTGCTTTCAGTCTCTATTGTTAAAATCAATACCGGTACCGCTTCTTGCGACATAGGCCTATGCAGTTTTAAAAATCACAACAAGAATCGAATATCTGTCGATTATAATTAGCATCGTCATAGCGCAGGCTATATATACCTTATTAAGTTACATATTTTTGAGTATGATATACACGCTTACGCAAGAAACAAATAACATACAGAAGTTTGTGGTGAATTATTATTAATTAGACCTGACTGCATGGAGTGTAGAACGACTTTAACGAAGTTGGCCTACGACTTGACTAAAGATGAGTACAACTTGAGTAGGGTAGATTTATAAAAGTTTGTGTGGGCATGAAAATGTCGCCGATCTTTATATGTGTATAGCGTATCAAGCAGATCGCCATTTAGTGAGATCACTAATCTTATTTATTTGTAACTGTGTATGATCATGAGTTTACATTAGCCCTCATGATGTGTATACATATAAAATTAAGGTGGCCGAGGTGGTTAACACACCAGCGTGGCACAATGACCTAGGATTGAACCTCCCACCAATGCGGCCGCTGTGAGCTCGCTGTACATGGGAAGGATGCTCGTGGGTTAGAGCCCGGTTTTCTCCCATATAATGCCGGCCACCGTCGTATTAGTGAAGTATTCTTGAGAACGGCGTAAAACACCAATAAAATAAATAAATAAATCAAAGGCGATAAATAAGAGCTTGCTTAATGCAGGAGACTAGGCCAATGTATTATTTATAGACCGCTCTGCGAAGCTGTATAGACCTACATGGAATAACCATCCAGTTGATAACGCCATTACCTGTTTAGGTCCTGTAATGTGCACTGTGGATTGTAATAAATAAGTGATGTAAGAGGCGACAGATGTAAATGACGTTGGATAGGACAATGTCAATACAATATACAGCATCACATATAGGCCTATATTGCGCCACAAATACACAGCACACGATATTTTACTTTTGATCGCTGACTTTCAATGAGAGAAGCAGGTTAGAAATATGTGTTTAACGATTACAGGTATTGAAAATGTAAAAAGTTGGCAAACGTGTTTTACTCCATATTGCTGGGGGAGGGGCTGGGGTGATACACAGAAAGTGAAAAACTCAAAGCCTTGAATGAACAAATGTCATGACAGAATTTATTTCACTACTGAGCAGAATATCGTTTTGGAAAGGAATATAGTAAACGCCATGCATATCATGTCGAAACACCAAATGAATGCTGAAGACTGTAACGTGCATAATGCCAAAGGATATTATTAATTACATGGTCACTCAGTGATAGGATATGCAAATATATGGTGTCAATAATGCTCATATTGGGCGAGGCGTCAGCAGGTAACGAAGTTATCCTGCAAAGACCCATCTATGATTAATTCAGTGCAGAAGAACGATGTATAAGTGAATAGCTTCAGCGGTGTGACCATCGTATTTACAACCTAACAAAGGGAGATAAGCTAAGCAGACGCATTTGACGTCGTCTGCAGGATTCGAGAATATATCTGTACCCATGTGGTCGTTGTGCTTCAACGAATAGCGGAGTATTTCGCCTTATGCGGGATAAAACGACATACAGCCACGACCGTAAGATGTAATGAGTATAACACTTATACCGATAATACCTGCCAATAGATCACATCTCCGTTCTCTAAAAGCCGACTGTGTACAAGGTAAACTGCAAACAAAATTGAGCATCTACACTTTTATATGGGGGTACTTGTGTACTGGAGAAAACATGTGTATTGGTGGAACACTGTGTTGTGTACACCTTAAGTACACAAATGTGTGTACATGTCGTACACAGTCGTTTTTATAGATGTGTATTTCTCAGTTTTTATTATTATATAGGCTCTATCCAGTTATTTCCACTTATGCTTCACCCTAATTTTGCATTCTACTGATTCTTGGGATTACCAAAAAAAATCAGCATGACATTCAAATAAATGAATGATTGAATAAATTTTATATTTTTTCATGTTTAACATGTATCGAATTATTCCACAAACAGAATTCTGACTATATGAAAATCTAAAACCTTGCCAAAATGCTTAGTTTTTGGTAATGGAACTTGAAATTTTGACACAGTTGTCTTAAGATAACATTCATAGGGTGTTCATAATTTTCATTCACAGAGCCCAAAAAGATGCCCTAAAATATTATTTTAAGTTTTGACTTAAGTCAAAATTGGCTGTGTGGAATCGAACCCAGGGCTTGTATTTATCAGACGTCTTGAGACTCGAGTCAAAAATTCAAACACACCTACAACTAGAACGTTTCACTCTAGAAAGTTTAGACTTTGTACACAGATTCATTACTGCAGACCAATGTGCCGCCAACAAGTTGAGCTCTTTCCTGCTTTGAATTTGGCTTTTTAAGGGCTTGCAATTTATGACTTAAGTCTTAAGTTGCTTGATAAATACGCGCCCTGCAAGGTCTCACAAATGATGACAAAGAAAACTTAAGCAAAATACAGAGAGGTCAATGTTGAGCTTCTCTTTTTATTTGTCGTGTCTATAGCCTATATGTTTGTGATTTCACCCTCTGCGTAATTAAAGCATGTACTGTCTATATAACTGTAGTCCTGTACAAAGTGTTATACCGGCACTAGACTTCAAATCCCATATATATGTAAACACGCTTATACCGTGTATATGTAATGTCTGTCATTGTGAACCAGTCATGTAAGTAATATTTGTATACACAATGCACCCTCTGGCATAATATAAAACGGACTGTTTTAAAAGACGGCCAGGCCGAAAAGAAAGAAAAAAAGAAACAACTTTCCTTTCAAGTAGAAATTACATAAAAATCTGTATCCTAAACGCAAGCATGCAAAAGGTAAACTTTCTTTAAAATTTCTTAGTTGTATAAAGTTTTTACGCTGTTATATAGAGTATAAATACATACCCAACATATCTGAGTTTATATATATATCACAACGTATAAATATGTATCGACCTCATTATGCCGCAGTGTCGACATGTTACGATTTATCTGACAGTAATTCAGCACCGAAAACCAAAACAGCCATGTATCAGCTAGAGCAGCAGCTGTGGCATATATATAGGTGCGTGCGTATACAATTATTTGTTAAGCTGCATGTAAGACTGGATCTATATGCATACTACTACTCTGTTGTGTCTGTTTTTTTGTTCACAGCTGGTGCATGTGGTACTATTGGATCAGTCCATACTGTGAACAATAACACATGATGAAAGAAATATCGGACGTTTAGCCAGTTCATCCCCGCATGGAGCGATGTCACAGTGCTTTATGTTGCTAATAATTCCATCTACCAACAGCATCGTTCATTAATGGAACAATAAAGAGGAAGAGCTGAAAGGAAATTAGGAGACAATTAAGTGAGTACTCGTATTAATACACTTAACTATGGGTGTACTTCTTATTGAAAACGAGGATGAGTTTTAATGTTGCTATAACACATATACTATAGTAACTTTGGTTTTATTTACTTATTTGATTGCCGCTGAACGCCGTGCTCAAGAATCGTTTACTCCACTATATGACAGCGATCTTGTTTATGGGTTGAGGAAATTGGAATAATCGAGCAAACTGCTCATTATTTCCTCACCAAGAATAAGATAAGAATGAGAAGATACCTGGCGAAGATCAGTGGTTTACCCCGGGCATCCAGTTTCCTCTATCCATTATATTCTGACCGCCCTCATATAAGTGAAAAAGTCTTAAGCACGACGTTAAGAGCTAGGTAGTGCACCTTAATGGACGTAAAACACCATTTAACTAATCAACCAATCAATCGTTCAGTCGTAGCTCTAAACAGTGCATGTATACAAATTCTAAAGTTAGTAAAGTCTAGTTTTCATAGATGAAACGTAAAACATATAGATGGGATGCTGTTTAATACATTTTTTGGAATGTAAATTTATTGCTAATATATATACAAACACATGTGTTGAATTTGAATTGTGATAGATTTATGTATTTATTTTTATTTACTTATTGTATTTATTTATTTGATTAGTGTTTTACGTCGTGCTGAAGAATATTTCACTTATACGACGGGGACCAGCATTATGGTGGAAGGAAAACCCATGACCATCCGCAGGGTGCTGGCGGATCTACCCACGTACTGCTGAAGAGCAACCCAGCATGAGCTGAACTCACGGCGACTGCATTGGTGAGAGGCTCCGTCATTTCGCCGCGCTGGCGTGCTAACTCTCTCGGCCACGGAGGCCCATATATTTATACAGTATGTTAAAAACATATATGAGATTAAAATATGCATTAACACATTTCTTGGAGGAAAGACCAAATTTTAACTCAAATAAATTTTTCGGGCATGCACCACATCTTCATTTAGAGCACATTTGTGAATAAATGTATCTGACTTTCATTCTACACCAAATGGTTCCCAAAATTTATTATTTATTGATTAATGTTTTACGTCGTACTCAAAAATGTTTCACTAAAATGACGGCGGCCAGCATTATGGTGGGAGGAAACCGGGCAGTGCCATGAAGAAATTCACGACTGTCCGCAGGTTGCGGACAGACCTTCGCACTTACCACCGGAGAGGAAGCCAGCATGAGCTGGACTTGAACTCTCAGTGACCGCATTTATAATAGAGCCTCCTGTGTAAATGCCCCACACTAGTACACTAACCACAAGGCTCCGATTGGTCCTATATAGAACCTATATATGTAAATATACCTACCACAAAGGATATTCAAATGTCGTTATTATTTTCCTTCAAAAATAAATAGCAATTGTATGTTCAGATGTCGTCTTTATTTTCCTTCAACGATGAAAAACAACCGATGTAAGACTTTCTCTTAACATCGGACTGCAATATATCATCAGTACGCACACACCTAGACAAGCACAATATGAAATGGCCATCCGTTAAATTAAAGCGTCAAAATACGTTACGGTATATGGCATTCTATGCACGCGGAAAATGTCGGACATCCACATGGTACATGTAGGCCTGTATAACTGAATGGGGTTTATCGCCCTATTCAAGAACATTTCACTTATATCATGGCAGCAAGCAATATAGTGGGAAGAAACCGTACGGAGCTTGGGAGATACCAACGATCTGCCAAAAGTTGTTGCCAGACCTTCTCATGTAAGGCCGCAGTTGAAGCCAGCATGAGCTGTACTTTAACAGCAATCGCACTAGTGAGGGGCTCCTGGGTCATGCTGCACTATAACGCTGAACACTAGGACGCCATTGCATTGCTTGGAGTTTGTTGTTCTGTAGTACATGTAAAAGATATAGAAGCCTTACATAAAATTTTCACCAAGTTTTGTACTCTATACTAAGTTTCAGATCGATCCAAAATGTGGACAATACGGAAAAGAGAGATGCTGATGGTGACACTGTTGATCGGCTGGGGTTTGTTCCTCTTTCTGTACTTGTGCAACCGTGAGTCAGTTGATTTTATATACAGCCCACATAGATTTTACCACGTGATAAGTGCCAGATGTTACATGTTATACACATGTACTTCAAAAGAAGGCCATAGTGATTATAGAAGGTATAGGCTCAAAATCAACCTTTTTGACAGCTTTATTTTAACATTAAACACATCTTATCAACCTATCCATGTATCAGGTGTTCCTATTAGGGCAATGTTCCGTCATCCCGTTTTACAGTATAAATGCTATGAAATACGAGGTCAAGGTTAGCAGGCTTCCATTATTCAGTATCAAATTATATGAATTTTAAATAGTCACACGAAATTAAACCACCACCATATGACTCGGTTTAATAACAAATTAAAATGATCCAATCACACTGATTCACCGGTACAAAATGATTAATTTATTAATTTGATTGGTGTTTTACACCGTGATCAAGGATATTTCACTTATACGACGACATCGACCAATTATTTCTCCCTGAAGGTCGCATACCACAAGACAAAGTTATTTTCAGACCTGAAGATGTACACACAAGTCAGACCACCGGGAAAAGTACCCTCCGCTGATCTCTTGTTCGTCTGCCATACAAAATATGCCTACCTGTACCAAGGCAATTCCCGCGATTCTGAGCCAAACCTCCTGCTGATGTACACATTTCAGTCATATATGAAGGCCCTTAACCAATGTTCTCTAACCAATGAACTTTAATTAACTGGAGTCATACCTGTAGCTAGGATGGCCTTTAACATAGGTACTCTTGGTATTACCATGCGTGGCGCTTAGCACGAGAGGAATCGACCAAATACTGATTGGCCCGGTGTCAGTATATCCGACTGAGTGGTGGTGGCGTCTTGGGCATGGCGTTCCAGTCAGGCAGCATTATAAATATGTCGGCATTAGATCCGGCCTGTTACAAGGAGACATTCTCGTGATACATGACCGAAATAATGATGGAAATGACGTTAAACACCAGCCAAACAAACAATTAAGTGTACTGAACTCCCTGGCTATCAAACGGTGACTTTAAATAAGAACCGAATCTTCTAAAAATTCTGTTACGATGTTTGCACATAACCCGCAACACCACAAGGATAATCACTGTTAGACTTAACTACGGTGATTGGATGCTAAATGGCTAACACCTTTCAGGGGTTAACGTGTTCATTTGTTTTCCATTTCAGTTAGCTGGGGTCATTATGTCATCACATTTGACCGAAAAAATATGGACGTCATTATCCATCGAGATATATCTCCTGATGGCAAGAAATCAGCCGAGTGAAGCCAAGAAGCAACGTTAAATAACAATTCATGAAGCAATCACATGGACGATCTTCTGTATAGGCCTACTGACCGCGTTACAGAATGCCAGCAACAAACCTACCATGTGTATACACCATATATGGACGCTTGCGTTAAAAAAAAGACTTTGTTCCAAGGCTGGCCCTTCCAAGAACTTGTCTGACAAGGAAGCGAAAGGTGCAAATATGCAAACAACGCAAAGGTTGAGCTCTACACCAACAGACAAATGAAATCAACAAGAAATTATCTCAGCAACTGGGTGTTTTCAGTATACAGTCAAACCTGTCGCATGTGGTCAGTAAAGGGAAACGAAAAAAGTGGCCACTAAAGACAGATGGCCGCATAGGGCAGGTTGACTGTTATACATATCTTTCTTCATTCCTTTTATTTACTTTTAAGACTTGAAAATTTTACTTGAAACCAGAATGTAGGCCTGCTTGAGTTTACGGTGAGAGTATTGTGATGCCGAAACAAGCCAACAGAAAGTTAACTTTGAAACTATTGTTTTCTGTTTTTGACGTGTGTGATAGCTCTCTGTATGCATGGCATTGACCGTGCCGGGGATGGACCCAAACTCCGTCTTACCGCCTCCTGTTCTTTAGGATCTTATTCTTCAAAAGACCTATAGTTTTTGAGTGGACGCGTTTTTATTAAAAACACGCAGATGGAATATTTCAATTACGTGTCATATATGTGGTAGAATTACGAGGTCCAAAGGGTAACTTGTTTTTACAGTTACAATGATTCTGTTACCAAAGACAATGTAGGCATTGGTTGAAGAACATCAGGTATAAGATGTATTGATTGGTGTTCACACCATACTCAAGAATATTTCTCTTGTACGACGGCGGCCAGCATTATGGTAGGCGGAAACCGGGCCAAGTCAGGGTGAAACCCATGACCATCCGCAGGTCGCTGCCTGACATTCCCATGTACGGCCGTAGAGGAAGCCAGTATGAGCTGTGACTTGGACTTACAGCAATTGTATTGGTGGGAGGCTTCAGGATCATTCTGCTCCGCTAGCACGCTAACCACTAGGCCACGGTGGCACCAAAGTATATGCATATGGGGAGGTGTAAAATGATAAAGACAGGAACCGAATGATCTGTGTTTCAGATCTAGAACTTCCTTGCACACACGCTTGACTATTCATCTGATGACATCTGAGACTATGTATATCACTATGTTTACAACAAAACAAGGGAAACTTCAAATATTGCCCTGTTCTTTTAGTATTCCGGAATAAGACGTATATGTTACAGCCTTATCGACTTGTGTTTACTGGTCTCCTACCATTCATTTGGTTCAGTTGTGGTGCACTATCGATACAAACCTGTTCACTGAATGGTGACCTTTATCAAAGTGTGACTGGTGTTAACAGCGTATACAGCAGCGAAAAGAAATATTCATGCTATATCTATATACTGTACACAGCTGTATGTTCATGTAGATGGCATGCGGTTAGGCCGAAATACACAACACCAATATGTTGACTTCAATATTCAGTGTATCCCCTGCTTTCTTCACACAAAACTGATCTCAGGTTATAGCACTATATGTTTACAACTTTGTTGAATTTTTATTTATTTATTTTTAGTGTCATGAAAGTGTGGTAGTGCTATTTTCCAGGGATGTTGTTTTAATTATTTTACAAGCACTTGGTGATGGAATTCAGATTTCAATTCTTATTAGATTAAAAATTTATCGACCTTTTATAGATAAATATTTTAAAATCTTAAATGTAATATATCGATCATTTCGATAAGTTTTAAGAGAAACACCGGTCCAAAAACACAGTAATGTCTCATCCTGGTGTTTAAGGGAAAACCCCTTAGGAGGAATGCTGTATGTTAGTTACAGTAAATACATACCAAAAATACAACAAAAATTGGGGAAAATGTGTGCAAGTACAATAATGACACATGCCCACTTTCCAGATATTCCACAGCTTAAATGTAAGGCATGACTAATACAGAATTATCAGTACAGAAGATGAGGGATTAAAATCTAGTCATTTTGAATCCCTTTAAAGACCAAGTAACAGTGAACAGGAAATCCCCCATTTCCTTAAAATCAATGAGCCAGAATAAAAAAAAATAGTTTTACATCAGCCCTACGGTCATGACAGCGCAGGTCAGGTCTTTTTGAAGATATTCTAAAATTCAAATAAAGCATTGTAAAGGTTACAAGAATCACATACAAATGAACAGGACCAGATTCATTTTCCCCAAATTATTGGTGTTACATAACAATTGCCATTTTTGTTTAATGTGCTGAAATAGGAGGTTTTACTCCTGTACACGCAGCAATGATAGTACTGCTGAGCAGATGACAGTCACACCAAACAGACAAACTATCTGTCCAAAAAGCTAAGATGATCTGATTTGAATCAAGATTTACCTTTTAACTTTCACTGAAGGTTGACATTCTCTTCAAAAATAGTCTTGAAAAACGTTGTACAATGTGATTACATGTTTACAAGAATCTTGGTTCTGCTAGTAAGCACTAATAACACGGTCCTAAATAAGTTAAAGGAAAAGTTAAATAACCATACATCAGATGTACAATGTACTTCAGTGGCTGAGAAAAACCCACACAACTGTTAGTTCATGTAAACTGCCAGTGATGACAATGACTTAGCACAATAAGGCACTAGGCTTCACATAACAATAAATAGTTCTCATTGCAACGTATCAAATATCTGAAAGACCAATAAATACTGGTTTAATACAGCTTTCTTACTACATAGCAATAAAGCTTAATTTGTAATTATATTGAAACACTTTGTGTGACTGCTGAAGCTAGTTAGATGCCTTGTTATACTCATATGTACATAGTAAAGAATTTAGTCAATTTAAACCTTACATGACAGGGTATTAAATACAAATTAGTTCCACCACAATGGACGGATATTACTTGTGTACCACACAAAACAGAGACTACAGTTCTAAGACCAATAAATTCTGGTTTAATACAATGGTTCTACTACATGGAAACATTTTACAACATTGCATGTAAACAGGACTATTGTAATGAATGCACATTATTTGTGCACCACACTGGACGGAGACTACAGGTCTACTACAATGAATGTACATTATTCGTTCACCACACTGGACAGAGACTACAGATCTACCACAATGGTCGTACATTATGTGTACCACACTGGACAGAGACGATAGTTCTACCACAATGAACGTACATTTTTTGTGTACCACATTTGATACAGACTACAGATCTACCACAATGGTTGTCCATTACTTGTGTACTACACTGGATGGAGTTCTACTATACTGGATAGAAATATGAGCTTAGCAGAGTGCATAGAAATTATGGGTAAACTACCATAAATGAAATAATAATGGTTCTATCACTGCGGACAGAAACAGTTCTACTGGACAGAAATGTTCTACCACAATGTAAACAGGACTAATGTAATGGACGCACATTATTTGTGTACCACAATGGACAAAGTTTACTATAATGGTAAAAAATTATGCAAACTGATCTACCAAGTGCGTGGTAACAATGTTGGCAGGAGCAATGGTTATAACCGTGGACAGAAACAGTTCTAGCACAGAGGACAAACATTTGTACTCAAGGGAAACAGGTTCTACCACTGTGGATGAAAAGAGTTTTACTGTGGTAGCTATGGGGAGACTAGTGTGGAGGAAACAAAACTCCCATAGTGGAAAGAAACAGTTTTACCACAGCGGATGGACACAGTACTACCACAGTGCACAGAAACAGTTTTACCACAGTGGATGGACACAGTTCTACCACAGTGGATGGACACAGTAATACCACAGTGCACAGAAACAGTTTTACCACAGTGGATGGACACAGTTCTACAACAGTGAATGGACACAGTTCTACCACAGTGGACGGACACAGTTCTACCACAGTGGATGGACACAGTTCTACCACAGTGGACAGACACAGTTCTACCACAGTAAATGGACACAGTTCAACCACAATTCTACCAAGTGGATGGACACAGTTCTACCACAGTGGATGGAAACACTGCCTATAGGCACCATTTAACTTGGGTTTAACGCTGTACTCAAAAATATTTCACTCATAGAACAGCAGTCAGTATTGGAGGAACTGAACTGGCCTAGGGAACAATATGCAGAAAAGTCAAAATAGCTTAAAACAGATCACACACTCACTTAGCTAATGGTTGTTTTTATACCAACAGATTCACTTATTCAATGATCCAGATAATGCTTGGAAGAAATCACTACAGTACTATATAATACAGGACGGACTTTCTCCCCAGCCCTACAACCAGTGAAACTAAGTTTTAAGAGAAACACCAGTCCAAAAACACAGTAATGTCTCATCCTGGTGTTTAAGGGAAAACCCCTTAGGAGGAATGCTGTATGTTAGTTACAGTAAATACATACCAAAAATACAACAAAAATTGGGGAAAATGTGTGCAAGTACAATAATGACACATGCCCACTTTCCAGATATTCCACAGCTTAAATATAAGGCATGACTAATACAGAATTATCAGTACAGAAGATGAGGGATTAAAATCTAGTCTAGAACTGGCCTAGGGAACAATATGCAGAAAAGTCAAAATAGCTTAAAACAGATCACACACTCACTTAGCTAATGGTTGTTTTTATACCAACAGATTCACTTATTCAATGATCCAGATAATGCTTGGAAGAAATCACTACAGTACTATATAATACAGGACGGACTTTCTCCCCAGCCCTACAACCAGTGAAACTCCTCCCTTCCCAAACCCCACCACACCCCTAAACAACTACACAGAAGTCCATGTCAAATGTAAGTTCACACAACAGGAAATGACCAGAATTTCGTTACTAAAATTGCATATAAACCCACATCATATACTGTTATCCAGCAAGGTACGTATAAGCCTCTTGTCCGAGTCTACCAGCTTTTGGATTTCTGTCTTAAATACAGAGGTGTTGCCTGAAACAATCAAGATAGAATGGCACTCATCCAATGATGTCAGGACACTCATCCAATGATGTCAGGGCACAGAAAATGCAACAGTGGCAAACAGCAATCTAAAATTTTAAGGCAATGCTAAGTAAAGAGTTAGCTTCCAAAATGAACCAGCACATCTTTAATCTTCAAAGGTTTTGGAGAAAAAAATAAGGGACATAAAGGAATTTCTTCTGTTTTGTTACATGTATTTCTTTGATTTTGGTTTAACACCATACTGAAGAATGTTTTCTGGCAGTCAGTTTCACAGGAAATGTAAACCCCAAAGAGCTCAAGGTGCATGTCTTGTTTGGAGAACGGCAAGTAATCGCCAATGCAACGCAACATTTAGTGTGTCCTTCTGACTGAGAGACAACACATGAAAATATTTATCAAATAAATTAAGACCATCATGTTAATGTGTTACCTGTTGATTTAAACTGAAGTTTTTCCAAGAAATCTGCAAACATGCTCATCTCAACTGACTGGTCCTAGTCAAAATATACATAAAGTAAGATGTAAATGACGCCCCAGTGATAACACACTCAGCATGCACGAAGACAACAATTATGTCATCATCTGCACTTTCATCAAAGTAAACAAAAAACATGAAATCTATGAAAATGTTACACTGCTTTTCCAACTTGTACTCTAAAATGTCTTTCACTGAAAAAAACCAAAAACAAATAGACTTTTGAAACATTATTGTATACAACCCCCCTTTTGTTGACAAAATTCCATCTTGGCTTTAACTGTAAAGGGTTTGTTTGTGCTCCATTCTCACAAGCTGTGCAGCGGTGAAAAAAAAAGACATGATATTTACCAAATTGTTTTAACTCGCATGAAATCTCTTTGTGGAGAAACATTAAAAAGAATATAATTACAGATAAAGAGATTCCATATCTCCAAGCATGTATTACACTGAGATAAAGCAGTTAACAGTATACCTCCTCCTCATCACTCCAGCTATCCCAGTCAGAGTTCTGTTCCCCGTCTGACTGTACCGATGAGGCAGGGGTCATCACACGACCTTCAGACACCACCGAGCTGTGGGTGCTCAGGGCACTCAGGCGTCCCGAGGCAAAACTACCACTGTTGTTGCTGACATTGAGGGTGAAACACTCGGGGAACATATGTTGAGGGCCACCTGTAAGACATAATGCAAATATAGTTAAATACATTCTGAAATTTACATGCAGAAATTATTTCTGATCAGGTATAAGAGAACCACCTGTGAATCAATGCATGGAGTTTTATCACAATTTTCCTCAGTAGTTTTGAAGATACAAGGCTAACTGTTGTGAATGCTGACCTGAGAGAGTAGGGCAAAGCTCATTGGCACTCGCCATGAACAGGACTAATGAATTATGCTCTAGGAAACCAGCCAACAAATCCAAGTACAAAGTTTCACTGAATTTTTCTTTGTAGTTTCGGAGATATAATGCTAACAAGACAAGTTTTGTTTTGGTACTCCTTTGAAGCTAGTGGCTCTAAATGGAAAGGTTATTTGCAAAATATGACAGAAACAGGAAATGGAACAGCTCATATCTATTATGGGTAAGACTAAATGTCTATCACATGTACCAGCATGGAAATTTAAAACAAATTCTGCTCTCCTCCTAGAGATTCAATCAGAAAATTGTGTTTTTGACAAATTTTGTGTTATGAGTTTTTTTACAGAATAGATCAATTTTTTTTTTTACTTCAAAAGTCACTGCTAACGTATCGGTATCATGATGTGATCATGAAACAGAGTGGCAAGACTGTGGCTTATGACAGAAATTGCGACATTCCTTTACTTGAAGCAAACCAGAAAGAGTCCTAATGTTTCTAGCTGAAGATAGATTTATTTATTCATTCATTTGATTGGTGTTTTATGCTGTACTCAAGAATATTTCACTTATATGACATTGGCCAGCATTATGGTGGGGGGAAACCGGGTAGAGCCCTGGGGAAACCCATGACCATTTGCAGGTTGCTGGCAGACCTTCCCACCAACGGCAGGAAAGCAAGTCAGCATGGGTGAGAGGCTCTTGGGTCATTGCGCCGTGCTGGCGTGTTAACCCCCTGGCAAGGGCGGACCCCTGAAGATGGAAGTCAGTCATCTTCAAGATCAAGAATACACTATAGCCTACAGACTGAATATAATTGTAATTTAGGCCCACCAGTTTCTTTCCCCCAAGCAAACCTCTGAGACTGTCACTGAAAATAACATCTAGCCAATTTAAAGCTTAATTTCCACCCCCATTGTTCAAGGCAAAATTGCGATATTGTCAGCTGACCTGGATCAAAAGATTTCAAATCTTCTTACATGCATGTTGCATTCTTGGCATTGTAATCAAGAAGTCTAAAGATTTCACCTTTACATCATATAGCCCGAAAGTCTGACTTATGGCAAGATGATGTAACATGTAAAAAAATAACTGTATATTTTGCCAGCAACCTGACAAATGCTGATGAAAAACCTTGATAGAATGATGACTGTATATAACAGCTTAGCTGAAATTTTCCTCATTCACTTTCTCCACATTGGACACACATGTTGCCTGCTTTATTCTATAGTGGTAAAAACCAAACCTTTTGAACGTAAATGGCTGCTCCCCAGGGAGAGGATCCATATAACAAGCCCACATTTGTTACTCGCACTGCCCATGGTTAAACGGTGGGTTGAGCATAAATATGGGAGAGCCACTGCCCAGCCAAAAACGATGATCAAAAAACATAATGCACCAAATCGACTAACAGAAATAACAGCCACATGGGGAAGGCCTGATAGTCTGTATTGCTTTTCAGTACACTGGTAAATATAAAGACTTTTAGCAACCACACTTTTAGCTGCACAGTGGCGGATTGTAGGTAACTTCTGCGGCATATAACGTGTCTGTCTTTTTGTTGTGTTATATAAGCAGGAATTGTCTATGGACGAATGGTATCATTTTTAAGACTTGAGCTCCACTTTCATGAAAATGTTTACTTGTATGTCAGACATGTAGGGCCATGAGGCACCGAAATTCAGGAATACCCATACAATCTCCATAATGAATCTCTTTTCCAAAAATGTTCTTCCAAAATGATGGACAAAAATTATCTTTAGTTTTCTTTATATTGCAATAAATATTTTTTCATTTTTTTGATGGGTGTTTTACGCCTCACTCAAGAATATATCACTTATACAACGACTGCCAGCATATGGTAGGAGCAAACCGGGCAGAGCAACACAACCATCTGCAGGTCGCAGGCAGACCTTCCCTCGTACAACTGGAGAGGTAGCCAGCATGAGCTGTACCTGAACTCACAGCTACTGCATTGGTAGGAGGCTCCTGGGTCATTGTGCCGTGCTGGCATGCTAACCACCTTGGCCATGGAGGACCCTTGCAATAAATATATGGAAGGAACACGATTAGTGAGTTTGAGTAGTGTGAAGTATGCTGTAAGGTGAAAAAATAATAAACTGAGTTTGCAAACTGGCTGGAACACCCCTCCTTACAAACTTCTTCTGAGTCACTGTTTTCTGACTCGACATCTGAGTTGGACGAGGGAGGGATGTCATTTGACAGAATAGCCAGGTCATCAGCTGGCCGTGGGGACACTTGTACCATAAAAGAGCTGGTCTGAAAAATAAAACACAATTCCTTTTTGTTTATGACCACAGTATACTGCATGTGAATGATTGAATAAAAATATTTCAGTAAATTATAAACTAATATACTATATATATATATATATCTTATCAAACTAAGTTTACTTTCACACAAAAATTCTGAGTGACTGACTTCAGTACATGTACATATTGGGTCAGCAGTAATCAGCATTCTGACTTTATCATTTACACTTTAGCTGTATGTTTTTGTCAAATTCTTGACATTTTTTATGAACCAGTTTCTTAGAGATACTCCAGTTGTTAAGTGAAAAGGGTTGAGATGGTATGAATAGCTTTTCTAAATTGTAAAAAAAATGTGTGGTATTAAAACAGCAGTTGTAAGTTTAGGAGATTAGCACTGAAAATGTAGTTTTTTGTTGTTTCCAAATTTGCCTGGTGTGACATCGTGCAGGAACACTTGACGTCACCCATCGCTGATGTATAGCCACAATGACGTCATACTTTCAAATGCACATGATATCCTTAAGGCGTCATGTGCCTGATTCGTCGTCACATGAGGAATATTATCACGTTAAACCAGGAAAAATTTGTGGCAGCTGCCAAAGATTTTGTTTTTCAGGACTCCTCACTTAAATAGTGTTTTTCTTTATTAAGAATACTTCTTATCAGTTTAATATTTCCGCCTGGCTCATCTTGGGAATGAAGTGATACTCTAAATCCATTAGATTTTGTCACCTCAGGTACGAACTGGACATAACATTGACACTCTTTAATCAGATGTCTTTCATGTAAATGTAGTGAGTGAGGACGGATGTTTGACTACTACTCCAGTCTTACTCAGACATAAGACAGTAAACTGTTACCTGGTTAATTCGGGCACATATAGCAGTCAGTAAAGAGGACAAGTGCTTTTTCAGTACAATAGCTCTGCTTAGAGTCAGGTAGATTTCCAACAGATGACGAACAACTTGTAGGTCGAGAGTCTGAAAAATGTGCAATTCAGTCTACTGAAAAAAATGTAAGCATGTATAGGAAATAAAATAACCCTTACTTTATAGCCAACTGAAGACTTCAGAATGAGGTTAACTGTAAAAAAATCCCAATAACAGTCTTCATATTCACCCTTACACATTATACCTACACGTACATGCTGATACTGCATCATTTGGCCATGGGGGATTTAAACAAGGAGCAAGACATCAAAAAATGTTGCAACGGGGGAACAGACTAAAAAATTGCACTGGGACAGTCTTTCAACAATTCCCCTAGACAGCATATATCAATAAATAAATTATGATACTTTGTCAGTTTCATATGTATTTCCTATGGTAAAAGATATATGACCAGATGGACCAATGAACAGCTACACGGATATCAAATTACCACCTCAGCCAATGAACAGGCGCACAGATATCAAATTACCACCTCAGCCAATGAACAGGCAAACAGATATTAGTACGCTTTCAACAACTGTCTAGAATTATGACAACATATCCAACATATAGAAGGATAACAACCAAATTGTTTCAGTTATTGAACTACCACAAAAAGGTAAAAAGTGGCATAGGTTAGTACATTATAATAATATAATTATAAACCCATTAATTTTGGACGGTTTTCCACACTTCCATAGATAAATCCCATGTGTGTGATTCCACCTCATTTGACTGTTTTTATATTGTGAGAATAGATACATGGCTAGAACCATGGATTAGACTGACAAAACCCTTCATCCATTAAACCCAGAGATATTACACAATTTCACCAACTGGATTACCAACATTTTCACCCATAAAAATTAGACTGTATACCTTTGAAGAAATCTGACAGGAAAGTTCCTTGAGTGTCAGATAGATGTAACGAATGCCATCACCACGAAAAGAACAATCCTCTTTAAGGACCACATCAACTGTTTTAGTGGATAGATGACTTAAGCTGGAAACAAAAAATGGCAATCAATGTGAAAATGATTTTATAAAAAGACACCAAATATCAATTACTTGTGATCTGTATTTCCATATTGAAATACGCTGTAAGTGGCTATAAAAGCAGTAGCATGCTGTAAATTGTGCTCACAGTAGGGACAAAGGACAAAGGTTCAGTTTTTCAATTACAATTCTTGAATTTTTTTTTACTCTGACAGGATGTTGATTATAATAAATGATCTTAAATTTCCCCACAAAAGTGAATTTTTGGTGGCAAACAAATGTTGTAAAACACACTTAAATTTTTCATCAAGGATGTCATCTTACGTTGCAAACAAACCCAAAAACCTTTCTGAGAAAAATAGAACTCAATAGACCCGTTTACAGTAGTTTGTCATGTTTGTGCTGCTATAATATGTCAATGGCTGGCACAAAAAATCCACAAAAATGATTCATGAAACCCCAAGCTTAGTGCAACTGGTAGAACAAATTTTGTGAAGCTAGCCCATGCAGTTCTGAAGACACAAGACACATGGTGGATGACAAACAACACAAATTATTATTTGTTTATTAATTTGATTAGTGTTTATTAATGCTAATTTCAAGAATTGTTTGCCATGTAGGTCAGGTTTATAGGGGGAGGGCACCAAAGTAATCACAGAACTATCTTAGACTTAAGTCAAAATTTATACCATTAAGTTTGTTTGCTGAAGTTTGTTTTACAATAACTTGTAAAACGTTTGACTTAAAGCCACAGCTGAAACTGGGAGAGCTGGATTTGAACTGATCACATTGGATGTAGTGAGCCATCAGAGTATACAAAAACAGAACCATTTATTTATTTATTTAACTTTTTATTTAACTCATGAATATTTCACTTATACGATGGCTTCCTTCATTATGGTGGGAGTAAAACTGGCAAAGCCTCAGGGTAGTACCACTGACAAAGCAGTCTATATGTCAAAAAGACATATGCATGCTGATGAACCTACCAGTCAACAAGGACTTTAGAGAGACTAGAATCCCCAGAAAAGGTACCAGTGCTGTGAGCGAGAATGGGCAACAGGAAGGCTGCATCTTGACAGGCCTGGGTTTTGATGAACGGGAATAGACTGTTCTGAGATTCCATCATGAACACTTTCTCCACCTAATCCCAACAGAAACACACATGGCATCCACTCAGTCAAAGTGAACTGAATAAATAACATAAAATAAATAACTCAAAAATAACATGAGCTTTAAACTTCTTTGAATGTAGTGACATACTACACTTCGATCATGCCAGTGTCTTCTGATACAGGGTCAGTCAATGTGACACTCCACCCAGTCACATTTGTTTACTTCATTAGAAAATTTACAGAGGATATCCTTCTGTACAAAATGTTTAGTTAAGTAAGATCAAGACCTACAATATGCCTGTTGATTGCACAGATAGGTATGGATATCATGGCAGAGATATATAGAGTTCATGTACTTATACATGAAGGCCCTTTTTTAAAATATTTAAAGGCATGTCCTTATGCATAAGTATGTATTATCTGATTGTTGTTAACTGCTATACTCAGGAATTTTTCACTTATACAGGGACGTCTCAGACCTTTGGCAGGTTACTGACAAACTTTTCCATGTGTGTCGCACAAACACAGCATTTCGGTGGAAGGCTCAGAAGTATCTATATATCTAGATATATCTTTACATACACGTCTGTTTCCATGTACCACTTATGAAGATTTGTTTCTATACATAAAATTGTACGTATGTGAAGGTACACCTTTGTGTAAACAAAGGCACATTTACCTGCTTGGCACACTGTAAAGGCCCTTCTGGTCGCACCAAACAGCAGCTGAAATACACCACAAGAATGCTTCCATTACTAATATTACTGTAGTCCACACATAATTTCAGATGATTCTATTCATATCTATTATCCATACAATAATATCTGAAGTGTGTGTATCCTGGGCATTTCTGAAGAGATGGACACAGGCTTATGTTGAAAACATTGTGACACTTTTACAAGAAATAATCTTATACCTATAAGGTTTATGGTTTTTAAGTTTCTTGTGGTTTTGGTTTCTGTTGAAGTTTATGCAGGACTGACCTGAGGTATCCCTGTTCCGGAGACTGGAATGTACACCGAGAGAGGTGGAGGATGAGCTCAGCACTACAGCTGCTGTCAGGGTGAGTCAGACAGAATAGGCGCTTCCAATAGTCCCAGTGCACACTGTGCGGTTCTAGTTTTCTGAAAACACAAGAAGACACGATGGGTCAGAGAGAACAGCCACTTGCTATAATCCAGTACACACTGAGATGATCTGGTTTTCTGAAAACATAAAACAAGTCAAGAAGCGTAATCAGACAGGGCAGAGAGATCAGCAAGAGTGAGTCAGAAATAGAATGGCATATTGGGTGACCAACAGC
Source organism: Liolophura sinensis (assembly GCF_032854445.1). NCBI lineage: Eukaryota > Metazoa > Mollusca > Polyplacophora > Chitonida > Chitonidae > Liolophura > Liolophura sinensis. The sequence goes on along the minus strand of NC_088303.1, from coordinate 13,454,582 downwards.
CAACAGCCAATTTGAAATAACTACAAATGTAAAAATAATACAATCACTGTGCTCCTGAAAGTTTTTAAGTAAAAGCTTTGGTTGATTGAGTATTTTACTTACATAATCATGACAACAGTGGTCAGTGTCACTTGTGGAGTAAACCACTAGCTTTTGGCAAGCAACTGACAAACTTTCCTATGTAACATAGAGATTTTCTCCTGTAGCACGAGCTCAATAGACCTGCCATACTGATGGAATCAACTCATCTGAAAATGAGTCGACCCCTTTTGATTTATTTCATTTATTTGGTTGGTGTTTTATACTGTACTCAAGAATATTTCACTTATACGACGACAGCCAGCATTATGGTGGAGGAAACAACTCCTTTTGAATCCAATGATTCACAAACAAGCCTCTCAAACTTAGACCCTGACACAGAACCACAATGAAACACACACAGGCAGGCTGAAAAGCTCAAGGTGGCCAGCTATAATACCTACCTGATATTTTGCCAGATGGAAATTTGACACAGCCATCATAAGAGCACAACAGGCAATCACAGACAGCTTATCATAGCTCCCTCTAGTTAACAATTTTTCCACCAAAGGGAGATAACGTTCAAGATTTTCCTGCACATGGCAGCAGATCATTATTATTGCATCTTTACATCGATCTTGATCCTGTAAAACAAAAAATTGTAAAAAATTTAGTCATGAGTCTTCGTTGTTTTACTCAACTGTTGTTCAACAACAGTCCGTTTTTTAAGGGAGAAAAACAGATTACCCCGGGTAATCCCCTGGTCTTACACAAATTGCTGATAAACTTTCCTACATGTAACCTAAAGATATGTAAGTCATATTCCTTGAAGGCCATGAATGTTATGCTGCAAAAACAGCCATACAACCAAAATCAGTTGCTGATTGTCACGAAGGCCCCTTGAACAGTGAGGTTGGGCGGATTCACAAACTGTCTGCATAAAACCATGATAGTGCATCTGAGTGATAGATAAGCTTGGCTACATCTGTCTTTGCTATTCTTTTTTTTAAGCTAATTTCTGAAATCTAGCAAATTAAATGCACTATTCATAAGTGGGGTCGGGTGAGGTGGAGGTGTAAAATAAATAAGGTTCAACTACAGTATGTCTTGCTTACCTGCCAGGCTTGGGGCGGGTTTCTGGACAGAAGCTGCAGGGTGGAGGCATGGAGCAGGGAATCTCTGAGGGTAAGGATACAGGTAAATGTGAGCGGGGTGGGGGTAGGCTGTCAGGTGAGAAGATAGTAGACATACTACAACTGTCATGTCATACCAGCGCATCATCTCCGTCAAACAAGGTAAAGTCTGTCAAAATAAAACATGACATTTTACAAAAACAAATACCAAACCAGTACCAAATTAATGTTTGCCCTTTTGACAGAAGATAAATAATAAATACAAATATGTTAATCCCGTACCCTAATACAGAGAATGGTACAAAAAAATTCAGCAACGAGGTTAGAGGTATAGTTGAGCTTCTTATATATGCTGGAAACTGTGACTGTTACCAAAGAAAATGTCTGATTGATGACACTGGCATCTCTTTCCCAAACTTCAGATTCCGATATTTCAGACGCTGAATTTGATCTTTGTTGACATTTCCAACCGCACTGGCATATATATACATTAGACTATACATGTTGTGTGTTTATCTTAATATTTATTTACTATTCTTTCCCTCTGTCCACTTCACAATAAATATAATTCTATTCCCCAAGGGATTTTAAATTCATACCTGTATACGATGATAACTACCGGTACATGTTATTGTCGGCATTCCAAAAAGCCTACGGGCATACAGTCATGTACAATATAAATAGATGTACATATACAATGTAGACGTTGGCGTTAATGTACAAACATTTACTATTTACCAGTTTTCAGTTCAGTAAATAGTATTTTATAACTACTATGTACATGTGCCGTTGTGGAAATTCAACTGTATTCCTCTCATAGATTTCAGGTGTAAAATGGCTAGAGAAGAACATGGCTGTGTCTAGTGGGAACAAAAACCTTCTGTCTTGTACTGTAAATCCATGCCTTTCTGAGGGCCAATTCGTCTGGAAACTCGAAAAAATTAACTACAGTGTCCTTCGACAACCTGTCTTACCACCGTATGCAGAACAGCAAACCATTTAGTGGATAAATTTGATATGGCTGTTGTCACTCTTGTAGATTTTTTTAACCCTGATCTAAATGGCTAAGCTCTCACAGCTCATAAAGGTTGGGCCTGTATGAAGTAATTCCGCAGAGACTACCAGGGTGTTGACGGGAAAAATACATAAAACCAGCCTTATTAAGTAGTGATTTTAAGTGCCATTTTACTCAGATTAATGTACTCTTTTAAGTATACTTCTTGTATACGATTTTGTTACAAATATAGATTACCCCGTTCCTGTGTCTTTTCAATGAGCAAAGAGACACACGGCGCATATCACGACATGAACTTCACAGGGACAAGGGTGCGACTGTAGGAATATGCTAGTCATTGGCAGTGAAACCAAAAATACTGACAGCTCAAAACGACCAGCGTAATTAAATTTGGGTTTATCAAGCAATCAATGAATGGATCCAAGTGGTGAAGCCAATCCAATAACAACATCAGCTACACGACGATATTTCAAGGAAGATTGGAAGCGATGTATTGCACCATGTGTGAAAATTACAGTGACCGTAAATAACTGCCTGGTCAGTTATTAAAACACATGTCAAAACTAAGTACACAGTGCATTTAATCAAATATCAGCCAACTTCTGCCAGTAACCTGTGGATGGTCGTGGGTTTATCCCCTTTCGTATGAATGTCGTGAGTACGGCGTAAAACACCGATCAAATAAATAAATAAAATATATCGGCCAACAGTTCATTTGTCTGTGAGTTGCAAAAATGTCAAGTAATTTTAAAGGATCAACAGGACAACTCTCCTGCTGGTTTTACTTCTAATATCTATCCCTGCAATATATACACGTGTAGCTAATTATGAATAAATAAGAAATCTGAACACTAATCCTTTTAAGCCATACTGAGGAATATTTAATTAATTATCTATTATGTCAGTATTGGTCCAGAAACAAACAGTTGAGAGTAAAGACTGACCTACCATGTATATGTGTTATAGGCCTACATTCACAGGTGTAAGTTCATGGTGATCTCATCCATGTGTGTTATGGGTCTACATTTATGAGTTTGAGTTCAGTCCTATGCCTCACCTGTATGTGTTATGGGTCTACATTTATCAGTTCAGTCCTATGACTCATCTGTGTGTGTTATGGGTCTACATTATGAGTTTGATGAGTTCAGTCCGAAGGCTCACCTGTATGTGCTATGGGTCTACATTTATAAGTTTGATGAGTTCAGTCCTATGACTCACCTGTATGTGTAATGGGTCTACATTTATGAGTTCATGAGTTCAGTCCTAAGGCTCACCTGTATGTGTTATGGGTCTACATTTATGAGTTCAGTCCTATGACTCACCTGTATGTGTTATGGGTGTAAATTTATAAGTTTGATGAGTTCAGTCCTATGACTCATCTGTATGTGTTATGGGTGTAAATTTATAAGTTTGATGAGTTCAGTCCTATGACTCACCTGTATGTGTTATGGGTCTACATTTATGAGTTTGATGAGTTAAGTCCTATGACTCATCTGTATGTGTTATGAGTCTACATTTATGAGTTTGATGAGTTCAGTCCTATGACTCATCTGTATGTGTTATGGGTCTACATTTATGAGTTTGATGAGTTCAGTCCTATGACTCACCTGTATGTATTATGGGTCTACATTTATGAGTTTGATGAGTTCAGTCCTATGACTCATCTGTATGTGTTATGAGTCTACATTTATGAGTTTGATGAGTTCAGTTCCTATGACTCATCTGTATGTGTTATGAGCCTACATTTATGAGTTTGATGAGTTCAGTCCTATGACTCACCTGTATGTGTTATGGGTCTACATTTATGAGTTTGATGAGTTCAGTCCTATGACTCATCTGTATGTGTTATGGGTCTAAATTTATAAGTTTGATGAGTTCAGTCCTATGACTCACCTGTATGTGTTAATGGGTCTACATTTATGAGTTTGATGAGTTCAGTCCTAAGACTCATCTGTATGTGCTATGGGTCTACATTTATGAGTTCAGTCCTATGACTCACCTGTGTGTGTTATGGGTCTACATTTATGAGTTTGATGAGTTCAGTCCTATGATTCATCTGTATGTGTTATGGGTCTACATTTTTGAGTTTGATGAGTTCAGTCCTAAGGCTCACCTGTATGTGCTATGGGTCTACATTTATGAGTTCAGTCCTATGACTCACCTGTATGTGTTATGGGTGTAAATTGATAAGTTTGATGAGTTCAGTCCCTATGACACACCTGTATGTGTTATGGGTCTACATTTATGAGTTTGATGAGTTCAGTCCTATGACTCATCTGTATGTGTTATGGGTCTACATTTATGAGTTTGATGAGTTCAGTCCTATGACTCATCTGTATGTGTTATGGGTCTACATTTATGAGTTTGAAGAGTTCAGTCCTAAGGCTCACCTGTACATGCATGTACGTATGTATGCTTGGGGTTTAACGTACATGTATGTGTTGGGTTTACATTCAATACTTCATCATGAGTTCAGTTCTAAGACTTACCTGTATGCCCATCCTACGGAGCTCCCACTGGCCATCCACTACACACTCAGTAATCTGATAGAACATGGTGGTCAGAAGACTGGTCATTGGATTAAGTTCTACCTCATTTAGCCAAGTTGCAGACTGGGCACAAGAATCGCTGAAGTAACATACAACAAAACAGGTACACTATTGTACAAGCAGCAGGCCTTGTATCTCGATTATTTCACACAGAAAAATAAGAATTCTGAAGGATTAAACTGATAGTAGGTTTAGGAAATTATTGTGCATGTAAATGTATATCCAACGGATATATTTCAGATGATTGCATCAAAATGTAATTATTCTTATCTCTATAAATAGCAGGTACAGTAATACATGAACTGAGGTAAACTTGAGTGTTGATACCCTGGAATTACCTCAGGCCAAAAGAAATAAAATAAAATATAGCTGCTAAAGCAGCGAAGATGGGGTTCAAGTCGGTACTGCTGGCCTATGCGGTGTCACTTTCATTTACATGAATGGTGTCCATGCATATATATATAACTAATTTAATTATTAAGCTTAAATTCTTCACAGCCATTAGTTCATTGTAAGTACCAATACACTGTATAGCATGTATATGTAGATGTGCCAAATGTAGTAAATCGACCTTTGGACAATATTTGAAGGCATGCATGTCCTCTCTTTCTTTAACACAGCTCAACGATTCTAGAGTACATACAAATACACATATAGCCCTTCATACCCAGCCATTTTCAGCTTTACAGCTGTAACAGTTTTCTGTCATGTGACCTGCAATATGGGGGGAAATTGCGTTTTTTGAATTTAATCGCAATTTACGAGAAAGATACTTTGCAAGATAAAAATAAGATCGGGTTCGTAATCAGTACGTCAAATTACGTCAGCAATGCTTGCAATATCTGTATTGATCCTTCACATAAGTGAACTGAAAATGCATTACATAACATGTGGCTCTAAAAGTGCCACATATAGTCAATCGGCCTTTGGATAATTTCTCAAGCATTTCTTTAGACAACTCAATGAATTTTGGCACGTATGTATATATTTTCAGCTTTACCGCTATGGTGGTTTTCTGTTAAAGGACCTCCAAACATCTGGGGAACTGAACTTTCTCGGACTTCTCTCATAATTTTCAACAAAACCATGAAGCACAGAAAGGACAATGTGATCAGCACATGATCAGGAAGAATAATGAAAATATTTAAATTAAAAAAATATTGATCACGTGACAAAAGTTTGGTAATCAGCGCATTTCCAAAGTTTTCAAGATAAATAACTGCTTTTTGCACGCTTCATTTGCCCCATTATGCTCTATCTGCATTCTAAATTTCAGCTCAATCACATAAAACCCCTTCTCAAGAAAATGACACGTAAATGCTTTCTGTCGGCTGCAAATGTGGCTGCAAAAGTAGGTTAATTGATGGTGTCTATGCACTGATATATAACCAACTTATTTTGGAATTATGTTAAGAATCTTCAAATTTTTAGTTTTCACATCACATCACTTCATATGTATTAGTTTAAAACCTAATTTGCATACATATTGCATCCTTCTTCTGTTCAAATAGCCTTCAGGAAACTCTTGTCATGTGTGCTACATTTTAAGTCAATCAGACATTGGGTTCCGGAGTAAATGACTGTCAAATGCTTTCCCTGCAACACAAAATGGCTACCAGATCAGGTGACTCAGGCTACAACCTTTTACTTGTCAAAGTTCATCTCAGTGTCTACCACATACCTACGTTTCACTCATTTCTATTGGGCCGTTTTAGCTGTAGATGTTTTTCAATTTAGAAAAATGTAAAAATGGCAATTTTTTTTTTCACATGTACTACTTCCAGTTTGCTGACATCACCTCCAGTTATGCAAAAAATTTGTCTCCTTGCTTGGGGATGATGCTAGGCCATATATTTCAATCTTTTCTCACTTGTTTTGAAGACTTCCTCTCAGAATACTTTGTTGCCTTTCCATTGCCTTTGAGGGATACTGATAACTTCCATCTACCTGTTAAATCAAACAACAAATTGTACATACATTTCTGTCTATTCTCAGTACTGAATCAGCCTACCAGATATATAAAAGGGATAATATTATATGGCCTACTGGGCTACTGTTACGCAGAAACAATTTACTGTTCTATGATCACACGCACACAGAATTTATTTATTTATTTGATTGGTGTTTTTAGGGCGTACTCAAGAATATTTCACTTATACCACTGCGGCCTGCACTATAGTGGAAGGACATCGGGTAGGGCCTGGGAGAAGACACATTGCTGCCAGAGCGTTCCACATAGGGCAGAGGAGAAGCCAGCATGAGCTGGACTTGAGAACCCATGGTGACTGCATTGGTGAGAGGCCCCTGGGGCACTGACCCACCAGCACATATGATAAGAACAAGATAAAATGCATTGCTTTCAAACATATGGGATTGTGCCCATGGTAATAATCAGCAATATCCTGACATGAAGAAAAGTGCTACCACTGTAATGGTGGTAATGGCCTACTGCATTGAAGAATATACATTGTATTTTCAAACTTCACCCTCAAGAAGTGTTATTTAGAGGAAAATTAGCTTTATCAATACTGAAATACATAATAGAAGCGTTTACAAAGAAGCCCTTTACAAAGACACTGCATGGTTTACTACATGCCTGTGTCAGCATTACAGCTAACTAAGCTAATATGAAACTAATACTCCTTACTGTCTGTTTTTACTTGATTGAGGCAAGCGGATGTTTTTCAGTCTTAAAGTGTGCTGGTTAAACCCCAAGCACTCACTCACTTGCTCAAAGTGTGCTGAGCTGTGACACTGTGCATGCACACTCACTTTCCGATGTTGCTGGTCAGGTATGGAGACGGTCACCACGCAGAGATGTGTACATGTAGCTACACCCACTGATGACATACGTGTATCATCATGGCATGATTAGGTAAATATCTTCCAGAAGGCTTATGGACAGAAAATTTTCTCTCAAGTGTGTCAAGGTCTTTTTTCCATAGAAATAAACCAACTAACAGTGGGCTGTGGCTTTCCCCACACACAACATAATTTCACTCTCCACAAATGTTCAGAATACATTTTTACGAGAGAAGGGTCAATTTACACATAACCGAGTTTTATTTTTCTAGTAACTGTTGATGTTCGCATTGATGATAAGTGAAAGCCAAGGCTCAAAAAGCAAGACAAACTACTACATTACAGAGGCCCCGCAAGTACTGCATGTAAACCCATTTTTTTAGATACAGTTGTGTGTGGTTGTATACGTAACTGACAGTCTCTATGAACAGAAAAAAACAAGAAAAAAAAAAAACACCCCCAAAAGATAAGGTGTTAGACATGTTACCTGGGGTAAAGACTGTTCTAGTTTCTGTAACTGACTGAACACTGAAGCCATACCCACGGGGGTCCTGCACAGTGAATGGGGGTCATGATATCTGCTCCGTGGGGAATAGGGTCGCCCGTGACTGGTCCCGCCAAGGTTCTTCCCATTGGCTAACAATGAGTCTGTGGTCATAACCCTGAAAGACCGTAACACATATGCTTGTAACGTCAATATTTATTTATTTATAGGATGGGGTTTGAATCTCAGGTCATTCAAGAGTAATTCAATCATAACAACCATAGCGAGTGGAGCTAATTTACTGGCTTTTCATTGAACTATCTTTCCCACATGTGACAGGACTTTCACCAGTAGAGCATGCATCTTATGTACATGTATTCCATATTGGTGTAAGAAAAATGCTTCAATGAACTTTGTGTGCAGGCACCTTAATGACCCTGTCAGTCCAAGACTGGGAGTTGACTGGATCAACCTGCATCAATGCAATTGAAAGGCAGGGATCTTCACCTGTCTGCTCCAACTAACCCATCATTACTTCAATAAAAATTTCCTTAACGACATTCCTATCTTGTGATAAAATTTAAGTATGACAGTGGAGAGATTTGAACCCGGGATTATGTGGAGAGAATCAGATTACTTACATCTTGAAAGAAGAACTTAAATCTAACTACATGACGGCGATAAACTGTACCGATACATGGTTGACCATTTTCTTCTTGCCAGCTGGTATAAATTTACTTAGTTTATTGGTATAATTTAATGTCAACATATTAATCACCACTCCAGCTCAAAAATCATTTATTTCGATGTGGCCATGAAGAGTTTACCAGAAATATGGTTTCTCAAGAAGCAGAACACCATGCTCTGTCACCTTTTCCCAAAGTGTCAGATTGTACTTATCCAAAACATAGAGTCTACACACATACTTTAGATATCCATATGAAAAGGCTAAAGCTGTCTCTACAAATTCCTTCTTGTCTTCAAAAATTCTTTCTAAAATTGTATGCTTATGTGAGAAATAATGAAGGATTTGAAATAATAGTCAAATAGTGAAAAATGACAGGACATACGAAAGTGTGAGACAGAAATTAAAACCATGATGTGAGTGTGTCCAGAACTGAAATTTCCAGCTTTAAAGGACAATGATGCACTGATCAGAAAAAGAAAGTTTAACAACACCCACAAAAAAATCATATCCCAGCTTGATGATTACGATATAATGTCACGTCAACAATTCCATATTTTCGTAATGCACAGGTATTTTGACAGAAGGTAACAGGGCAATTATCCAATGCTGTAAGCATTTGGTGTGATGGAATTTGATCAACCATGGAATTCCTTATTTTCGTAATACATCTACCTTTCATTTCAGCATTAAAGCATATGAGCTGTGGAAAGTATTGCCGTTCACTTTATCAGTTTCTCAATGCACAGAAGCAAACTGCAACGATTCAAAAGTAATACCCTTACAAGAAATTACACAGGTGGATTAGTCACAGTTAATCATTGTGCCTGACAAAATGCCATCACACTGATACTTCCAAGTGCTAACAGCATTGGGTAATTGCTATGAAACCATCCACCAAAGGAAGTAACCTATACATAACAAAAGTATGGAATTGGCCAAATCAAAGCTGCATGCACAGAGTGAATCAGATATGGTGCCAGTGACTTGCGTCTCGCTGAATAACATGATATAAGCTCAAAATATAGACTATACAAGGCCCTGTGTGGTGGACAAAATAGCAGTGTTGGACAAAATCCAAACTTGCATGCAAGAATCACATCATCACACTGAGAGGCAACAAAAGCATTACAAGCCTGCAAATGTTTGGGCAACAAAATAAATGATCTCCCATTACTCCACAATACAACAGCACAATTACCAGCATTGATTACCTTTTTAATCTGTATGACCTAGTACCAATGATGACAACAAAACATCGTAAGCAAAGATGAACACTTTCAGTATTAAGCCAAAGTTAATCAAAGCCAAGCTAATCCATGCCCACATTAAGGACGATGATCAATTTATGTCTGAACACAGAATAGACTTATCTACACAAGAAGGGTAGAAATCATGCCGTGAGATAGCACTAGGATATCACTTTTTTTTTTTTTACTTAAGAATTTGTCACTCCTCTGATGGCAGCCAGCACATCATGGGTGGAAGAAATCAAATTAAACCACAGGCCTTTGGCAAGTTAAGCATGTACTTGTATATTCTCCCACATGCGACATATTTCATCCTGTTGGAAGGCACGCCGTCTGCATTTCAAATTTTAACAGAATCTTGCCAGGAGAATTGTAAGGCACCTGGCAAGGGTAATGTTATTTTTATTTGAAGAAACTGAATATTTGTTAAGATCTTAAGCGGAAAATTTAAATGTACCTGAAGAAAATGAAATGGATATTTACTGTGACGTCAAATACATGCATGTCACTTTTTAATTGATTTGAAGTGTTTATGCTCTTGTACTACACTACAGACATGACTTGTGTGACCACATTGTCTTACACTGCACCTAAAGAAAAACTTTCAACAAAACTTACCAAAGAAGAGAAAGGCTACTATTTCAACTCACCTAGACTTGCTATCCTGACTACATGATCCACAATTCTGAAAATAAACATATCCCCAGGGTCATTTATCCTCTTAACGTACATGTGCCACCAGATCAAATGATTTCAATGTATTACCAATATACAGTAACATGGTTTCACGGTATTACCACTGTGATGTATTAAATGTATTGCCACTTTGATATATTACCAAGCTATAACCATATCATATGCTTTTGATGTACAACCATACCACATGACTTCAAAGTATTACCACTTCAATGTATTCCCCATATCACTTACAGGTAATTTAAATGAACAGTGTATTGCCACCTTGATATATTTATTTATTTGACTACTTTTTTTAATGCCGTACTCAAGAATATTTCATTTTTATAACAGAGGCTAGCATTATAGTGAGAGAAAATCGAGCAGGGCCAGGTGGGGAAACCCATGACCATCTGCAGGTTGCTGGCAGACCTTCTCATTTATGACAAGTGGCCTTGAACATGGTGAGAGACTCCTGAGTCTAGCATGCTAACCACTAGGCCACGGAGGCTTCTCACTTTGATATATTACTATATCATACCACTTCCATGTATTTTAGCTTTAATGTTTTATCATATCGCATAATTTCAATGTATTACGACTTCAATTAATTACAGTATCACAATTTCAAAGTTACAGTATCACTACTTCAATTTTTACCATATCATGAATTCAACAAAATTCACTGGTGTCAAAGAGGATGTTCTTATCAAACAAATGACAAATGAGGAAAGGAAATCCAACCCTTTTACATTTATATGTTTGTAATAAAACTAATATTTAGAGACCCCTCCATTTATCTGTTTGTCAAAGGTTCAGGGGGAACAGCCCAGACGAGCCCTTTTCATCTCAGCACACCTTGTCTGGGGTTTTGTCGTTGGAGTTTTGATCTTGTTCACAAACTTGTGACAAAACAGTTGCTTCTGAGATTCTGCGAGTCATCTGGTTCCTTTGGGGAAAGAAAACATGTAGCAACTGTCAGTTGTCATTGCAGCTACTGAAAAAATGTTCGGTGATTTTTTTAGCAAAGGTGTTGGCTTTGATTTATTGTACAAAGTTGCAATTGTAGTCAAAGTTACTAGAAAGAACTAGGTATAAATTTTGACTTGCATAAACGATTTTAATCTACTGAGATGTTTAGAGATGTCACAATGATGAAAAGGTTTTTTTCATGGCCAAGAGAACTGTTTGTCATCACACTCAATACTCATCATTTATTTATTTCATTACACCTACATTTTGTACAAACTCTAGTACAATGACATACTTTGCCATACTGAGGATTGGTTTACTGAGCAATTGCTATCGCCAGATTAGACTACCCTAGACTAATCCTAAAATCAGTAGCCCACATTCTGTGCTCTAAATATTGTGTCTGTGTATTTACATCAGGAGGTTTGGCAGGTATATGGAGATCACTGGTTTTCTATGAGATCAAGTTCATTTCTACCAGGATTTCAATGCCAGGAGAAGTGTTTGACACTGTAACCATTTACCATCAGTAATCTACTTTAGTATCAAATTTTGGTACATTTATGCACACATATTTCTCCACAGACAGGATTGTTTTACTTAATATTTGTTTTCTCTTAACTAGACTGCCTCTAGTTTCAACTGGTACAAATTCTGTTTAAAACGTGTTCCACCCAGCTTGGCTGCATCTCTATGTCAGCATGTGTGTATGTATGCTGGGGTCTTGTCACACTTATCAATTTTCCAGACATATGACAATGAGTAGTCATTAGGTGTGTGAACATATATTGCGTCTTCTTGTGGAAGGCATGGTGAGTCCATGCTGCCAAACTGAAGTATCATGTTGAAGACATCAGACATGACACACCACCCAGTGACATTATACTGAGAATGGGTCAACCTGTTTCCTTGCTCTAACCTCTGAGTGCTGAGTGTCAAGCAAAGGCAACAACAACTACCATTTTAAAGGCTTTGTATGGCTTGATCCAGGTCTTTATGTCAGTAGGTTTGACAGGCACATGTAACAGGTGCTGATTGAGCAGTGGATCCTGCAATGTCTGCACTGTCTTCTCAAGAAATATAACCTATCACTGTCACATTAATGAAATATCACAATATATGGTATTAAACACAAATTATTATAGATAAGAATAAAACAACAGGTAGTTTGCCCAAACCGTGAGGGTGAATCTTTGCCCTGGGCCACACAGCTGGTTGTTTTGTCAGCAGACTGCGCCTGACCTGCAGGGCCAAATGTGTACAGCCAGTGATTCTTGATCAAGAACTTCACAATCAGCTCATAAGCAAACAGTCGACCTTCTCGCCATTCCCAGGTTGAGGATAGTGAAGCTGAAATAATATGACCAGTTGTAATGTCATGGCTTGTTTTAATGTTGGTTACTGTCACACTAATATTTCACTTACATGAACTGATGGCACTGGAGGAAACCAGAGTGACCGATGTAAACCACAGGCTTCTGGTAAGTTACTGATGAGCTTATTCCTGCATGCACACCAGATTAGTAGTCATAATTTCAGTCACATTTCCTGAAGACACACTGTACAAATGTTTGAAATGGTTTTGAGCAACAGAATAAACAGGACTGTTCTTAACCTTGCATTTAGTTAAAGAACATAAGAAAGTTTAATGACATATCTGTATATGAATATACTTCACTGTTTCAATCTACATCCAATTTGACTTTCCTCTCATAATTCTGAAGGTTTTATAGTTAACAAAATAACCACCCTTGAGAACTCTTGGTATAACATTTACCTGTGCATCAACACCCCAAGACAACTTTACTTTGTCTTGTACAACAGTTATAAGGTAAAGGTGGTAAAGTCTAAATACAATACACTGCCACGCCACAATGTGTAGCTCAACACTAGCACTCTTTCAAGCTGTTGACTCCGGTTCCTATGGTGGATTACAACCAGTTCACTATCATTCAACAGGCTCACGGCCACCACTCACAGATTCACCGCCAGTAAATTACACTAGTTGCATGCACCTGCATGTCCAGTTTGTTAAAGGCAAAGACAACACCAAAATGAAATAAACAGTGCATCAAAAGTAAGTTCCCCCCAAAACTGTGTTTTACATTTTATTAAGATATTTGCCCAACCGCTGTGAATTTTTCCAACTGAGAAAATGCTTTCAAAACACTTTTTATGGCGGTCTGTTGAAACCCAATTTTCATTGACGGTATCAATGACGTCACATCTGCATTTTTTGCTTCACTATGCGTATACACATCTGGAATGATGAAATCTAGCTGTCCAGCTAGGTGTGTTAAGGAGCAAAACCCTGTGATGTCGCTGGTCACAATATGATCAGCAAAGGCCATCCTAGAATCCAAAATTTTAAATGCATTTACTAGCAAGGATGAAAAAGTTCTCAAAAAAGAAATCGAACTACAAAGTTGTACTTGCGGGCACCTCTATTTAAAGTCTAACTGTCCTAAGTGGCCACTCTTCGCCGCAAAAGAACGATTTTCCGTGTTAAACGACGTGTAATATGCGGACACCTGTCCAATGCAGCCAACATCCACTACATATTGTAACAAAGTTCAATATCAACCTGCCCTATGTGGCTAAGAAAAGTAATGAAGGTTGGACATTCGAAATTTCAAAATGGCAGCCACAAACTTCGGCAGCTTTTATACGGCTTTTTTTAAAATTTGCAATGTTGTAACCTGCCACCTTGTCCTGACCAGTGAAGTTTGTGGTTTACTGATCAATGGCAGTAATGGCAGCTTCCCTGATCATTATGCTGTTGTTGCTTCCCAGGTAATGGCAATCGGGATTCAAAGTTCAAAACTTCATTGGAATATCCATTATCCATGTTTGCTCTACTGGCACAAGACTTTCTATGCCATGAAAATATTGGGGGCAAAAGTGCTTCACTCACACCTGCACTGTTTAATACTTAGGCTGTGAGGGCTTGTTTATTTACACTCTGTTTGAACACCATTCGGTCTTTAGGCTTATAACCCACACTGCTTATATCTTTTTTAGATATAATATTAGTATACTCTTGTTATAGAGCTACTGAATCTATGTAGGCATAAACATTGATCATATCTGAAATTAATACCAAAAGAATATATTCAGAAACATAAGTTATGCATTAGACCAACTTTTACCCAGCCTTTTAAAGCAGCCACTAATTTCGTCTCCCTTCACTGGCCACGTAAGACAGGTTCGACTGACACATACTTCATACTGGTGTTATCTTCACCATCAAGATTTTAACTACATAATGATCATACCAGGTTCAGATGTGTTTACTTGCACCACAGATGATCTGTTAGCTGACATGCTGTCACCTGGAGTTTTTGGCCCTCCCTCATCTGATTGACTCAGTCTCTGGACATTAGGCATCCAATCCTTGATCAACTCTGACAATACTAGTTTCACAAACACTGGATTTGTGCTGCCAGTTGATACTACAACAAAAGCACAATTATCAAGGAATAAGAAACTTTGTTATGTATGAGTGAGTGAGTGCTTGGGGTTTAACGTCATACTTAACAATTTTTCAGTCATATGGCGACGAAGGAATCTTTATAGTGCATGTAATGTGCCTCCTTGTTACAGCACGGATTTTCACCGCTCTTTCATCTAGTGCTGCTTCACTGAGATGCCTTACCGAAGGCAAGTAAGCCGCCCCGCACAAGCCATTATACTGATACAGGTCAACCAGTCGTTGCACTATCCTCTTTATGCTGAACGCCAAGCGAGGAAGTTACAACTTCCTCTTTTAAGGTCTTAGGTGTGACTCGACCCAGGATTGACCCTGAATCTACTGCCCCTAAAGCGGACACTCTATGTCATGGATAAAATTTGAGGTTAAATACAGCACTTTTCATTTCCAATCTACTCAAGATTTCCAAGGCTACATACTAACTGAGCAGTCCAAATAATTTGAAGATTCTGTTCACATACTATTAGATTTGGAAAAGCTAGTGCGGTGGTAAAATGGTAGACAAGGGTAGGTGTGCTTGTTGGAATGGCCCCAGAGTGAGTGAGTGAGTGCTTGGGGTTTAACGTCGTTCTCAACAATTTTTCAGTCATATGACGACGAAGGAATCATTAGGGTGCATGTACGTGTAATGTGCCTCCTTGTTGAAGGACGGATTTCCACCGCTCTTTTATTTAGTGCTGCCTCACTGAGACGACTTACCGAAGGCAAGCAAGCCGCCCCGCCCGAGCCATTATACTGATACCGGTCAACCAGTCGTTGCACTCCTTCATGCTGAACGCCAAGCGAGGAAGTTACAACTTCCTCTTTTAAAGTCTTAGGTGTGACTCGATCAAGGATTGATCCTGGATCTACCGGTCCCGAAGCGGACGCTCTACCAACTGTGCTATCCGGGCCGGTCGGAATGGCCCCAGAAGATTATCATTTATTCAGAGGTGATGAGCTTGCCCAATACATATGCCAGAAACAGGGCACATGGGTGCAGACTTACCCAGGTACTTGAAGACTGAGCTGGTGGTTTGTCTGACAGTGGAGGCTGGGTGCATTAGGTACAAGAGGAACGTGGAAAGATAGCGAGGCCACTGGGGCAACAGGTAACCCACAGGTATTCTCTGTAATCAGTCATCAGGCTTGTACATTTCGAAAGTAATCATTTGTCATGTTATGGGAACAATTCACCATGATTTCAGAGTTGCAAAATTATGACAAAAACTAACATCTCTTTGTGAGATAGCTTAGGAGCTTTAGGACAAGACAGGCTACAAGCTCATCCTTTAACATTCATTTGCCAATATTAATCTTAAAAGAAAACTTGCATGCAGAATCTCTTTCCACTTTTTGACATGTCAAAGGAAAGATATTTCCTAAGCTCTGAAAAAGAAAGTGGTAAATTCTATACTGTCACTACATGCATGTTTTCTTTGATTTACAACTTACAAGCCAAATATATATCAACCAAGAAATATAAACTCTACATGTACTTCTTGTGTGATTGTATCAAATCTGAAATACATTCACATGATAATTTGTCTATTACCAGACCGAAGGTAAAGGGTTACCTTGACTAGAAGCACGCAGACACTGAGGAGCCCCTCCGCAGCATAGGCATCCAGGAATCTGTAGTCTGGATTCAAGGCAGCAAGGTGAACCGAAGACTGAGAAAAAAGAAATCCGTAACCTTATCAAAAAAGTTTACTCCGTAGAAAGAAAAATCTAACAAGAATGACATGTGGCCTAGCTTGGTAAACACCCAGCACTTCAGTCTGAAGGACTTGACTACTACATATCACATTTGACTGAAGATAGCTTTTCACTGATAACTTTTACTGAGGCTTAAGTTTAGTATACACGCAACCCCACAAGCCAAGGTATTTTAGGAACAATACACATGTATTTGTAACAGCTCTAGGCTATGTAGTCTACTATTAATTCCTGCCTTTGAGACGACCCCCTAAGGTTAACTGGTAACACAGCACCCACGTATTACTAGAGAACAATGGTCAGTCCTTCTCAGCATGCTTAGATTGCACAGGGAAAATCACTCCATTATGATCTGTTGGTTACACATTCCAGAACACCTACCTTAAATAACATTTCGAAGATTTCATGCCAATAAATCATTTACTGACTTAACGTCTTACCAACCATTGGTTACCTACCACTTGTTTTGTGTTCTTCAGGAATGGTCTTGTTCCCTGACAAAGCCTTTCAATCACTTGTTCAAAGCAGACTAGAGATTCCTACAACCAATCAAGACAGATGATCGTATCATATATGTTGGATCATTATGTGGATTTATTTCTTCACAAAGGGCTTGTGTACCATATTTGGAATTTCATTCATTTACATGTACCTGTACAGATACAGATTTTCTAAAACCCACATTCCTGCTTACCTCAACTTCAGTGGGAGGCTACAAGAATACGTAAGTTTAAAACCATCTATTACAGTAATATTAGTCATTTAATTTAATTATTGTCCATTTTTTTTAATGGTGTTAAATGCCTTGTTGATGTATTTCTTACTTTATATCATTTACTCGATTGGGGCTGCATTCAAGAATATTTCACATCTACATGACGGCAGCCAGCATTATCCTGGGAGGTCACTGGGCATGGCCCAGGTGAAACCCATGATTGTCCGCAGGTTGTTCGCAGGCCTACCCAGGTACGACCAAGGAAGCCAGCATGAGCTGGGCTTGAACTCACAAACAATTGCACTAGTGAGTGGCTCTTGGTTTATTGTGCTGCGCTAGCATGCTAAGCACTAGGCCTCGGAGGCCCATCTTTAACATACGAAACAACAGAGCTTTATGGATGGAGAAAGCCACTGTCCTTTTTCCTTGACACATCTCTGACACACACCTGCAACCGAACCAGTCAGAGCTGGATTTGATCCGCAACCTCATTGATCTGGGTCCAGTTGGCTGTCTGACAGTGTCAAGGCCAAGACACTAGCCATAGGAGACCTATCTCCTCATTTGGATGAATGGTTTCAGACTTTGAGAGGTAAATATTTAGCTGGAATGGTTTGCTTTAATGGCACAAAAATTGTCTAACACATGCATTTAAATGCTCCTAAAGTGTTACTGCTACAGTCTTGGCCTGATAAACTTTGAAGTAATTTATTTCTTAAAAAATGCTGTAGATCGTGAGAAGTCATTTAAACTGTTCATAAACACAAACACTGCACTAGGAATTGCAGCTGAACAAGGTGAGCCGCACACTTGCTCCGCTGCAGAGTCAAGGTTTTGCATTCGTCATGGTTTCTGTCACAATATTTGAACAGTAGACCACCATTTTACTAATTTAAAGAGGTCATATGCAATTTTAGCTGAAGCTATCTCGCATGACAAGCTGAATGGATGGAAATCAAATTTTGTGCACTGATGATTTCGCTGTTGTGGTAATTCGAGGTCTGAACATCCCCGCTGGTTTGGGCATAATTCCAAGTCTGTTTCATGACAGAACGGACCAGATGACTGGGCTAAATGCCACAATAAACAATAGCTTCAAGAGATTGTTCACTCACTGAGTCTTAAAACTGTACCCTGTCTGTAACTGTCTGTTCTTTACAGGATTCCCTTAAGGTTGATTTATTTATTTATTTATTTGATTTGTGTTTTACGCCGTACTCAAGAATATTTCACTTATATGCGGCCAGCATTATGGTGCGAGGAAACCGGACAGAGCCCGGAGGAAACACACAACCATCTGCAGGTTGCTGCTAGACCTTCACACCTACGGCCCGACAGGAAGCGAGCATGAGCTGGGATTGAACTCGCAGCGACCCCACTGGTGAGATGCTCCAGGGCCTTAGGGTGGATTTATTTACAAGTCGTGGTAGTATATTTTAATACCACAAATGGATTTCCTTCAAGCCCTAACTTCAATTACCACATTACAACAACTACAAATTGTATATCTTTAATCTACTTCACCATATTCACCGAATGTTGCAAAGATGCTGTTTATTACAATACAGGTGCACATAAAAATGGAATGCCAGTACCTTGAAGTGGTTTCTGGAGAGATAAGATGCTAACGTCTTGGTGGCTTGTTCTCTAATTGTCAGCTGGGGGTGGGACAATAAAGGATAGATCACATCCTTCACCTGGCCTGATACAGATCTCAACAACTCAGCCACTCCTTTATCACACACCTGACAACAGACATTTCAGTATTAAACATGAAGTAAACTGTGTGTGGGACTGAGGTGTGATCAAATTACACCTGGACTTACTCTTCTTTTCCATGGGTTTACAATAAAAAAGTGCAGAATGTTTTAGTAACTTTTATTCTCTCACTAGGCTTGGGAAAAGCTGCTTTGCTTTGACATAAATAATACTGATATACTAACATCAATGTTTCATAAATGGTTGAAATGTTATTTATAAAAAGCGCTCACTTCTTTTCCTGAGAAAACGAGCTTAACATCAACTAAGTTGCTCAGATAATTTACACAACAATAAACAAAAAAGGTATATTTATTTTGTTAGTAATAAATGCTCAATAATTCCCCCTCACACCAATGTTCTTCTCTGTAAGTTCCTATCAAGCTCCAGACTTTGAAGCCACCTTAAAACCACTAAGAGCTGGATCTGAGTCTGTGAGTTCATTGATAAGAAAAATCTCTTATGTCACATTATAAACACTATTGAGCTAAATTATTGCGACAAGACTCATAAATAAGAAAGTCAAACAGTGAGCCTGAATGTGTTCCAGCGGGGTCATCAGAGGGAGGTAGTTTACCTACCTGGGCCCTTCCAGGTTGACCAGGTGTTTGATCACCATCCTCATTGAGTTCCCTCCAGGGGAACCCTTTGATCACAGCATTCAACCCTAAAAACAGTTACACATCAGAGAAACAATCAGAATTGGAAGAGGGTTTTGTACCTAAACTAGGATTTGACACTGCAGTAATTATATTAGTTTCATAATAATTAAGAACATGCCAATAAATATAATACATTTGAAAGGTAAATTCCAAAATTTTTTCTACTAAAAATGTAATTAAATGTGGCCTTTAAATTCTTCCTTAATTCCAGTTTATTACTGCACAACTTTATTAATTTTGTTCACAGACTTGGGCTAATGATCAATCCACTGTACCACGGTGTAATTCAGATCCAGAAATGCTTTGAACCACTGTTTACTACTGATAAACAGAGATGCAGAGTACTGGCCCTTTGTTCCTATTGTGGAAATTTGCACAAACAGTTGTGGCAATGGTTTGTGTTCTGAGTGTCTTTTAGATTTGTGACATGTACACATTACGTTCCCACTCACCCATCACAGCTCCTTCCACAGACTGCCAAGAACTGCCATCATCCTGACAAATCTGAGACAGATGCACAAACGTTGCTAAACCATTATACGAGGATTTCTCCAAAACATACAAGCTCTTACATCTTATTTGCGCAGTACTGGAACAAGCAACACTAAACATTCTGTCCATTTCGACATTTTGGGGAATTTTTCAACCCAAACACTGGGATATCCTGGAGAAAGTATTAGTATCAATATGGTTAGCTCACTTTAGCCTGTACTATTCCCGACTTTATCACAGTCTGTTGTTCGGCTGTACTATCCAAGACATTTAACACTCTGACATGGAGAGCTATTCAAATGATTGGTTCAACAGTAAATCCATGTGATTGGTCAGTTTTCTCACAGTCTGTTGTAATGGGTGCCCACAATCTATTTTCTGAACATTCAAGCATTAAGAGACTGAGAGTGCAAATAAGAAAACGACAGACAAAACATGTGTTTGCAATGGGAGATACAGCCATGGCCATGAATGGCAGATAATAATCAAAGTTCATCACAATGACACCCTGGGTTCAGAATGGGAATTTTTAGCATAGGTTACTGTGCTGTAGAAAATGTCTGTGAATCAGCTAAATGTGTGCGGTTAAAAACAGACCGAGACACTGAAGCGTGTCGAACATAAGATCTTAGTACTACATGAACATGTACTGCTGTGTTTTCCCATAAGATACATGTATGGAAGGTAAAACACATACAAGATAAGGTCTAACGTTGCCTATTAATAGTATGCCTTTTGCCTTCTTATATGTACAAAGCTGCATGTATCTCTAACATTCTGCTTGATATGTTAATTTCAAAAATGGCAACATAGCCTGTTTCCACAAAATTGTCCTAATCCAACTGATTGCTGATTGTACCTCCCACGTCAGCACATGTTAAACTACGATGGTAACAATCTACTGCATATCACAGCTGAGGCTTTTTGTATTTTTTTTTCTGATGATGTTGATAGCTTTTAATATATTTAAGGAACTTACCTTGGTCAGCTCCTTAAAGAGAGCTTGCAGGTCATCTGGATCAAGTTCAGCACACACTGGAGAGAGTCGAGAGGCACAGGCTGAGCGTATGGCAGACCAAACATCCGTCAGACCAGACACAATTATACTCTGCACAACAAACAAAAGACAAATTCCTCTTAAGAACAAAGCAAATATTTCATAGACCACACAAAATTATACTCTGTACAACAAACAACAAACAGTTCTGTTGAAGAACAGGCCAAATATTTTCCAAACCAGACACAATTATATTCTGTACAACAGACAACAGACAAATTCTGCTGAAGGACAGGCCAAATATTTTTCAAACCAGACAAAACTATACTCTGTACAAGAGACAAATTCTGCTGAAGGACAGGCCAAATACTTTTCTAACCAGACACAATTATACTCTGTACAACAAACAAATTCTGCTGAAAGACAAATTCCTCTTAAGACAAAGCAAATATTTCATAGACCACACAAAATTATACTCTGTACAACACACAACAAACAGTTCTGCTGAAGGACAGGCCAAATATTTTTCAAACCAGACACAATTATATTCTGTACAGCAGACAACAGACAAATTCTGCTGAATAGCAAACCAAACATCCTTCAGACACAATTATACTCTACACAAGAGAACACATTAGAGGCCTTCAGACCCTAACTAATGAGGTCACACACTAAAATCCAGCTGTCACTGGTTTTGCTAAGCCTTAGAGATCTGGAGCCTTTTGCGTTTTTTTCAACCAACAAACCTCATCACTGTTATATGGGTGCAAAATTCCAGAGAATAATAATTCCTGAACACCACTGGAATAAATAATCCAGCATAATATGTCCAAACACAAAATGTATGAAGACAGGAGAGCATATTATGAAAGAGTAAGAGTCTTTCGCCGCAAATTGGAAAGACAACCATTCCATATGGGTATTACATTTAATCTCCAAGTTTTAAACCAAACCATAACACACAAAATGTGTGTAGCAGAGAAACAGTACAAACAAATGTACAAAACATCTAAGTACCTTAACAAGATCAAAAACCCCTTGGTGGACAGAGACATCCTTGGCCTGTCTTTTGACCCAGTCCATTATGTGAACAAAGCTTTGGTTGCGCACAACAGGAACCTGAGAAGCTGGGATAATATGAGACGTCATCACATCACAATACATAAATCTACATGTAGTTGTCAAATAGCAAATGTATCATACCTCAAGGGATTTGTACTATAAATCTATAAATAAGCATTACTGATAAAAATACATGTATATAACATCGCTCAAGTGTACTTTAAACATTACTTTAAGTTTTTCCATATATACTTTAAACATTTCAACAAGACTTGCACTGACTTCAATTCTGTGACCGTTAAGCGCTCTTTTCTCTTTATCAACTGGAAAAAGAAGGGTTGTGAATCTGGCTGGCTGACTGGAGTTCTCAGAAAATGACACATATACAATCTAAGTGGAAAACATGAATTCAAACGGGCAAGCAGTAATCAGTAGATTCCCACTGGTCTGGTACACAGGCATTTTAGTAAGCTGTATAAAAATACCCAGTATGCAACTGGTCATTTTAAAACATGAATAATGAAGTACAACCCTACCCTGAAGATATCTGCCTGAGATTCACAATGCGCCACAGTGCAAATTTACCACTCAGCCATAAACACTGTTGAAAAACATAAACTGGTACCATGCATATATATGTATGTATGTCAGAGTCAATATGATCTCTTACCTTAGATGATCAATTACTTACCCTGGCGTAGTGTGTAAATGTATGCCTTCAGCAATTCCACACTCAAAGGCTGGTGACGATACCTGAAAACACAGACTACATGTTATGTGCCCTGACAACATGTGTCTGCTAGCACATCTAGATGGACTCAATGTACTATTTTAAAATTCTGACATTAATCGTAACATCGCCGACTCTCAAACAAATCACTGCACATCTGCACACTCCAACTGGATGGAGCCAATCTCAACAAGGTCCGTGCTCACAGCACCCAAACTTGCCAGCACTAAAAATTCCTTAAAAAAACGGACACCTAAAAAAGTTATTTTTTTATGCCATTTTAGACCGAGTTAAGAAGGTTGAAGTTGTTCTTGCAGACGACAATCAAAACGTAATAATTTTCTCAAGCATTTCAATGTCAAAGTTCAATTGCATTTCAAACCCTGAAGTAGGTCACGTGACACTTCAAAAAGGCTGTAGATGGGGAGACACTTGGTACCGCTGAAGTCAATGTGACCACCACGCAGTGAGTCAATTAGTTTCATAGGTGATGATAGTAAATTAAGAGGATAGTATTGGGGATTCCACCATAAAATTACATATAAATGAGCAGAGGGGGTGAGTTTGATTGCCATAAGTGGGATGGAAATTACATATAAATGAGCAGAGGAGGTAAAATTACATATAAATGAGCAGAGGAAGTGAGTTTGACTGCCATGAGTGAGATGGAAATTACATATAAATGAGAAGAGGAGGTGAGTTTGATTGCCATAAGTAGGATGGAAATTACATATAAATGAGCAGAGGAGGTGAGTTTGATTGCCATAAGTGGGATGGAAATTACATATAAATGAGCAGAGGAGGTAAAATTACATATAAATGAGCAGAGGAGGTGAGTTTGATTGCCATAAGTGGGATGGAAATGTGAGTTTGATGTCCACGCCATGTTTTTGAGAGGTGTTAAATGTGAGGATATTAAAACAGCACAATGAATTCAACTAGATGGACTAGGTGTCTGCCTCATTTTTGTAAAAATATTTAGATGGGTAAAGCAAGTAAATGTATGTTTTGTTAACACATACCATGCCTCTTGTCCAAAAGTATGACAGTTCTTTAACAATGTAAAAGAGAATGAATCAAATACTACCATTTCAGGAAATCCCCAGAATATCATTGATAATGGCCTTGTGGTGAACATTGTCCGATGGAAGAACACTACCACATGACAAGCGGCGCACTCTGCGGGGGCCGTCCTTCCCCACTTCTGACCAACCGTAGCGTCTCTCAAACAGATAACATGTGAAACGATTCAGGTCATCCTCTTCCGTGAACAAAGTTGCTGGACTCTTTGTTGGGAATGGATTGCTGTCTTCAAATGATGCTTTGGCGTATTTCAGGAACTCTTGCTCAAACACGTCTTCTTCAGATTCTGTTGGAGGAACTGTGTCCAAGGGAAGCAACTCTTGTCTGAGCTCCTCAAGAATAAGCCGCTCTTTTTCACTCGTTTTAGCTGTACTCAACGCATGTATAAAATTCCCAGGCATTTTCAATGCAGTGTGCATTATTCATAAATGTATGGTTTTCATCATCCTACAAACAGAAGTAAGATGAACATTATATATGCGCAGTACGAAGTGGATACCTTTCTTATGCGGTAGTTCTTGCTATCGATTGTTTCAGCTTGTCTCATGGCAAGGTAGGTCAGCCAATCAGCACCCTTACGGATTTCAGTGCAGACAGCATGGCCCATGTGATTTTGTGGTTTGGGGAGGTTTAGGCAAGCAGTTTGAGGATAAATTCTCAAGGGACTCATGAATACTTAGAAACATTCTTAAGCAGTTCGCAGCATGACACTGCAAGCTATACATGCAACAAAATGACACAATACTCATGTTTCTTTACTGCAGTGCAGCTGCTGAACTTTCAGGCTGAAACCTAGTCCTGAGGAAAACAGTAATGTAGTTTATGGCCACTTTTACACCCAAGAGCACAAGGCAATGTCAAACAGATGACGAGGTGAAAGAGAACATGAGAAGCTATAGTGAAATGGACAACATTGGATGATATTTTGAGAACTATGGCTCATAAATGACCAGATAGACAACAAAACAATCTGCATGCCATATGTGCATTGTAAATGCCAACAATAGCTTGTTTTGGACTTTTGAGGCCCTGGAGCTGACGATGTTTTCATCGCGTGTTGGCACAAGTAAGGCATGCTGGCACGTGTAAATCGGACACAACTTAAACTGCGTATTAAGACATAAAAAGCAAGCATGCATCCATTAATTAGTAATTTCAAATAGAAACATTCCCTAAATAATGTTTGACCATACGTTTGATCATATGCCACAGAGCTGCATGAAATCTTAACAGCAGAATTCACTAAACAAACGAAAGTGCCAGCTGCAGCCTATATGTCTGTGAATTGCAACAGAAACGGCAAAAAAAGTTTCTCTGTGTATGAACGCAAGGAGAACTTTAGTGGCTTACATATGAGTATCCTCATGGCGTATGACGGTATGTGAGCATGGTCTTACGTCAAACCTCTCTTTCAATCACGATAAATGTCCACATTTTAAAATAGCACACTGATTCCATCTAGATGGACCAGATGTACATTTAAACATTAATGCTATGACCTGAATGGTACACGAATTAAGAAACATTTAGACCGAAGGTACTCTTTGGTTACTTCTCATCTGTCATCCCACGATCAGGCACGACAAACTATTTAGACACTATCATGAATGATCTCCCTTGTTACATTCTAGTCAATGACAGTTTTAAGTCATTTCAAGCCCATGAAAACTGTTTCAATCAATCTTATAGCAAACACACGCCTATCCCTTGAGGTTACATCCGTTGAAAGGAACAGTTGCAAAAGTTAGAAACTAAAAAATCCCAGACAGTACCAACGCTTGGCCGCCAGCATGATCGCGCCTTGTTGACAGCCGCCATGTTGTATACAGTGGGGGCGCTGTGTTTTGGTTAACGATTTCTAATTCGCAATTTATTTTTAAAAAAAATTAGATAGGTCTGTCACATTTCTACTTTTAAACCACTCAAATTACAACATTACCAAAATGTACAGTTTTTAAATGTCTCGTTTGAGCGTTAATTAGGGTGATTTCAGCGACCAACACCAGGATGAATATGGCGGCTGCAAACAGTTCTCAAAGCAGCACGGGTAAGCTATTATTATCTCCGATCCTTCTTGATTTTCGAGTCAAGAAATAACACACTGTGGTCACAGTTTTGAGCTGTGTCCAAAAATTTCCGTAATCCCATGAAACTTATCTCACTTAAAAACAGAAGGACAGAAACAACATAGCAAATCGATGACAAGCAAAAGTGGTGAAATATTTGTTGATAGTCTCGTGTCTTGGGCACAGACAAGCGGCATGGCATGCTCTCAGGACTCAAGTCAATTAAACATATATGGTTGATAATGGTAGTCAGCGACAGGGATTAAGCCTACTGCCAAGCACAAAGTACAGAAAAACCAGACTTCTGTCTTGTTGTGAACTCGGCAGGTTAGCAGTTATCATTGTCCTTTATTTGTCTATATAGCAAATACACATCGTGTTCAGTTTAGACTTTAGCCTAAATGGTTTTTGTTACTGGCACCACAGTGTGTTACCAAGTACTTCTTTCAAATGAGCAATGTAGTTTTTATCCAAAGTCAGCCTTTCGCATTTTTCGTGTTACATGTCTATTTTATATTAGCCTAATGAATTAGACATTGTATGCTAACGACACAGTGTCGCAGAGGGCCCTTTCCAAAACTCTGGGTACTTTCCCATCCGCACCTGATGCCCCCGTAGCATTTTCTACCTGACATTTTCTCAATCTGTAGGCCCTAGCTGAGGGGATTGCACTTTTAGTGAAACACAATCAACTACAGTAACGATCATATCAAGGATTTCTAATCCTCAACCTAGCAAAAATGTCGAACAGCCATTTGCCGTCTCTAACCTTAGCACGCATGAGTATGATGCAGAGTGGAATATTCTCCAAGCTGTGCATTTTTTGTTTGTCATGCACAGCAGATTATTTTCATCTGTGAAGAACAGCCATGAGCCATGTCAGTGTGACTAAAAGTCTCCATCGTGGAGAATACTCTGTATAGCATTGGGAGGGCAAATGTGGGTGTCAGTTCAGATTTTTGTGGGGTTTTCTTCCTAAAATTGATGATTTGAGCAGAAGCCGATTTTGGGCCAAGAGAAGTTTGATCCCCTTGGCTAGGGACAGCTGATTGAGAAAACGTCAGGTAGAAAGTGGTAAGGGGGTTTTAAGTGCAGATAGGAAAATACCAAGCTTTTTTGGAAGGGGCCTTTGTTAGTCGTATTGTTAGTTTTAGATCATGTGATATTGTTATTCGAGGACAGGTGAACGAAGCAGTTCATCAGTGCAAGCGTACAGTTCTGTGCCAACTTTAGCAAAACTTCAGAAATAATTTTGTACATTTTTTCTAGTAAGTCATAATGCATTATTGTGTTATATCTCAGACTACATCATTTTCCACCAGAATTACAAGAAATTAGAGGATTAGTAAAGACTAGGTTAATGCTTTTGTTGGTCACTCACCCACATTTCAAATGTTCATTTTGAAAAGGAGATTCTTCATTGAATGGGGTACCAGCAGCTTTTCCTGTCAAAACAGGTGACGCTAGTGTGACATAGAACTTGCACGTCACAAATCTTTGGTTGCAGAATGTAAAACATATTTCATCTGTGACATATTTGGTCTACCCACTGTGACTTTGAGCTGCTGTGAGATGTCCAGCATCACTGAATGTCCCATTTCAGACTTCGGCCAGTGTCCCATTGACATCAGTCTGCCATTTGCAGCAATCTTGTCCTTACAACAGCTAATTTTGGATTTGAGAATATTTACGAAAGAGCCCTTACTGATTCAGAGTTAACAAATCAGCACAACATTATTGTTTTACATGTAACAGGCTGACACTGGGACTAGGCTCAAACAACTAACTGGTCACGTTTAACATTTGATACCTCATAAGGTTCTTAGAGGATATCCAAAACATTGCCAGTCAAGAACATCCCAATGCATCTTCTCACTGAGTCAGGCTAAAACATGGTAATTGCTAATATACAGTACCAAAATTTGTAGATCAATTTTGGTTAGATATTTATTGCTAGCCAGCCAGGTCTCTTTAAAGGGTTTTGCACCCTGCCCCTTTTTTGTCAGACACAGTGTTAACAGATAGATGGTGGACATTGCCATCCTGCATGCCTGCCATGCCTGGCCCTTTTTTGACACAATATTAAAGGATAAGTGTCCAGATTGGTTACTTATTCATAATTAGCTATCTCTATATATATTGTTAAATTGAGCGTAAAAACATATTGGAAAAAAGTACAGGGATCTGAGTAATACGGCATTAAAATCACTAGATAATGAGACTAGGTTTTTGAATTTTTTCTGCCAACACTCTGTAGTCTCTGCTGAATGACGTCATACAAGTCCAACCTTTACGAGCTGTAAGAGCTTCGCCATTTAGTTGAGCGTTAATAAGCCACACAAGTGACAACAAACATATCAAATTTCTCCACGAAATGGTTTGCTGTTCTGCATGCGGCTGTAAAAATAGGTTGTCGAAGAACCCTAATGTTAGTTCTTTCAAGTTTCCAGACAATTTGACCCTCAGGAAAGCGTGGATTCAGGGAATAAGACGGAAGGGTTTTATACCCACCAAACACAGCCAAATCTTTGCCGGGCTGGCAGGAGTTGTGATAAGAAATCCTGGCAGGCAGCTAAATTTTAACAGCAGGGAGGAAAAATTAGGCTTTAAATATATGTATATAAACTCTGGTGATAGGGTTTGGTGGATGTAAAACAAAGCGTAAGTTCATTCGTCATTAGTTTGATCAATTTTTTGCCTGCTGGTAAAGTGAAAGGAAAGTAGATACAACCATGTGGATGGCTTCCAGTGAATGTTGCTTTGATACATGCTATCCCATTGGGTCTGTACCTCCTGTGAACCAATAAGTGAACTTCTAACAAATTGTGAACTGTGTACAGTAACACAAAGGCCATTTGACAGCTAGGGCAATGCTAGCGGTTTGTGACCGGCTACAGAGGACGATTAAAACCAAAAACAATCCAAGACTAATCATGTTGCCTGACTACGTTAATCAAGAATTAATGACTAGGGTTGAAATGCTGGTTGTTGATGGAAAATTATTCATGAAAGGTGTGAAAACAAGTGACATCTTTTTGCATACTGCTCTGGGTAGGTGTGTAAGCAATCTTACATAGTGATAATCCATCCCCCATTTTTTTAATCTCTGATCCAGATTATAAGGATTAGCGGCACCTTTTTTTTCAGTGTTCATTAAATTCATTAAATGCATGAATATTAATTCCCACGAACCCATTTTTGAAGTAAATCCGCTCGGGGAGTAGAATTATATTTAATCAGGCCTAGAATTTTGAAATTGCTTGCAAGAATCCATTAGGATTCTCAAGCTCAGAGACTGCGAGAATTAAAAGAATCCAAAGCTCAAAAAAGCTTTATTTACTTGGACAAATGTAATCTATACTGAAATCACGAATCCTCAGCCTGTTTTCATATCTGAAAGAGTAACTTGCATTTACATGTACTGTAAATTACATGAAATTTATTAATCAAAATTATTTGCCTGTGTACATGGGGTTGCCAAACTTTAAGGAAGGGATATTTTGTAAATATACTGCGACAAAATCAAACTCAAAATATGACAAACTATACACTTTCTACACAAAAAGGTTGAGGATTCAAGATAACGTATTTATTTATTTATTTGATTGGTGTTTTACATCGTACTGTTGCGAGGGTTTTCTGATTTCTACAAACTGGCTTGCCCCATACTCAGTGCACTTACAGTGACCTTGTGAATCGATGTGCTGTCGAAGGTTTGGCGTCAGGAGGTGCCGTGTGCCTTCTTGTCCGAATGCAATGATTTTGGCCTTGTATGATTTTTTATTTTTTTGCAATGTGATGCGTGGAAGTTGAGATTGCCAACACAGCCTTATCCCTCTAATCATTAAACACCAACTTATAATTGTCTCTGAGGCCCCTTTTCCATTGCAAAAGGTCTTCTTGGGGTATACATTTTTCATTTTTCCCAGAACACATGTCCATTTTTACTGCAACAGTTACAAAGAAAAACGGCGTAAAACACCAATCAAATAAATAAATAAAATACAACGAAAAAACTTGTCAATTCTCCAAACAGTGGTATGATCTTTCACTTTGCTTTATTATTATCGTAATTGAGTATGTTAAGCGTAACCTAGAATTTACTAAATGTATATTTTGAGTGCTCGTTGAACATGGCCACTGCGGCAGAGGTTGTCACCGCTACGCTTTCACATGGCTTGAAATGTTAGAAGATTGTGTCTTGCATCGCCCAATACCATTGGCTACAATTGCCAGATTCTTTTAACAAATATATGGTGGACGTTGCCACCCTGCCCTTTTTTTTTGTCAGACACAATGTTAACAGATAGGTGGTGGACATTTCCATCTAGCTGGCCTATATAACCTGGCAAAATTTTATATCCTACCCAACATTCTGTTTACACAGGGCATGCAGTTCTTAAAGAGAATTTTGGGTAGGATAAAATTTTGGCAGTCCATCACCTTGCCAGAAGTTGAAAAAAAAAAATTCCAAACATGGCAGATGTTGAATTGAGTTGTCCGATTCTAAAGGTTAAACGGCTGGATGACTGTTGAAACATGGTTTACCAGTGCTGGCTTTGACATATTACATTTCAGGCATTTAGGGAATTGGTGGATAGCAAAAATAAGGTAGGGTCCAAGGCCTTTTTTTTAGTGAAATTGTCCCAGTGGAAGTCTTTGCTAGCTTTGGGCTAACTCTCGCATTGCCGGCAGACTACATGTATCTTCTTAGCTTTAATTTTTCGTCTGCCAGAGGTTAATTTTACACTTGCCTGTGGTCAGTTATATTGCTGGTCATCATCATATGACTGAAAAATTGTTGAGCACGACGTTAAACCCCAAGCACTCACTAACTCACTCACTCACTCACTCACTCACTCACTCACTCAATTATATTGCTACAGATTGTCCAGGTTTTTAAAAAGAATTCAGTCTTTTATTAGGATCACCATTCTGATATGTTCTCACTCTCCGAGACCATTAATTTGGCAATGCCCCCCCGTCCAGGCAGTCTGGAAATTCTGGAACTCCAGACAGACACCTATGCTACATATTTTGAGTACAATAGCCTTGGAGTCTTTTGTGTATATATCCTAGAATATCCTCTCAATTTGACAGAAGCTTCATAGTGATCCTTAATGTTGTTGTACGATGACATGTGACTGATACCTTGTTGTATGTCTCTCAGTAAATACTGTAATACAGTCAAGGCAATAATGTGCTGGTCAACAATATCGGAGTTTGTTTCATGTTTTTTTGGGGTTTTTTTTTGAAATCTTTCATGATTGCTTTTTACGCTTAGAGCCATTTTGCTGAAAATCGTTATGTGTTACACCAACACATGAGACATTTTACACAAATTGAAGGTTGGCTGGCTGTTTTTTTCTTTTTATTTAGTTTTAGCAGGTTATATCGATTTTGGCCTGCTGTATGCAATTTTTCACCTGCTTCTACCCATTAACAGGTGCTGAATAAAACTTACCTACTCGTAGCTCAGACCTCTGTCCTCTAATCATACCTCTAATCATACTTGGGGGCCTCCGTGGCTCAGTCCGTTAGTGCGCTAGCGCAGCGTAATGACCCAGGAGCCTCTCACCAATGCGGTCGCTGTGAGTTCAAGTCCAGCTCATGCTGGCTTCCTCTCCGGCCGTACGTGGGAAGGTCTCTCAGCAACCTGCGGATGGTCATGGGTTTCCCCCGGGCTGTGCCCGGTTTTCTCCCACCATAATGCTGGCTGCCGTCGTATAAGTGAAATATTGTTGAGTACGGTGTAAAACACCAATCAAATAAATAAATAAATCTAATCATGCTTGTGTGTAATCGTAAACTTCTAGCCTTCTCTTGGAATCAGTGTTACGGTAAATGTTAAGGGTGGTATCTCAGCAAAGACTTGGCAAGTATTGAGCTCAGGTTTTCAACGTACCTGTAAAGCACAGTGACATGAGAGGGATATTGAATGCAGGGATTTACTTCTGACAGGAATCAGGGAATCCGATTCTTATCATGACTCGTAAAGAAAAGCTATTGGAATCTGCTAGGAATCTTTCCGGATTTCAGGATAGTGATAGATTTAGCTAGATTTCAAGTCAGTGTGTCTCATTTCCTTGTGGATGGTGTACGTCCAAGTCATGCTTTGTACAGAGAATGTGCAGAATGCCCTGGTCTCACTGCATTGTATGACTTTGGTGATAATTCGTGTAATTGGTAGACAACACTTGTGCGACAGTTTTTGCGATTTGACTTTGATTGAACATGACTTGTCTTCCACAAACATGGTGCGAATATCTGTACGTCATTGTGGTGAAGTTTGTCAGTAACTTGTCAAAAGGTGTTTTTTCCCTAGACACTCCGGAAGCCTTCACCAATAAAATTGACTTCCAGCTTATTTAGTGAAAAAATCCTTGACAATTAAACAACAATCAAAACCAAACCGATTTACTCTACGCCAAATTGGGCAGCACAAATGTAACTTTAACCACCTACTCCTTGATGAAACCATTCGTGGGAATGGTTGTGGATTTCCCTTGGGCGCTGGTGGTTTTCCTCTCAACGTAATGTAGGCTGCAGATGTACATGTACAAGTGAAATATTCTTGTGTATGGTGTAAAAGAACAATGAAATAAATAAAATTCCTGGATGAAACTGCAGCTGGTACACATGTACCTGTACTTGGTTCTAGCTGTAAGTGACACAAGGTCAGCTTAGAACCTGGTGTGTGAGTGAGTCAAAGGGTATCACTCACTATTGATTCTACCTTTGTAGTTGTGCCTCGTAACTTCAAACTGCTGGAGGAATTAGAGGATGGTCAGAAGGGCGGTGGAGACGGAAACATCAGCTGGGGGCTGGCTCAGGACGATGACATCACCCTGACCTCATGGAATGGCATGATTATAGGACCAGGCCGGGTAAGTGTCTCTCTGATGTTCAAATGCAGACAGGGAGGTCAGAGGGTAGAACTAACAGCCTTGTGAAGCCAACATTAATAGATATGATAAATCAGTTCTGAGCAAAAATCAATATGGCACTTAATATTGTATCTCAATGAACAGGCTTACATGACTGTAGGTGATTAGGCTTAATGTTGTCTGGAGTATGTACATGGACTTGTACTTCATAGGTTATAATATACCGGTAGTGCTGGAAATTTTGTGTGGCTGGTATCTAGTTACTATGGTAACTACCTCTATGTGGAGCATAGTTCATGGTTTAATGTAGAGCTGATACCAAACAGAGATTTGTAGATTGTATTACTATGTCTGTTGATATACCCACGCTCATGTACATGTACTACACATACAACGCTATGGTTATGATGGACTGTCTCATCTTAAGGAGGTTTTGGTCAGAGGTTATGGTGTAAATTGTTTGTCGCAGCATGATAAAAATGATAAGGAAAAACCAAAAAAATATTGTGAATAATTTTGATTTTTTAATTTTTTTTTTATGACCACTGATCTACACCCTTTTTTCACCATTAGAAATAAATGACGTTTAAGCCAGGGACAGAATGAAAGTCTTTCTGCATGTACCATACCCATAGAAAACTGGTGGAAAATTACTAATTTGTCGTATGTGTTGTCTGAGATTGTGTTCATTGTGGGTTTATATGTTACTGTCAAGTTTGTTAGAAATATCATTATGTCAGTGACATGATCGTGCTGAATTGGGCTGCACTTGACAGTCTGAAATATCAGTGGAAAGAGAAAGAGACACTAAAGTTGTGTGAAAATAAAGTAATGATAACTTTGCTTTGATTGTAGACAATATTTGATGGCAGAGTGTATGAACTTACTTTGGAATGTGGCGAAAGATACCCAGATGACCCTCCTTTAGTACGATTCAAAACTAAAATCAATTTGTCTTGTGTCAATAAGGAAACTGGACTGGTAAGTATAAACACTGCACAAAGTTTCTTCTGGATGTCTATCAAGGGAGCCTTTGTAGTAGTTAGAGTGCTAGAGCGGCACAATGATCCAGAAGCCTCTCACGAGTGTGATTGCTGTGAGTTCAAATCCAACTCTTGCTAGCTTCGCCTCTGGTCACTTGTGGGAAGGCCTGCCAGTGACATGCAGGTAGTTGTGGGTTTCACATATGCTCTGTCTGGTTTTCTCCCACGATAATGCTGGTCGCCATTGTATAAGTAAATGAATGAATTTACTCATCTGAAACTCTGTGTAATGTTTTCTCTTGAATCACATTTCATTTTGTCTTACACCATGTTTTTTCTGAAAGTCCAAAGATTCTTTCTTGCCTGCATCAGGATGCAGTTGTTGAGAGCAAATTTGCATGTAGAGTAAGTGCGTTACTTAAACGAACACATATATGTCAAGATTCTGGTAAAATGTTTCTGTTGTGTCAAATTGTAACACTTTTGCTGAACACCAAATTAAAATGTGACATGAGTGTTTTATCAGTTTGTGGGAGTAAAAACTTGTGATGAATGATTGAGAGCTGATTAATGATATGTGTATAGTCTAGTACATGTATGTCCAAAGTCTGGAAAACATCTTAGGGTTTGGAGTTTTAAAAGCAAAAAAAATTGGTAAAGGATTAATATATTAAAGTGCGTACTTGTTTTCCTACATGTAAGAGAAAGATTTTCCAAATTGCTGTAATACTTTTGCTTCTCCACAGGTGGATAGAGGAAAGGTGCCTGTGTTAAACAGCTGGCAGAGAAAATATTCAATTAAGACTGTTCTGACAGAACTCCGGAAAATAATGACGCTGAAGGAAAATATAAAGCTACCCCAGCCACCTGATACCAGCTCCTTTTGAAGAGAAATGCAATTTAAATTCTGTGGGAGGCTGCGTCGAGTAGAGAGGAGAGGGCAGAGGAGTGGTCTGTGTGACATGAAGGCCCCGGTGTGGGGCATGAGAACAGGGGCACAGGGGGACTCTATACTTCAACAGTCCATTTTCTCACCATGATTTTGTCACACATATTAACAAAGTTTAAAATGTCTTTTATTGTAAGAATGGAAAGCTTCTCGTGATGCCTTTGACCTGTATGTGAGAAGTGTACAAAAGGCTACACTTGAGATTCATCTGATGTCGCAGCTGTTTTTGTTTCTTACTATGTGAAGCCTACATTGAGAAAGTCCACAAATCAGCCTGATACAGATGACACATAACCTATTTAGTAAATTATACTCTCTTTCATAAGGGGGGGTGGGGGTGGGAGGGGGGAGGCTGTCATAGATATTCACTTGGCACTGAACTGCACAGTTATAGAGGGGTGAGTGGGGTTAGGCCAAAAAAAAAAAAAAAGAGCAAACAAACTGAAATTAAATGATGTCTGTAAATATTAGGCCCTGTACAAGCTTGTCAATTAGCTGAATGCTATTGGTCATCTTCAATTCTCTTATTTTAGTGCTTTTAGTTCACTCTGAATTTATGATGAATTGAAACTTTTTATGCTATCTGTTTGTAGTTTATATTTTTTTTTCTTGTGAGGTGTGGTTTGGAACCTGTCTTCCTTACTACCCAGATAAAACATTGGATATATTAAATATCACTGATGAAACATGGGCTTCAATGAATTCTACTTTTTGTATGTTATGACAGTCTGTAATTTATCAGTCCATTGTTTTTGCACACTATCTACTACAAAAGCCAGCAGATCTGCCTGCCTGAATGATTTTGGCAAATTTTTGTAGGCTTGAAGCTAAACCATTACAAATATGATGATTTAAATGTGAAATTACGCCATAATTAGGGAAAATGTTCGGAAAGTCTTGATTCTTTCATGACTATATACCATGACATGTTGAAAGTATGTGTAAGTGTGGTAAGTTTCATAAAAAGTGTATAAAATGTAATTCATACACCAGAAAATGTACTTCACTGCACAAAGGATAGGCAGGTCTGCAAAACATGTAGTGCTTCTGCACCAAACGTAGTATTTCTGCACCAAACTTAGTACTTCTGCGCCAAGCAAGTGATATATGAAGTATTCAAGGGCAGACTACTCCTGTTGTCGAGACGATTTTTACGTGATCATATACGACATAAATGACCATTAATGGAGTTACTCAATGTGACAACAAATACGTCGGTATGTGCGAAAATCGGGAAACCAGCGGCCAACCGTTAATTAGACATGTCTGGCGACCACACCATCCAGACGCAAGTGCAGGATATTTAAGATTGGCAGGCTTGTACAGTTCAACAAGCCAGGCGATCACAAGTTGGGGAACATGTAATTTTCCAATCCTTTATGTAGACCTGTTGGGACGCTATTAATGTGGAGAAAGGACAAAAAACTTTGCCTGTAAATGGGGTTGTAGACTTGTCTGCGGTATTGTTAAGACTTGAGATTCCAGACTCGTCTGTCGTCTATGTGACCCCCGTCACATTTTCAAGTGAAAAAAAAAGCGTGACATGCAACTGCGTTAAATCTGTATAGGCGTCACACAACAGACATTCGTATATAACATAAGTGAAATAAATACATTTGTCAAAAACGACGATCTCTTATAGATTGCAAGTGTCCAGTAATAAGGAAACTGAAAGCCGGGGTTCGGAATCCCGAAGTCCACTTAACGTCACGAGCACGTGAACCCCTCCCCGGGTAAGTTTGTTGCACGAAGAGAATGGCTCTCGCTAGGTCCAAGAGTCACCATAACGAACAGGATGAACAAAGTCCACGGGTTCCAGATACGCATTCTTATTTATGTGGGTTAACAACCTTCGTCTGGTCGATTTCTGGATTTGTCAGATCTTATAGTTCCTAACAGTGTTGGCACTGCAAAGCTAATGGAGGTCACGAATGGTTTAATGGCGAGGGTCGGTTATTTAAAAGAGATAGATTTCATCAAAAGTGTGAATCAGTTGGTTAGCTCGCTAGCGCCGCGTAATGACCCAGGAGTCTCTCACAAATGCGGTCGCTGCGAGTTCAAGTCCAGATCATGCTGGCTTCCTCTTCGGCCGTACGTGGGAAGGTCTGCCAGCAACCTACGGATGGTGGTGGGTTTCCCCCGGGCTGTGCCCGGTTTCCACCCACCATAATGCTGGCCGCCGTCGTGTAAGTGAAATATTCTTGAGTACGGCGTAAAACACCAATCAAATAAATAAATAAATAAAAGTGTGAAAGCGAATAGCGAAACGTCATTATATGTCGGGGCCTCCGTGGCTCAGTCGGTTAGCGCGCTAGCGCAGCGTAGTGACCCAGAAGCCTCTCACCAATGCCGTCGCTGTGAGTTCAAGACCAGCTCATGCTGGCTTCCTCTCCGGCCATTGCTTCCTCTCCGGCCAGCAACCTGCGGATGGTCGTGGGTTTCCACCGGGCTCTGCCCGGTTTCCACCCACCCATAATGCTGGCCGCCGTCGTATAAGTGAAATATTCTTGAGTACGGCGTAAAACACCAATCAAAAAAAAAAAAAATCGTTATATGTCGAACGCAACAGTACAAACATGTTGGATATATACGGGTATACTGGACTTAGTTTACGCCCGAAGAATTTTTTTGTCCATGAAGATAGACCGACGCGGCAAATTTTTCTTCACAAGTTTCGACTCCTTAGAGTTCGACCATCAGAAATCCTCCCTGACCTGTTCTACAAAGTCGCAAAATGCGCCTGGCGAAATTTCAATGACAACATACAGTAAAGAGATACGTGACCATGACAAAGGTGCATTAAGCCGCGTTGCGACAGCTTTACAGAACGGGCCCCAGGAGTTTAACATGACCAACTCTTCCAAAGGCGAAATGTCCAAGAAAGGCAGTTGTATAGTCCAAGATACATATCGTATCGTGGATACAGTGGAGCCCACTTTGGTATGATGTATATTTATTAGCAGCTGTTTTGTAAAAATAATAAAAGATTTACATGCAGCAAGGAGAGTAATAGCAGAGCAGCGATGACTGGCAATACGGTCACACGTAAACAGTGGGATATGACCTTATCTCCGTTTACCTGGGGATTTACCACTATTCTAACTGTTCATGTATATGCTTAAATAGTAACAACAAGCTTCCAACACAATGGCTTAAGAAAAAATTCAGCGATGTTACTTGTATTTTAATAGTCGTCAGAGGTCTATAATTACCCAAAATGCTGTGTTGTTACATTTAACATGAAATAACATTAAAACAATGCAAAGGGACCGGGTCTCGGGGGAATGCTTTGTCCAACAGCAGAATCCCAGTTAATGCAGGAATACAATATAATTAAAGACTTGCAGCATAGAGATCAAACCAATTCAGCGACGACCGTGATATTTGGTAAATCGTCACGTGACCGATGAAATACTTGTATGCTGGAACTTTTTAGCGAAAAGCTCGATGCCCACAACGTACGACGAAATAAAACGTGCTGAATTCATATCCGCCACATCTCTCAGGTCTTGCGTAAGAAGGTCTGCCGCCAACGTGCGGATGATCGTAGCGTATTATTGACAGATTTTTCCACCAGTCTTAATTTATCTGACTCGATAAAAGCTTATAACAGGCCCAACTTACCCACAAAAGCAAAAATACTGTTGGACCGACCCTTTGTTTTAAGTAAGTTTTAAGTAAACCGGGTATACAAACACCACATTGGTATGGACGTCACACATATAGGTAAATCTTTACAGGTTTGTCTTAAACGTTTGCCTTGGAATAAATAATTCCATAATAAATACTAAATTCCAAAGTGATTAGACTATCGTGGACAATTTCACTAAGTTTCTTGGACGATTTGTCTTGCACTGCTTTGTTCTTGAACGATTTTGTTTTCCCCTGTAAGGAGTTCACGTGAGCTTTATTATATGAAATTTAAACTGCATCATCTTCCATTTAATAACTTAAACAATGAAACCGACACCCTACTTTTACTTTGGTCGCTTGGTGGGATAAATCTCTCTGTTACGACCTTGGCTTTTGACTCTTGATCAAACTACTTTAAGTTTTTTTAAATTGAGCGAGCTCTGACGTTGATTTGTGGTCGCCGGACAAAATTTTTGCCAAACCTAACGTCAGAACAATCTCGGACAACACAGGCCTGTAGCGATAGCTCAACCTGACCCGGAAGCTACAACTGGTGTCGGCAATGATGGGCTACAAACCGAAGGTGGCGACACAAATCTATCCGGACGATCGTATGTATGCCCTGTGTTAGGTTTGCCGTCACGACAAATGGCAGTGGTTTTCCCCGATTTCGTCCATCCACAATTACATGACAGGTTTGTTATAAAGCTGAGTGAAAGAACTGTTCAACGTTGTATTCAAGTAGCAATCCATAACTGTGGTCAGGTTTATGGGTGGAGGAAACCGGGTAGAACCCAGTGGAAGCACATATCTCCTTCACAATCCTTAGGGTACCTGACAAAATGCTGCCTGCCACAGAGCCGCCCGAACCAAGGATAACTGCCGCATTGGCACAGGCTACCTCGTTGGCCAAAGGTACGGAAAGGTCCGACAGAGTCATTACTTCCCATAGCCAGCGTGGGCTTTTAACTTTAAAACTGATAATTTACTGTATGTACCCTGTCGTGTATTTCACATAATTATAGGGGTCGCCAACCGTCCACTTTGTATTGATTTTTTTTTATCTCTTTCGGTTTCAAAAACTGAAATATTCGGATACACTCCCATACTCGTCACGATGAAGGTTTTAATGGCTGTCCACGTTTACACAACTGGAATGTTTGACAGCGCTTCCATACTCCCCACACTGCAGGTTTTAAAGGACTATCCAGGTTTTTTTAAATAACGGCAATATTCGTCCACGCTTGTCTAAGCATTCACACTTTAACAGGGTTTAACAACCAGAATATTCAAAGGCACACTTCTATACTTCTCAAACCACAGATTTCAACAATGCTCCTCACACAACTGCAGTCAAGTTTCGCTCACTTCCATACTCCTCAAAACCTGAGTGTATTGGTGAATGGCACTGTTCTATTTATTTTTCACTTACATGGCGTCATGCAGGTTTATACAAGTACACTCAGAAAATTAAAATGTTAATTTTAACAGAAAGTATGTTGCCTGAGTGATGCTGGAATTTATTGACGCTGAAGCAGATGATTCTGTTGAATATAACACACATATCTATTCAACATGAAGATTCCCTTAGACTAACAGGGTGACATGTTGAATATGACAGAGTATTGTGTGATAATAACAGAATACATTCTAGCATCACTCAGACAGGCAACCGAATTTCTGTTAAAATCAGCAGACTGATTTTTTAGTGTAGGTGGAGTAAACCGGAGCACCCAGGCTAAAGCTATATAGGTACCTGTTGACAATCCTTGACAAAACAGATAAGAGTACCAAGTGCCTCGTACTGCTGCAATGCACGAAATTACACCTACTTCACCAGTATGGTCACGAAAGCACGCAAAAGACTAACGATACCTCAATGTGGCTGTGGAGGCTAGGATGTCACGATCGAATCCGTTAGAATATGATTGACTTTGAATTTATCGCATATATCCTCATATTTCACTTTTATATAAATGAGAAATTTATGAATTCTGAACCAGCCCTTTTGGCATAAACGGCGTCATTTATTCTTCAGTTCAGGATGTAATACAACAAAGGAGGTATGGCAGATGTAATCTGCTGACCATATTTGTAGGCGTGTACATGTCCCGATAAACCATATTATTTACACTGGTATAAATATTACGAATTTATTATGGTAACATATGATGTTTATTGTCTTGTATTGTATACGGGAGTTAATCTAATGTTTCTTACAAGATAACATATACATACAGTGGTATATACGTGTATGTGAATAAATAATAGCCATTCTGGATAATTTTTCAATATTTGGTTGCGAGAACACTTGTATGTTATGCGTTTTATCGGTACAAAATTCGCAGGAGTTACGTCCCCTGATCCGTCGGATTTCATCTTTGTTCTTGTAAGGCCACTCCTCCTCAGTTGTTGGGGAGTGTCATTCATCACAGTGGTTGGAACAGCGTTGGCACCATATACGCTCTTGACATGAAGCATATGTAAATAAGAACAAGAAAATCTAGTTTGTCTGTAATTATACTGTCGCAGTCCTTTTATCACCAAACGTAGCCTCTGGATTATCTCTGAATGATGACCAACCCATACACATCAATAGCATACTAATATCGCTGAACAACGTCACCCTAAATTAGCACAGTGAATGATCTACCGTCTTCAGTATATCATAGAGTATCTCATGGCCTCTATCCTGATTTCATTTTGGGTTTGTGGATTTCTTTTGTGGGAGGGGTACCTTGGCTGAAATGAGAAAGAAAAAAAAATGTGAAGCTTTTATTAACATCCATCAAATGCTGACGTATGATCAAGAGTTTGTATAGATCGTGGGGTAAAGATGACTAGACCGCCGTTAATTTTAAGGTTCCACGTGGTTACCAAGGAGGCAAATTCTGGTTTATCAGTTGTATATAGCTAAATATATAGCTGAAGCAGGTAAATCTGGTCTAGCAACTATGAATAAAGTGATAATAATTACATAATATTTAATTAAAGTCCTATACATATGCAGCTGTTTAATTCCTTTAATATTAAGTTATAGTGTTCTCGTTGTGGGCCCACCAAATGAGGCTAATACACATAGGCATACCTTTTCCGGATGCTTTGTGAACGCTGATTGGTGGATTGGATTCCGCCTGCTGCCTCGCACTCCTCTCCTGATTTATGGCTTCAAACTTCTCCATAAACTCACAAATGGCAGTAAACAGCTGATTAGACGAGGTCTCCATGGGTTGACCAAAGCGGTGCTGACAAATGAAAAATCAAGCATCGTGAAAATTTGACACTTTTTAAGCCCAGTGCACACAGACAACCTTTGTTGTCGAAAACGAGATTCCTGATTCGGACAACAAAAAAATCCTCGAAATTTACTGGTGTGTGGATAACCACAATGATAATTCCTGAGTCTGCAACACTTGATCGAAAGATTCAGCTTCTTTAAGTTTGGGCAACAAAGAATCCAGAAACAAATGAGCCGGGCACAAGGTTTCACTCGTGTGTGGGCGTCTTGTGAGATCGTTGTTGTGTATATTTCAAGCACTCAACGTCTATGGAAATATCATGTGAGTACATAAAAATGGAGGCTGCTTTCGATGTGAGACAAATTTCAGGGGTCATATGACCCTGAAAGTATCATGTAATACAATCCTTGGTAACTATAAATGAGGCCATGGGATATGCCATGTTAAAGCAACTGAAAACACGATGTTGCGTCACTCGCACCCCATACTCACATGGCTGAAAGACAAAACAGGTTCGGATGACAGATTGGTTACAACCTGGCAGTGCTTTTGCTCAATGTGTGCTATTTAGCTTACATTGCAAATGCAATGTATCGGTTTTTCAACATCACAAAAATAAAAAGGTGTGCTTTTAAGACTTTATGTAGGGTATTTTATCGATGCATATATAAACTTGGTCTGGTGTTGTCTTTTTTTTTCAAGTCTCTTAACCATAGTTGTATTACCAGCAAACACTGAGTGTATAGTATAAAGATATAAAGTCTAGAGTACTTACCAGGACTGATATATAAGAGTGATGGAGCTGGTTGTGCAGCACCTGTAGTTGCTCTAATAGCCTGTCGTGATGTTTGGCAAATTTCTAAAAAGACAAACAATATTGTTGTTTACATTTGTTTCCTTTCTGCTCACTGGCATGACTTTTTCACAGAAGGTTATATATTATACTGGACACAAACGCCGTGATCTCTTTCATATTGCCCAGCTGTCTTGGCGTATTTAATGGGATTGGCAGATTTCTCAAATATTCGTGTGATGCATGAAAGACTACTCACCTGGGATTATAATGGTACATGTAAGTATCCCGTTACTCACCTGGGATTATAACGGTACATGTAAGTATCCCGTTACTCACCTGGGATTATAACGGTACATGTATGTATTCATACTCACCAGCAAGGGAGATATATGCAGACTGACGGTAAATAAAAAAACTCACCTCGGCTTCATCCAGGAAATGAGCTTCATAAGATGCCGGATGTATAAGCCCCGCCCTTAACGACCTGATCGTCTTTCGAATTAAAGTCAGCTGGTTTTTTAACACTGAAAGTGTAGAACACGAGTGTTACTTTAATCAGTTAACCTTATACAATGGAAGACATGGTAATACGTATTTGTATAAACTTATATAATTGCTTGCTTGCTTGGTTATTGTTAATGTCTATTCCAACAGCATTTCAATAGGGGAATTTCAAGTTCGAACTCTTTTATCGATGAAGGTAGAAAAGGCCCAACTGTGTCATGTGGAAAGTCAAACACGTCAGGCAACTATTTTGGATCATATTTTCTATAACATGGGTGTCTGAGAAAGGTGTCATAAATGTAATTTAGAATAGAGGAATGATAGAGAAAATTGTGAATCTGAACCTGTGTGAACTTGAGAAGTTCCTAATGAAAAGAGGTGTCATTTGTGCCTCTGGAAAAAGGACGAGACAGATGACATCTAATTTAATGTCAACAAAGGTTGCCAAACATTTTTCACAAGTCACATGATACAGTTGGGCTGTTTTTACCTTTGAGTTCCAACTCGAAACTCCCCTAATATTACGACAGTGCCGCTGTATATCGATCATAATTATATATACGAAAATGAAATAT
The DNA here is from genome assembly GCF_032854445.1 of Liolophura sinensis. Lineage (NCBI taxonomy): Eukaryota > Metazoa > Mollusca > Polyplacophora > Chitonida > Chitonidae > Liolophura > Liolophura sinensis. Next base: position 13,410,680 of record NC_088303.1, on the reverse strand, counting down.
TACTTTATATGTACCTTCGATTTCCACTTCCAGCGCTTTGGTGGAGGATTCTGAACATTTGTGAATGTCTGGGATTTCTCTTTGGAAGTTGAGCAGTTCCGGTTCCACGGCTGCCAGCTGATCCACCAAGTAATGTAGTAAGGAGTAGTCCCTGTCTTTACCCCGGGTGTCCGCCAGCTGAGACAGTGACAAAATCATTCAGGTGATTACCGCTTTATTAAGAGAAGTTATTGTTAAATTCAGCTTTAATGTTTTATTAATACACCGTGGATGTCAGGCTCCGAGCACTCAAAAAAGGACCATGCCAGGAATAAGTAAACGTACATACCGTAACACACTACATCAGAAATGTATCCATCACGTTTCCTTCTGACTTGTTTCAACGTATAAAATTTATAAGATGTTCAGAATCTGAACTCCTTTTATATAGTACATATATTTTCAAGAAAATGGTAATTAATTTAACTCTTTTCATATGGTCCATTATTCTGTATAAGCCGTTGGACTAGGGCGGTGACTCACTGAATTGAGCGCCGCAAGGTGGAACCCCTTAACTTCAAGTCCGCTGGGTGAGCTACTGTTCAAATAATTGCCCAGACACAGAATGTACTGCAGAACTCGAGCAAACTTCTGAGAGGTGTTCAACTGGTTACAAGTCCGCGTCATCTGCTCGACTGTCTGTGAGAAGAGACGATGGAATGGGCTTAAATATAGGTTTCCAAGTTTCTACATGTAACAAGCTATGGATGAATGAATGATGGTTAATGCGACATCGGCAGCATTTGAGGTACATCATAGCGATGTAGGTGGAGACAGCGTGAACTAAACACATATACTTATGTTCATTACACTGACATTTGTGCCTATTGGGGTACGTTTTCCCGCGCAATGGCGATTTGGTTCCAAGCTAACTTGACTATTGCTCTCTTGTAACGAATGAGTACTATTTTACCAGTTAGGCTGGAAAAGTTGCTCATTACAGGATTAACTAAACTAAACACGACTTCTTCTCTCTTTATTGTTGCCATAGGGCAATGGTATTACAGAGAACAGTAACGAAAAAAATATGGTGTATTACACAAGAGAAAAGAATATTTAACCTATTTCCAAACATGTAACTCTGATTTGAGTGGCACAGTCACGGGAGTTATAATGCGAAACGCTTTCTAATGTTAGTGGCACAGTCACCGGAGTTACAATGCAAAAGGCTTCTAATGTGTCGTAGTCGTCGAAAAAGCATATTTTACGCGGGAGGTAAAAAGCAACGCACGCTTCCACAACTGTCACGGGTAGTTGTATATTTTATTCGAATACTTACCGCAAAGAAAAATCCCACCGACAAGCTCTCATTTTCGCGTTATGTTCTTTTTTTCTGGAAGTTTTCACACTTTTTTTTATTCCAGCTCTTCTGCATAGCTACCACAATAGAGTTCATATTAGGCAAGGTTACAACTCTTCTGTGAGGAGACGGGAGCAAAATATCTTGCAAAACATTAGAAATCATTTTAACACGACGATGACCTGGAAACTATATTTAACCACGGTGCATGAACTGTGCAATCCCTGATTCTTCATCCACGAAAATGGCAGTTTACAACTTTAGTACTTACTGGTTCCAAACAATGGAGCTGATGTGGAAACTCCCAAAGCAGTTGCGTCAGATCTAATCGGTTCTCCAATTCTGGGATTTTACACAGTTCCATCATAAACTGGTCGACCTCACCCAGCTTGGATTTGTTGCCAGAATAATTATTGTACATTTCACAATCTTCCACAGTGGGCTGGAATCTGTAGAATGAACAACAATTAATAGCATTCCACCAGACTATGTTTGCGAGGAGTTAGTTTCAATTTCCCTTTTTTTTTTCATGGTGACTTGACGGATTAACAATGACATCCTTAAAGGGATACAGAATCGTCATTCATGGCTGCAGTGTCGGACAGGTGAGCCAATCTTGTCAGATTAACAAGGACATCCGTAAAGCGATACAGAATCGTCATTGATGACTGCAGTGTCGGACAGGTAAGCCAATCTTGACAGATTAACAGTGACATGCGTAAAGGGATACAGAATCGTCACTGATGACTGCAGTGTCGAACAGATAAGCCAATACACACTCATTTTTAAGTATATACATGAACCGTCGGTGTAAAACCCTCACTGATTTGTACTAACAAGAGGCCGGATTTGGCTGATAATGCGTGCCACGATTTGTCACTGTCACACTGTCGTCACTGCTCTGGTTTTACTCTCTATGTTGTCGTCCTTAATAGTGTACTTATGTACCAGGATTTTGCTCGTCGACTAAGAATCTGCGAGGCCTGCCCCCTTGCCATTGTTTTATTATGATTTGTATATGTGATGGCAACTCATAATTTTGATTAAGTCTAGATCATTGACGTTTAATGAATAAACGTCAATGCATTTTTCATACCTAATTCATACCTAATAACTAGAAGGCCAACAGTACTAATATATGTAGACACACCCAATGATGATTCTTCGGTTTAGGGTGGGGGGAGCACTTTGATGGCATGGACTCGCCTTGCTACAAGAACACACAGTACTAGTATATGTACACACACCCAATGATTAGTCGTTATCATATGATTGGAAATTGTTAAGTACGACGTACAACCTTAAGCATACATACATACATACAGTACACTCATATTTGATGTCCACTCAGTCTGCCTCCAGTGTAGGTCAGCTGATGTTCAGTATGCAGTACTCACCTCCTAATAGTAGCCACTTGCTCCACGCTAAGAGCCGAGTCCTCTTCATTCACCTGAGACAAACTCTGAATCAACGCCCGTCCCCTCGTCTTCAGTCCCTTCAGGAATATGCCCAGGTTATATGCCCTTTTACCACCGACTAGGGTTTGTTGGCTAGTTGTTGGAGCTAAAATCGAGGTAATGAATGCTCAAAATAAACTATACGAAATACCCATGCCATGTACGCAACCACTTCCCTTTGCTTTGTACCTGCCAAAACTGACGCCTGTACACGTCCTTAAAACACTTCTCGAATTCAACAGCAAAACGTCTCAGGTGCAATGCAAAAAGGTAAAGCGTTCTACATCAGTAATTTACGAACAGGTATAACTATTAGACAGAACGTACAAGACGCCTTCCCCTCCTCTTAAATAAAAACAGGGCAAATGTCAATATGTTGCAGTAACATGAAAGAAATTTCGGAGGAACAAAATGTGAAAATTGGTTTGTTCCCTGATATGTAAATTCGCCTTCACAGTTAACATTCATGAGTATGTTATTATCTTTTTAAAGCATGCTGACCATCAGTGTGAGCTGATAATGACTTAAGCTTCTCCACCCTCCCATGCTCAAAGAGATCAGATAAAATGGCATGTCTGCTGGTAAATATATGCGTTCAGATAATACTGACGACCCTACCACCCCACCAATGACCATGACCATCGGGGCCGACTACCACAAAACTGTCGTACGTTACATTAACTTTCAAAGTCACTTACAATGTTAGTTAAAATCAACATTTGGAACCCGTCCCCGACTTTAGGTTGACTGTGCGTTTAGGACACATCCTCTATATACCTGTGGTTCCAGATAGCTGTCTGTTCGGTCCCAGTGAAAACTGATCTTCCAAGACAGATAAGTTCAACTTCTTCCGCAGTTCGTCAGGGCGTGAATGTTGCCAGATGGATTTTTCTACCTGGAAGATGGGACAGAGAAATATATTTGCATTTCATCAGAAACCTATGCCGGACATCAAAGTATACATCTGTACAATTAATTAATTTTAATCACTTATGGGGCGAGACAATACATTTATGAAACAAAATCACAGTTAAAAATTTCATCCATGTTTTCTATGACTGTGTCGTCAACACCAATATGCAATATCAGTCTGACACTTCATTAAGACATTCTGGCTTTGTCACCTTCATGAAAGTTTCATGAACATTATTTGAGATAAAATGCTAACATGTTGCATCAAGACAAATTCTAGGTACTACTGTTGCCCCCCCAAAAATTAATCTGTATCGACAATATGCTAATTTGATTCAATAAAAATTGTAGAAAAATTGTTATTTTCATGAACAACTCATTAAGACATTTCCACAATATCTAATTACCTGATTCGGGGGGACAGCCTTCCAGAAAATGTGTTTTAGCTTTATTCTGTTGGAGCAATCTCTGGTTAGAGGCATGGGCGGAGGGGCGGGAGGAGGGGGCATTGGCGGGGATACAGGGGGCACCGGGATAGGCAGCGTTGTGACCACATTGGTATCGGGTTGCCAAGAGATGTCTTTGCCGCCATGACTTATAACAAACCCAGGGGCTGCCAAAGAGTCGTTCTTTGGGGCAGGGGCCTGGATGGTAGGGTCTGCTTGGATGATTTTCCGGGCGTATGGAGGATCTTTGAAAGTGTTGGGACAAGCTGTGGGAGGCTGGATACTAATCTCGTTGCCGTAAATATGTTCATCCGTGCCTTGGATGTCTCCTGGAATGTCTTCGACTGAAATGGCATCGGCCAACAGACCGAGAACCTCTGCTTCTTGATGGGCATAGGGCGTAGGGATGCTGTTATAAAACACCTCTTCGTCTTCAAACTCGCCGCTATCGTCATCACTGGACGTCCCAATCGCCTCATCACGGGGGCACTCAGGAGTCTCGTACACATTCGCGTTCACAAGACTGTCCCGGCTTATCGTAGGACTTTCTGTGTAACTGGCTGTCGATCTGCCCGTGGAGTAGCCAATACTTCCTGACGAAGAGGCCTGACCGGAAGGGCTGGTTGGTGACGTGAACTGACCCTCTCCAATTACCACCCGTTTTCTGCATAAAGATAAATCGTAGAAAACTTCAGTATTTTGCATGTTTCTCAAGCGAGCAGGCCTCACTGATTAATCCCGTAAAATACCTAAATGTTAACAATGCCTCAGTGGAGAAAATTTGCCACCTGAAGTAATTCTGGCTAAAGCTGTGTAGTGCGTAGTATTTTGTTCCGTTATGCTTTTGCGATAACGATTGTGGGAAAACCAATAACCTAGTTTACTGATGTATTGCAAAGAATATGGCAGCAACTCCAGCTTGGACAGCAGTCACCAATGCGTTGGAAGAGGCACCCCATTAATTCACAGACAAGTCAATGAACAAAATTAAGTTGATCCCAAACCAAATGTCCATGCTTGGGAGTTCGGAAAGCTACACTTGAACAGCCATAGCATCCTTTCACGATACTGTCATCCTGACATCTTAACTAGAAGCAGTAAACTTCTTGTACTTTCAACTGTTGTAAAGATATGTGAGTAAATCTAATGTTTTTCTTTAATATACTTCCTCACAATTCGGTAGGTATGACACTTCAGATATATGGTGCTTGTTGCGAGGACGTTTTGATTTTAGTTACTTACCTTGCAGGAGTTTGTTCACCTGCCGCTTGGTTGCTCCGTAAACTTAACTGGAAGTCAAAAGCATAAACATTTTTGAAACTGTTTGGTACTGTATAAAGGAGTCAAAGTCAATCTCTCATCTAATTTAAGTCTTGATATAGTTTGTTTCATAACTACGTGAAGACCACGCTTGTAAATAATGATTTATTTATTTATTTTGATTGGTGTTTTACACCGTACTCAAGAATATTTCACTTATACGTCGGCGGCCAGCATTATGGTGGGAGGAAACCGGGCACAGCCCCGGGCAAACCCACGACCATTGCAAATATTGAAGTGGACTCCTTAATGCTCGTCTGTCAGAGATATATGATTATCATCAAGGCTCTTCCAAAATGTGGCACAAACAGACTACTTACTTTCTGAATCTGATCCTTTGTTAGCTTGAGAGTACTTCGCCTGGTAATACACGCTTTCTTAAACGCCTAGAGTTAACAAAAAGAAAAAAAAGACTTGGAATTGGCAGCAAAGTGGGCGAGCGTAGCTGGACGTGTAGCCATATTTTGCTTTGAATCTTAGACTAAAAGGATTAAAATATTTTGTAATGTACTGCCTGAACATTTACTCGCGTTAACCATTCTTGACTAAAGTAATTCGGACCAAAGCTGTCTCGTGTGTTGTTCATTCCTGCCTTTGTGATGACGATTAATGGACAAACTGGTGACGTAGTACACATGTATTACAGGAGAAGAACGGTCAATTTTTGTAACTAAGTTGCCATTATGAGGGAAAATTTACTAGTATATTCATTACCAATCAATGAGGTCATCAGGACCCTTCTCACCTTGAGCCAATCATTACGCTCTTGTTTAATGGCGCTGCTATCCTTATGGCCGTCCGAGCAGACGCGAAAACTGAAATCAAACAGATTTCTCCTTAGAATATTTATGTCGTCCAGCTAGGTATGTAATACTTGTATCATAATGTAATGATGAAAGGATTGACCACATGTTTGCTTTTAGGCTTGTTGAAGGAAATTAAGAGAGAGATTTTTCTATAACGGTGTCTACCGAAAAATAAAGGAGAAACAAACCTACACTCTAAAAAATAATCTGTTAAATTTAACATAAAGACTGTTGTCTGAGTGATGCTAGAATGCTAGATTATTTTGTTAAATATAACACACATATTCTATTAATTCAACACAAATATTCTTATATTTACAGGATATATTGTTGAATATTACAGAATATTATTTGAGTGTAAGCGGATGAAATCGACATATGTCGCTATTTGGAATAAACATGGTTCATATATCCTATTATAACGTGTATATGGGCCTTGAAAGTTAACTAAGCATTTGGTTTGTGTCGTTAACTCTTACCAGAATATCCTTGTGTCAGGGGCTCTCATTTGTATAACCAGTCCATCGTTTCCTCTGGCCTTGAATTTAGCATTACCTTCCCACAATCTCACAACGTTTATGGCAACCTGTCGGCAATACACTTGGAAAGTACACAAAGTGTCAAATCTCGGCCTTGAAAAATTTGAGACCACATTACGAATCTCGAATCCCTTCGCAGAGTTACTGGACTGAGAACTGTTCGTAACATCCTGGTGTGACTAGTACAGGGTTTATAGAACTGCGTGTAGCACCCTGTTGTGGTTAGTTCAGGGTTTATAGAACTGCGTGTAACACCCTGTTGTGGCGAGTACAGGGTTTATAGAACTGCGTGTAACAATGGAATTCCGTTTTCTCATTTGGATTAAATTCTCATGGATCCTTGTTACATTAGAGAAATTTCGATGAGAAGACCCATTTGCAACTGCTCTAGCGAGTGGTCTTATATACAGAGTGTATTCAAATATATACTAGTGACCTTTGCCTATCACAGAATACATGTAAATTAAAACTATCACTGGTATTCTCAAAATATAATCTTTTAAATTGAAGAGAAAGTCTGCTGTTTGAGTGATGTTAGAATGTATTACGTTGATCCAGCAGATTATTCTGTTAAATATAGCACGTCTATTCTATTAATTCAACCTAAAGATTGTATCAGACTAACAAGATATATACATGTATGTTGAATATGACATATTGTTATGTTATGATAACGGAATACATTCTATCATCATTCAAACAACAGACGTTCTCTTAAAATTATCAGAATTTTTCTTTATGTCTAACATTAATACTCATAATATGATTACCTATCAGTAGAATTGGTCGCGCAAAATTGTTTAGGTCAATGGGTTGGAAAAAGGATAAAAGAACGTTTAACACAAACTGGTTTATTCAGAAGGGTTATTTCTAGTCCACCTGAACAAAAACTTTCACGGTTATTGAACGTCTCATAAGAGGTACACACGATATAGAGTTGCTCAATTAGATACTGGAATGCTGATGGCTATGAGTAGTGTGACTTTACTCGCTGTCTTCTTCCACATCTACTGATTACCATGCTTCAGTGGTTATATCCTTACATCCTCAGGGCATGGTATGATACCATCTTTTTGTTTCTTTTTCTCACCTCTGTTGATGAATATTTATCCTTACTCACTTACAAGAGCCGTACTAAACATTGGATCATTTCAGGGAGAAAATGCAATAAAACGATACCATGTAGCTCCATATACGGTACAACACCTTATGTGCAATTTACTACATAAGTTACTGCGGAAATACAAGAGCAAGACTTTTGGTTTATGAGTTGCATTAATCATATATACTCTAGTGTCCAGAATCCATTTCCCAGTGGATTTTGCTGTGAATTTTTATAGTTTCTCAAAGCCAGAACTAAAGACGTAGGTGCAAAGATTAGAAAGCTCTTCCATTTCACTCGATTTTCACTACAGAATATCAATGGGGGAAGGTGGATGGGGGGAGGTAATCAAACGAAATCATGATGGGGGTTATTGAAATAACAGTTCTTAAGTTTTAAGTATGGTTTTAACAGGTTGAAATATTGTTCTCTTTTGCAAAAATAATGATTAAACACATGTTGATTTGGTTTCATCTACTTTTGTTTTTATTCAACTATTTCTTATTCTTTTTTCCTATATCACATTAACCCCGATCTGGTTTATACGACTGGAATATTTGAACTCCTGATTTTTGGTCATGTGAACGCATATTAAAAAGGGTATTAAGTATACATACGGCATCTCCAGCTCTGTAAAAACAGAACTCCCCCGTCTGAATTTTAACCATTCGTCTGAAAGTGAGAATAAAAACTAAATCATTTCATATTTTGGGATTTTTACGCATGTGGTACCGGCAACTTCAAAACGCACGACTGCCATTTAACCCATCTGTATGTAGTTCAAACACAGATGATCCGTGAGGCGATAACGGATCTTTCGTGATGGTCTACTAACCTGGAGACGTGCCGGGTGTGGTACCAGCATGCTGATGCTGTGATAACAGTCTACAGAGAGTAATACTCATAAATCACGCACCATGAACAGACATTTACTTAAAAAACAACAACTCATTTCCTTCAAACTCCAAAAGCAAATTAACCCAGGTAGCAACGCTAACATGCGCTTTTATTCATACAGCAATAAGCCTACCTACGTTTATATATTCAGACATGATAATAATAAATTTGACCTATATATAAAATACTCACATTTATTTAAAGTAATACTCACTATTAGTGATACAGTAATGCCAAAGCGCACTCCTACAATATTTCCAAATACCTTAATACTTAATTTAATTCATACATTAAAACCTCATTTTACTCAGGCTTTAATGCCAAGTTTCACTCATATATTACTGCCAGATTTGACTAATACAATTATACTCAGACTGTAATATTTCTTTTGTCTAGACATACGATATATACACTATTTGTTTATTATGTTTACTCACTCCGCCCAGACAGGAATAGCTGTATTGCCGCGTTTCATCAGCTTTCCCCTTTTGATGAGCATTTGTTCAGGGGAGACAACTGTCCCCGCGGGATTGAGATTCACTAGAACAGAACATCAGAACATGAGAATGTTTACAATTATGAACACCCTTTATGTAACTTAAGTTGCTAAAAATAATGGAACCTCTTCTGAAGCTTTGCATCGACATCGGAAGAGTCTGAACTTTGTGGGTGTTACAAACAACATGGAGTGGGCGACCTCTAAAAGGAATGTCGAATGCTTACACGTTCAAAAAATATTAATTGTATATGTTTGTTGTGATACATCTAAACAATTTGTGCGTCTTTCAAAGGGGGATAATCGAGAAGACATGTATTGATCCTGAAAGATTACTCACCCCCTATCCTCTCAAGATCATTTAACTCTAACACTGTGGACAAAAGTCTTTCCAGACCGTACTTCTCCTCGGTGCTGTCCGTATTGATCTCAAAGCAGCGGTCCTCAAACCGAAGTACCAGCTCGTTAGCAATCGCTTCCTAGAAACACACCACACAGTTCAGGTCAACCAGTACATATGCACGTGAAGGTATAAAAGCAAATTTATAAAAGGGTAGCATCTTTAATGGAAACTGGTAGTTGTAAGCCAATAACAAATTGTTCATTGATAACATACACCTGGAACTTCTTAACTTAGAAGGGCGTCTATTCACCTAGGGCTATCCGCACACGTGTGCTGAGGTTAATAGGTGTCCACAGATTCGTTTCCGCACACGAGTGAAGAGGCTAACAGATGTCCAGAGATTCGTATTATCGCACGTCTGCGGAGGTTAACAGATGTCACAATTCACATCTGCACATGTGTGTGTAGGTTAATAGGTGTCCACAAGCAGATTCGCACCTGCACACGTGAGTGTCGGTTAATAGGTGTCCACATGCAGATTCGCGTCAGCACACCCGTGTGTAGGTAAATAGATGTCAACATGTAGATTCGCATACGCACACGTGGGTGTAGGTTAATAAGTGTCCACATGTAGATTCGCATCAGCACACCTTTGTGTAGATAAATAGGTGTCAACATGCAGATTCGCATCCGCACACCTGAGCGTAAGGTTAATAGGTGTCCACATGTAGATTCGCATACACACATTAATAAGTGTCCCCAGTGAATAACTGTTCAGGGTTTGCACAACCTGCTTTTGGGGGTAATATTGGAAACATGCAGCTATATCTGCTATTGTTAATGTTACTCTTACATGGCCGACAAGCTATATGCATAATTCGCCATGTAATCCTTTGACAGAGACCCAAACTTTCAAGTTACATCCTGAGTCCACGTATTTGTACCGCATCGTAACTTCTCAGCGTTACCATCTGAGCTTGCATAACGTACTTACATCCACATCGTAACTTCTCAGCGTTACCATCTGAGCTTGCATAACGTACTTACATCCACATCGTAACTTCTCAGATCCAGAAACTTGAAAGACTGTTGAATCTGACCACCGCTGATGAAATTGAAAGTCTTTGAGACGAAATCAATCTGATGACAAAAAAAAAGTCAACGGGTAAGTAACAGTACAATAAAGTAACAATTTAGCCCACTTCATAATGGTTTTTCACGTCTTCGTTGATAAGTAATCAGTCAGACACACTTACTATATAATTAAAGGTATACAGTATAAAGAGCAAAACTACTACGACGGACAAATGAAAATCACTAATTGCGTATTATCACAATTAATGCAGTTAATATATTAACTATCCCACATCAATATCAGTACGATTCCAATCATTCAACTTTAGACTCTAATATTAAACAACTTTCATAGAAAATATATACGCAAATTTCTATCTAGAGCCGTCGTTTTCACCGGACTTTACCTTGATTTAAGCGATATATTCTTGAGTACGATGAAAAACAGCAATAAAATAAACGAATAAATTAAATATATATACAGAGAAAGGTCGTCTTTTTACACATTGTTTGTGGGGGGGTTATGCTCAGTGATGGCACAAGCGATATGATATACTGGCGGCCATCTTTAAGGTGACTTGCGCTGGTTACGTCAGTATACAATACCGCGAACTGGTTAAGATATGTGTGGCATTTTACCTGCAGAGTCCTCCTGCCACCTGGGGTGGACACCCCATAAATATGGGACTTCTGCTGGATTTCCATGGGCGCTGAGATTGACTTGAGCGAGGCCTGGCTTGATAGTGAAGAAGAACCCTGACTTTTCTTCGTGGCTCTTTTCTTCTCATCCTGGAACAGACGGAAAAAGTACGACGTGAGCAATCTACATAAAACACTGACAAAAAATAACAGTCCCCAGTCCAACCCTTTTGAATATTTATAGACGAAAGTTGATATGTTTTGGTACGTTACGCTGTGGTGAACCTATGCATGTTTTATAGTAGCTTACAATATGCAGCCACAACAAGTATTCACCTGTAACAAAATACAATCTGTTGTTAACGGTTTTCACTTGTACACTGTGCGCATTGAGATTTCATTTCAATCATGTTATGAAACTATGCGTAGACTGTTGGGCCCCTAGCATGAGGTCGATCAGTTCAACGATAAAAGTTTCATCATAAAATAAAGATTCCAACCAAACATGTTCTGTTAAAGATTTTTTGCACCCATTACAGACAAATAGTAAGGTTATCGGATATATGTATGGCGTCTCCAACAAGTCTATTCAGACATGTAAAAAGCCCTTTCCTCTGCCCATGACATCTGGTATTTAGGTCATTCAGATCAAATGTTGCTCAAGTCTTTATTTCAGTCTTACAATGCACGATAGGGCTTCTTCGTGGCTGGAACATGGAAGGAATTCTACAGAAGTACAGCGACGAAATGCTTAGACTAAATGTTTCGTCAGTTAGAAATAAAAAAATGAAAATAAAAAACAGAAACAGACAAACTAAAATATTCGATTTTCAGAAACTTTAACTTATATATTCTATCAAAAATGATGAACAATACGTTAAGATCGTAAGTACCTGTAATAATAATAATAATAATAATAATAACTGAACACTGAGTAAGTCTAAATGCATTCACTGATAATGAAGTATATGAGCAGATTAAGAGAGCTTTTCTCGAGAAACACCATTAAAATTTACAATCTTTAAGCCGGCTGTGAACAGTTCAATTATTTGCTCCACAAACTTACCTAAAATCGTAAGACTTTCAGCAGATTCATATAAAAGGCCTACTTAATTCATCCACCAAGCAGGCGATAGACGGTCTCCCTTAGACAAAGAAGTCATTTTAACTACACTGCAAAACCTGTTGTGTAAGCTGCCTGCTCGAACTATCCATATTCAGGGATTTTACCTTCCTCAACCAAACCTAAGAATGTTTCCATTCTTGTTCTTCGTATCGTCTCCTGCTTTGCATGCCCCCTGTATTTCATTTTTTACTTTCTCCAATCTTCCACGCCATTATATTTACATTACTTTGCTTTCAATCGCGATATAAAAAAAATGCATGAATTTGAAACAACTTAATTAAACGACAGCACCATCCCAACATTCATTATTACTGGGATTACTGTGCTGATGCTACTTATAAGTGCTACATGTTCATAAAATATGCAGCCTTCCAAACCCTCCTTATGAACACCTGGCTGCTTAAATAAGGTGGTACTATATGTATGAATGAGGCAATACAATCTGCAGCTGAACGAGGCTATGAAACAATGCAGTCTGAATGAGGCAATACAGCAATACAGCCTGAACGAGGCTATACAACCTGAAAGAGGGTTTGCATCCTGAAGGAGGCAATGAAACAATGCAGTCTGAATGAGGCAATACAGCAATACAGCCTGAACGAGGCTATACAACCTGAAAGAGGGTTTGCATCCTGAAGGTGGCAATACAGCAATACAGCCGGAACAAGGAAATACAGCAATGCAGTCTAATGGAGGCAATGCAGCATTACAGTCTGAGGGAGGCAATACAGCACTACAGTCTGAACAAGGAAATACAGCAAAACAGGCCGACTGATGCAATACAGCATTACAGCCTGAACAAGGCAATACAGCCTGGGTTAAACAGCACCAAAAGGAGGCAGTGTACCACTACAGCCTAATCGAAGCAATAAAACAATACTGCCTGAACGAAGATTTGCAGTGTCATTTGAGGTCTTGTAGCCTAAACGAGGCAAAGTGGCCAGCACGAGGCATTCAGCTTTGATCAAGTGTTGCCGAGGAAACAAGACAATATATGTACATTCTAAACTAAGCAAAACAGTCAGAAACAGTCATTAAAGCGAAGACCAAGCCGGGGGTTTGTATTCGTCTTTATATAATGCCGGCATACATCTGGCATTAGGAAGTAAAACTGTTACGTGATAACAATCAATAGCTTATTCTATAATATTTTCAAGAAAAAAGTCTTTGTTAAATTGAGAAAAGATTCAGTTGCAATCAGACAGGTAAAGAGAGTGTGCGTAGACTGCGTCAGTTCATAACTCATCAACCCTATCGATCAAGTACGAATGATGCAGATGCGGCATCTATAGATGTATGTTCCGCTGCTACTCAGCCATGCGCAAAACTGGTCAGTCAATTAAACCGCTAAGCGATGAAGGGCGTGGCACCTGGCGGGCATACTAGTCTGGTTCGTAAGCCATTTCCTGTATTCACAGAGTAAGAGATGAGGAGAGTACATATATAAGTTGTGAGCTGTTATGAAGCGTGTCTTCATGAATATAAAATTCTGCGAGTTTCTGACTTGGTATAGTGTACATCTCAGATATATAGTGCAAGGACAGAGATGTAGCCATGTTTTTTTTTCACAAACGCCTCGGGTTCTGTCTAGTCACATATAACCAGACATCGAAGGTCAGTGTGACCTGAAACCCGCGTCGTGAAGGAGACACGCGGAAATACAATCGTTAACATCATAATCACTTTGCACTTCTTAATTAATATAGAAATTGTAAAACGGAAATGAATTCATCAGCGACAACATCCTGTTAACAGCGCGTGAATTACACAGGGGTTAGTCCCAACGCACGATGATGCTTTAAGCCAAACCGCCCAGACCTGGTCACGTGTGGTGTTACACAAGTGTCCTCTTCAGATTCAGATCAGCTGGTGCTGTATGGGTAGCATCCGTTGCTCGTGTAAAATACCGTTAGTATGCCCTAACACACACACATAAGCACACACTCTTTGGTCTTCATTAGGCATAATTGAAAAGAATATATATATATATATATTCTTTTCAATTATGCCTATATATATATATACATATGTGTGTGTGTGTGTGTGTGTGTGTGTGTGTGTATATATATATATATATATAATATATTTTCTTTTCAATTATGCCTAATGAAGACCAAAGAGCGCTCACAGTATTGGCCCTCAAAATTGATGCAAAATGCATTTCTAGAGACAACTAAAGATTATGACATAGGCCTACTATCTTTTCTTGATGAAATTTTCACATTTTCCAGTATATATAATTATATTTTTTGAAAGAACCGGAAAGCGTTCTTTTAAGATGATTTATTTATTTATTTGATTGGCGCTTGGCTCTTCTAAGATATCTTAGAATATCTAGAACTCTCAGAATCAGGCGAGATAGATAACTTCATTATATATGATTTTCCATACATGGGTATGTCTTGTCCTCACCAGAAATGTACAGTAATCAAGGCAATATTCACGTTACTGAGACAACGTTTTTATGGCCTATGTTATTTTGGTTAACGTTATTTTCCCAACATTATTTTGGCCAACGTTATTTTGTCAAACGTGAACGCCTTGTTCCATGCCAGACTCCTGTCAGACTTAATGTGATGCGAAATGAGATGTGCTCGACGTGTGGAAAACCCTAATGAGCTGTAGCCTTATTTGGATGACGTTAACAGATTAGCGCAATAATCACCCTAGTCTAATTAACGTTAATGACTACGATACATTATACAATTTCCGTATACATTATAAAATCTCCACCCACTTGAATAGTGTATCATCACATGTGCATACATATTTGTTTCACGCGGTTCTGGCGTGTGTGCATATTAAATATGTCCTATAAGTTCTAACATCACCATAAAAGCTGTTTCCAAGAAAATGTGAATTGGTACTTTTTCAGACTCTTAAGTGTAAAGGATTTAGTGTATTCACTCATTTGGACGTTCGGTTATCAATATGAATAATCCCTTGTATTACTCCTACTTTAACTCACAATTTTATATGTCGCTATGATATGGTTAACATAGCATTCTTCCTTTTCACACAAGTTGAAGTTGAAAATTTGTCTAATTAACTAGACTTCCTTAGTAGCATAGACCAAACCATGCTGAACTGCCATCATCTCATCTCAGTGGTTCCCTAGAAACCAACACCCACGCCACTCCACTTGTTTTGACATCAAGCCAACATTCTGTTAATCTCCCCATATAGCCCCAAAACCAGACCCGTTTTCGGGATTTTATCCACTTAACATATCGTCATGAACTTTTGCCTACTCTGTCATCATGCACATTTTGTCCATTCCAAACATAACGGCATCTCATGTACATTAAATCGGATTGTGTAACTCAACACTGAGCTGCTGGTTGTTTTTCTATGGACCCAGAGCCTGGTAAGCGATAGTCTACCAGCAACATGTGGTCTCTGGATGCAGGCTGCACAGTGTAGGCTGTGGAAAGGAGGTTACGTAACTGTTATCTCTGTTTTTTATGCGTCAACACATTGCTCTGATTTAGAAAATGGCAAAAGTCTTAAAACCCTTTTCTATGACCTCAACGCTCGCCTATTCGCCTACAGCGATGTTTTAACCATATCGGCATCTTAAAACTAAAGTCACAGGTTCGAATCGAGGACTCATTAGACATGGTGCAGCTTTAAGTCAGGGAGTTTGCCAGACACCAGACGAAGTGCCGGTGGTATATTTATTCCGGGTACTCTGGATTACACAATCGCCATCGTACAAACGTTACATAGTAATCAAACAGATAATTGAAAGAATAACTCTCCCTAAATCAACATTTATTTATTTGATTAGTGTTTTGCGCCGTACTCCATGATATTTCACTTGTGCAGGTAATGATGTGCAAATCGGCAAGCATGTGAGTGTTTTAAAACGTTAAATTGACTGCACTGAAAAATCCTAATGAATGAGTCAGAATTGCTCCATGCTACGGGTTTAAACGCTTGTATGAAGTCATTAGCTATGCATTCCTTCTATCATCTACCCGCAGATGACGTAATGATGGAGCAGTTAGAAAAGTAACCTCTACAGACTCCGCGGACTAGGCTGTCCTCCTATTGTCTGATGCCGTACTGTCTCAGGTGCACAGACATCTGACGAGCCTCTAATCCAGACAGGTAAGCCCTGATTAACCGCCTCAGGTAGCCGTCTGTGTGATGTCGCCGCCTCGCTGGATCAGCGACACTCTGCACCTGATAATCACACTGTCATTCTAAGCAAGCTTCTAAGAGACCTCACTCAGAACGTCTACTTTTCTTCTCTCTAAAAAGTGTTTACAAAAGGCGACTTTAGTCTCCTGACGCAATAGAGACGGTATTGTACACATCAATACACCTGACCGATGTATCAGAATTCAATATATAAAGATCTATACTCTTCTCAAGGTGTAGTCCTTGTAGTCCACATTCCAACGTAGTTCACTATGTTCTAATTTCTTACTTTATATACTGCGTTATTTAATTCTTTGGCGGTTGAAAATTGGAAATTTACTGACCTGGAAAGCCCTGTGTGGTTGCCAACTGGTGTGCGAATTTCTGTTACGATGCCTGTTGACGTAGGCCTATAGAATTATAACTTGACATAAAAGAAATTATACTCCTATCTCCCGTACGCGGGACGGACGAAAGTCTCGGCGGACAAAAGCCTCGTGGACAGAAAACCCGCGGACTAACCCCGCTCCCCCAGCCGACAAAAGTCCAAGCGGATATAAGCCCTTCGATCAGTATTAAGTGTATACGGTAATTGGCGTAAGTTGTTTGCTTGTTTGAGAAAACTTGAAACATTCTTCCTGAAGTCACATTTCAGATTTCAACACATGTTTGCAATCAATAGAACCTCTTCTTACTCGTTCAATTTCCATGTATTATAACCGTTTTGACGACATCGGAACAGTCATATATTTCTCACCGGTATACATAACACATTTCTACATTCCAGGTTTATCTAGAACAAAAGAAACCTACAATTATCGTAAACAATTGTTATATTGCAGACTTTTTTTCCCTATTCTAAGATACTCTTAATCGTAGTAAGCTATACCCCGTAACGTACACATTGATATATTCTTTCCAACAGCTAGATATATAGTATAAAGAGATTGCATGATCCACCTCGGGCAGCCATGATGGAGCCAGGCAGCCATACCAGACTATGCTATAATAACATTACTCCATTGTGGCTTACAAACTAGTGCTGTGACAATATGACGTGATCATGCAGGCCATCCCTGGGTTTCTTTCCTTATAGAAGTAAAATGATGAATGAGAGACGAATTTCGTTCACACCATAAAAACTGTCTATTTTTTTCAAATGAAATAATATTGGCCAACATAAAATTTGTGTGAAGCCTCGTTGTGCATACATATCAATGCTTTTCATCCGGTGTTTGATTCGATATCGCGCCAGACTTCGAACATTTGACCTTTAACTGATGCTAGCTGTTGACAGAACAGTTATTGTCCTTGTATTATTTAGCGATGGCATTACATTTTGTACCACTATAACTGGCTAAAAACGCAGCTCAGAAAAATATTTGTTTTTATGGTCATTATGTACATTTTATAACGGTGTCTCTTTATAACAAGGTGGTTCAAATGCCAATATAATGAACGCACCGAACGCAACCCTTGCCCAATGCACCCAACATTTATGCCATTTTATAACAGTGTCTCTTTACAACTATGTGGTCCAAATGCCGACATTATAATAGTGCTGCCTCAACGGAAGACAGTGCCGAAGACATTCGACATTTCATTCTATTCATGACGGTCTCCTTACAGCAAGTTTACAACAAATGTCGACATATTAATAGTGCAGCCTCACTGGATGACCATGCCTAACACACCCAATATGACACCCATTTAGTCACAGTATAACGACACCTCGGCAGCTAGCCTATACCCTTATGCTGATCCCCAAGATTTCTTAACCCTTGGAATGACTCCAGACTGAACATTTTCAGTGTTAAGCTCAGAAAGCAGGACCAGAAATGATAGACGGCACCTCTTTACTCCACAACACGTACACTATATTGGGTGCCAAAAGGAAACCCATGGGTGAATACTCACATGATAAATCTGCTTTAGGTCAAAGTAGGATAATTTGCCTGATAGGCTGTAACTTTCCGTCAAGTCAGAATGTGAGAATAATCATGAAATAAGGAACAGTAGCCCATTTAGCCACGGAACCATGTCACCAATCGGCGTTCATCTCGGCATCTGGTGTCACAGCCACCTGCAAATCTATACATTTCCTGTTTGGGAGAGAGTAAATATATCTAACCATGTTTATTAAGTTCATGAAATCGGCCACAAACTTATTATTCGTAAACATTTCGGAAAGAAAACATCTGTGTGCGTAAACAGAACAACGTATCTCACGGGTAGTTTTGACGGGCAAGACGTTTTTTGTTCTCTGTATGATAAGTATACTGCAGGATGCTTACAGCCGTTCAGGTACAACGCCAGTTATCATCAAGTAAACCAAAAGCATATGGCTCTGTGAACCTCACATTATCAACATGCATTCCGAGCCTTCTGCACTGAGTACTCATGGTACCTTCCTATGAGGATGGTACCGACGCTGATAGCTGTACTGCGGGTATCAAAAACAGGGTGTGGTCATACAGAGAGCACGTGATAGGTTACGTAAAAGACTAATTCATACATTCACGATACACTAAGATGTCCATACATGGCAGTCAGTATCGATGTTATTGGGCGTGCCCATCCGTTAACGCTACACTAAAATGTCTCGTTCATAGCGACAACAAATACTGAAAGTTTCTGCCACAAGGATTGTTACCATTTGTTTACCGAATCATACTTTTGGACGTAAGCTTTGGAAATGGAAATCATTATTTAATGCACATTAACGAGGAGCATAGAACATAAAAGAAAACTAAACCTTATCAAGATGAAACTTATGGGTGGGGTTATGTAACAAAACTATACATCAGGTCAACCTTCAATGATCTGTGCTCTAGAAACAAAGGAGAAACTTCTCATTGATAGATTCATACCAGACAAGGGTTAATTAAGGCACACCCATGACAAGACGGCGATATTAAATAGGTCTGTAAAATATTTGCATCAGTATAATTTAAGCGATGTAATGAATCATCTCTCTTCACAACGCCCCTTGCTCGGTCACAATAGCCTCTGTTAGACTTATGTATAGTGCTCGGTTACCTTACTGTCATGCTGAAAAACTCCATAGAATATCCCACCTATATTTCATCAGTGAACAACAAATGACACAAGTATTATTAACCTTAAAGTATGAAACACAAGCACTACAAAATGAGCCGAATTTTTCTTCAAAAAAAAAAAACACAGGCCAATAACATTTCTTATAGAATTGCTTCCAAAAGTCTGGGCAACACATAAGTTCATTACCTATATTTTAATCTTCAGCACATTTCTCATTTGTTATTCTAAGTTTCTTAAATTTCATACAATGATAATAATATGGATACATATGGCCCATCCATCATGCCGTATCTCTGGCGCTCGGCTTCGCTATTCTGTCTAATTCCGCTTAACCCTGGACTATATGAGCTGTGTTTGGATCATGTAGAATAAAATGGCCACATTTATTTCATGAACAGTTGTAACCAAAACGGAAATGGCATGCGTTTTGATCAGAGACAGTCTATAACGTGACATGGTATACACGATCTGGATACTGTTCAGATTTACCCGCCTAGAACATTCCCTTGCGTCTTTCCGGCATCGTTGGAAACTGTTGCTACTCTTTATGCGACTCCGTTCTAATTTCTTGCTTTTATATACTTTCTTTGTTCTTTGGCTGTTTGCGTTGAACATTGCTTTGGAAATGCGTCCTGTGGTTACTTGTAGGCCTACCAGACAACGGTTGACGATTGGTACACAAGTGTCTCAAATGACGAGTATAAATTCACTTCTCTGTGTGTGCATGGCGACAGGACCATTAGTATATTGCACATTTGCCCTCATAATCTGGTATATACACATCAGAGTTAGATGTGAACTCAAATTAAGTTATATTAGAACTTAAATTAATGCTTAAATCGCTACGACTATTTTGATATTGTCATTCAAGATATTGTCGGAGATTTTCGGCAAATTATCGATCAATGGAAATCCAATCGTATTTTTGCTACTGTTTTGAGAATAGTCAAAATAATTTACTTTCCACAAAACATCAGCGTTCTCTGTGCTACCGATCAAAATCGGTTTTAAAGTTCCTTAAATTTATCAAGCAGGTCGCATTAATAAATGTTAAGCTTCCTCTAGCAGTAAAACCCTCAATTAGGGTTAACAACCTGCACGGCCTTAAAAGTGTTTATAGTTTAGTAAAATACCTTAGCTCCAAGCACAGTGACTGTTGTTTACAATTGATAATTGAAAACAAACAGTTAACCTGAGAGAGTAAACAAATGAAGCGGTTGAGCAGGAAGTGGACGTGGAGCATCTACGTGACTTCTGACGCTTATCGACAGGTAATACGGAGTCACAGGTGACCATGACACACCACAGAGTCACGGTCCAGAAGATTCTGTCCCAGGGGATAATTCTACAAGCTAAGGACCTGTCAGACGGCTGATACATGTCATCCGCATTTTCACTATCATTATCATTATCGTTTTCATCGCCGTCGTCGACTCATAAAACGTATGTTAGAGAGCAGAACAGCTGGCGAAGATTTGTTTTCAAACTTACACAAACTGATCCCATGGCATTTCTAGTCAAAAGTGTAATGACATATTTTACCGGTATGTCTCTACTTCGCTGAGCACATTTACAGCAACTCGAGAATATCTAAATACCAGAAATAAAGAACAAAAAACAACAACCGCAAAAATGATTAGAAAAAAAAAAACACTTGTCGGTATGACATTCGTGCTGGTCAACAACTATTGCAATACATTCCAAGCTGTGACTAATCATTTATATAAAATACACACTCCCCTGGAAGCCACTTTACTAAACATTTAGTTACAAAAAAAATTTGATGTATACTTAGATACATTAATGACCCGTTTAAAAATAAACTATACAAAAAGAAAAAAAATGTCGCCAGTGTGAAGAGCAGTAATATACACGTCTCTTGAGATTTTCCCACAAGTAAACAAGTAAACTGCTTAACGTGAACAAGTCCAGAGACAACTCACATAAGTGTTATTTTGTTATAAAACATGATGGCACAGAAACATGGTGTATAGATAACATATGAATGACAGGGGCAAAAGCATAAGACTGCTTTTTAAATCTAAATTTGAAGCCCGGATTACGGCGTAAGTCTATGCTCTTTTTGTATGGATAAAGTCATGTGACGAGAAGCTTGATGGAATTATCACGACAAGGAAATGTTAAACCCCTATTCTCCCAGAAATATCTGCAAAAACACTCAACCTAGAAATAAGAAGAACGTGTAAAAAAAAATCGGGTCACCAAGCTGTGAGACATTATAAGCAGAAAGAGGCATCGGTGTCGTGACTGCAACAGCAAAAACACTGTGGGGACAAGAAATACTTGTACTTGTATAGATGGGATGCTCTGACATGATTCTGAAGCGAACGTGTCATTTTTTCTTTCATTAGATATAGAAGGTGTACTCGTAAAGGTCAGGACCATAAGTTATGCAGTGTAGATTATATATGTAGTCTAGTTCTCTTAGCAAGTCATCTATATTCAACTAGCTGTAAAATCAGTCATACTCGCTACCAAAATTGCCTTTAGTCAGTGACACATAACAACACAAGCTCTGCACATGGATATGTAGGAAGTCTATATTATTGCAAGGGGAATGAAGATAGAACACTTTTTCTAATTCAAAATTTTAAAGTCCATAGGCCTAAGCTCGGTTTCGACGGCAAGAACCCATTGCCTCGGGTTACGTCATAATTATTAAAAAACCATACTAACACATGCCACTGAACATTGATGCGATTTTGTTTACTAAAGCCACTCAAACCACAGCAGGGTGTCAGAAAAAGAAACTATCTTGTATCTCCGTGACTAGCCTGTTAAACAGCCAACTAAAGGTGTATAGAACAGGTTGTACATGTATGTATAGACAGCCAGGAATGTATTCTAGGTCCTTTTAGTTATGGCCAGGTACAACTAGGTCATTCCCTTTTTACAAATTTAACATACTGTATTTGAGTACTATATTTGTATTTCACATTATATCTATAATACATGTACTGACACTTGGATTCCGTGAGTTACTCATCATAATTCTAGACCAGGGAGACTGTCACCAATATGTTTAGACACAAGTATGGCCCCCCCAAAAGGTATGAACTAATGTATGGGTAGCACATACAATTTCACCCCATCGCATTGTTCCAGGAGTCTAATAAGCACGATTGTTTCTTTATGCAAACTCATATAGCACAGCTTAAAACATTAGAATCCATGCTATATAAGCGATATTAATTGTTGACCAGTCCTATGGTTGTTTGTGAAGCCAGCAAAACGTAATATTCTTTAAACCTCATCTGCTCGTCAAGAGATTGATGTCTTCAAATAAGCTTAAAGACCTAAGCGCAATACACACTAACACAAAGACCAAGGCTCGTTGCTAGTATTTTCTGTGGAGATTTAATTCGGGATTTGAAGGTAAAGCTGCAAATTAAGAATCGAATTCATTTTTATAAAGCTGCCTTTGTGAACACACAGCTGGCTGCCGTCACCTTACAGAATAGTGAACTGAAAGGGTCACGGGTAAAGGAACTCGTGAAGCTGTCCGCCTGGTAAAATTGGTGATTTAGTGGCATCTTTTCCACTTGGGAAAGCGGCCCTGCACTTCACCACACTTCAATCAATATCCTCATCTATGACCTACTTTCAACTTTACAGGTACGTATGGATGAGGCATTGACAATACGTCATCAGGAAAAGGCTCTCATCTGTGGCCACTACGCCAAAACACATGAATGCCCTTGCCACACATGCTTCCTGAAAGATAATATGTATAATTAGTCCGAAGGCCACTACCGTAAATTCTTTGTACTGCATGGTGCATTCTTTACTTCATTCAAAATCATCCAACACAACGATAGGAAGTTTTTCGTTACATTTCTCCTCAAGTCTATGAAACATATTAATAAGGAGTCGGAATCCACCGGTCGTCGTATTCACAAGTCTTTTATGTATATTATAACTGTGGGTGGAGGCACGGGGTTCCCTGGTTTTGCGTGACCGATGACCATTGCCTTCTCCGCAAAGTATTAAAGGAAAGACGTCAAACACAACGGAAGTAAATTTATTTTTCAACAATACAGGGCTTGTGTAGTTTTTAAACGACTTAAAACTCTCAATTTTCTAGGGTTGTGAATAATACCACCTCACATTAAGCTTTAGTCTTTTATATTGTATGGCATGCTGTGGTCTTTTAACGTTTAGGCCGGCATAAACCAGAATTCTGCTGGTTGAATATATGTCCCTGAGGCCTGGCCCCTTTGCACTGGTTTCGTGTTATTGTTTGTTAAATGCGAGCCTGTGAGGCAAATAAATTGCTATTAAATACAGTGCATGTTGAATTTTACCTTATTCTCCTTTAACTCTTATTCCACCGTAAGGCGTCGTAGTTCCTACTATTTAAACATTCACACATTGGAATGAACTGACACAAGGCCACATATCACCGTTTATGTGATTTGACCATTTCTCAAATATCACACTGTCGTCGATATTCTGGTTTTATGCTCCAGCTCTTGTGTTTTGTATAATTGACGTATGAGCATCATCGCGCATCTGTAGACTTCTTCTTCAAAGACGATACAGACTGTGTAGATTCCTATTAAACTGTCTTTCACCTAGATAGTATTTTCTCAATTACAGATTAACATTTTATTTAGATTTTAAAGTTTGTTTTTGAAACTAGGGCCTGCAATTATCTTCTTGGGATATTCTTTCGTGATTGATGTTTGGTATAACATCTGGTGTTGCCATTTACCGGAGGGAAACCCACATCCAGCATTGCCTTTTACATATAGCGTACTTGTGCATGTGTATAGATGTTACCGTGTCCAACTTGGTATTCTATACATGAGTACCGGGTAGAACCCACCCGCAAATCAATATTCGATATATCAGTTGCCCGAGACAAGGTTTGTTCTGGTCCATACTAAGAGCCCGGCTCAGGCTTGTCATTAAGTGATCAATATAGACACCACAGGAACTACCTGATATACACCTGTTGACAGGGGCCAAGTTGTTACCTGTTCATCGCCATCATGTTTCAACAACGGGCTTCATGATTTCTTAACCAGTACAAAACAAACCTATATATAATATCATGGATATAAATTAACAAGAAAAAATCGCCTAGATAAATAAATAGATCATAAGGTATTTAATAAAAAATGACTTAAACGGATTAACGGTGGGTGAATGAACACAACACTGTGTTCAGACAGCGTATAAACATCACCCCGGCAGTGAGCACCGTGCTTCTACCAGAGGACTGAAGCTGTATTAATCAAACAACCGAGATAATACACTTGTCTCCGAGGACCGTGAGTTGTCATGGCTCTACCACGTTATTGTATTGACGACCGCTTGGTTTAATAATAAGGGCATTCAGCGGTGAGGGTGCATGTAGGTGCAAAAACAGGCTGACGAACCACAAACTGCCAAGGCTGCACATAACGTGGTGGCGATTGCTAGGAACAATAAAACGAGTCTGCAAGTCTCCACCAAAAACTAAAATGTTAGATTGTGGACATACTAATCAACCCACGCTTACTGGACCATCCCTCCTGTCTCATCTATCTTCACAAAATTCTCAGGTCTAATTATTCGTGGGGCCTTGGTTATACTTAACTGTTGAGGGCGATCTAAGGGCTGTTTGTGCGCCCCCTACGCTCGCTGAAAACAGCTGGTCTTCCACAAATATGGCTTCAAAGTTAGTACGTCACATGTGCACATGTTCGTAATAAAAAAAAAACAAAAACAAAAAAACACACAAAAAAACAATAAATCAAACAACTATCATAAAAATAAACAAATAAATATATTTTCAGATATTCAGACTGCATACTCAACCTAAGGACACGGTATACACCAATATACAAATGGCGTCGTACAAGTAACAAAAGTACTGTGGTCCACTATCGTAATACACGTTTACACGTTTCAAAGCAGTAATTCAACAGAATTACAAGGAATTTCTCATTTCGGGGATATAAATGAGACAAATATATTAATGATTTGTTTGTTTCACTGGTTGATTTCAGACACACAACAAAGTGATTCCTGGCTTTGGAAGTAAAAAAAGGACAGGCTAATAGTTGATGATTATAACCATGAAACCCGGTTCAGCTTTTGAATTCGGTCAAAGATTTAAATGTCATCATATATCGGTGACAGTAAAAAAAAAAACAATGTAACTATACCATTAAAGTCGCGTTTTGATTTCAGGAGTTGACAAATAAAGCAGGTTGGTGTAATCGCACACAGTGCTGTATGATGTTCACATTTTGCTGTGGAGAGTGTCATTTAATGCAGGATATAGGGTCATACGCTGATACTTTAAGTCATTTCCTGATGCTTACGCAGTCATTTCTTGATGCTTATAAAGTCGTTTAATGATGCTTACGCAATCATTTCTTGATGCTTATAAAGTCATTTCTTGACGCTTACGCAGTCATTTCTTGATGCTGATACAGTCATTTCCTGATGCTTACACAGTCATTTCTTGATGCTTATAAAGTCATTTCTTGATGCTTACGCAGTCATTTCCTGATGGGTACGCAGTCATTTCTTGATGCTGATAGAGTCATTTCCTGATGCTTACGCAGTCATTTCTTGATGCTTATAAAGTCATTTCCTGATGCTTACGCAGTCATTTCTTGATTCTTATACAGTCATTTCCTGCTGCTTGCGCAGTCATTCCTAATGCTTATACAGTCACTTTCTGATGTTTAAATACTTTCCTTTGCTGATTCCCAGCCTGTCATCTATTGCTGTTTATTTGGTCATATTCTGATGCTTACAGTGTTATTTCACAGGCTGTCTTGACACTAGCACATACACCTATTACTTCTGCGTATGCGTCTAGGGAGAAAACCTACAGCACATTGAACTTTAATTTAACGCCAAAATGTATTAAATCTGTGCCATAAATAAATCTGTGCCATGCCGTGGTCTGGTTTTTTTTTTGCCCTTAATTCGTCAACTATCGAGTCAGCCAACCCAGTGATATGGTTCCAACGATTTGGTATACCAACCATTATACTCTTTACTGGGAGTTGGATTGCCTATTTCAAATGAAACTGAATGTCAGTTACAGAGGTATGTGTTTGTCTCCAATCAAAACTACACGTTAGATGTCACGCTAAGGTAGTCAGCTGTTTCTGTGTTAACGATATACATGGTCATGTCGTACTTAGCTCAGACCCACGTGTCATCAAGCAAACCGTTACGGTCGGCTTCAGTCGACATGCATGGACGTGACGAAGTAATTAATTAGCCGCCATAAGACTAATGTCATGACAACATCAGTAGACATATCGGTTTTGAGGTCTACAAAAAGGTCAAGGCAAAATCAATGTGATCAGTACCGGGTGGCACATTAACACCTATATCACTATGCTATACTCTAATTGTCATTACTTGTGATATATTACAAATGTCAATAGGGTATGAGGAGAAATGTTAAAATTTCGTGCATTAATCCTTTCTGACAAAAACGTGACATGATCTTGTGGTCTATTTGCTTTGGCAAGGTCAAGAGCTTGACTTTCGAATATCTTGGTTTTGAAACTGTAAATGTTTGAATACTGTGAGAAAAACTTGACCATAAATCAATGTTCCACAGCTGGTGCCATGTTATTGTATTCATGACTCGGTAAAGCATTTCGTGATTGAAGTCACACAGGCTCAGGTATTTGCCATGTGGTTATACTGAAGTTTTTCTCGCAAGAAAAATGTTATTAATATTTTTTTACAAGTGAGGCGATCGACAGATATGTGACGAAAATAATCGTGACATTGTGATGCTGGGGAGTTTGTATGTCATTTGTACCACTTTGTGACCATGCAGGTTACACAATAAGGATCGGAGATCCCGTGTAAAACTTTGTGACCAGGATACATTATAACAACTGACCATTCCAGTAACAAGATCGCTGTGTACGACTTTGTGACCAGTTTACACTATAACTACTGACCATTCCAGTAATAAGATCGCTGTGTACCACTTTCTTGTGACCAGGTTACACAATAAGTAAGGTGCCCACCTTGTGAAACATTGTCACCAGGTTACACTATAACACCTGACGGTTCCATTACAGTGATCACCATGTACAAATTTGCCATCAGACTACACTACAAAACTGGCGATTCCAGCAAGGTGATCGCCGTGTATCACATCGTTATCTGGTGACACTATAAAAATTGGCGATTCCAGTAAGGTTATCGCCGTGTACCACGTCGTCATCAGGTTATAAAAACTGGCGATTCCAGCAAGGTGATCGCCGTGTATCACATCGTTATCTGGTGACACTATAAAAATTGGCGATTCCAGTAAGGTTATCGCCGTGTACCACATCGTCATCAGGTTATAAAAACTGGCGATTCCAGTAAGGTTATCGCCGTGTATCACATCACCATCAGGTTAAACTATAAAACTTGGCGATTCCAGTAAGGTTATCGCCGTGCAGCACATCGTCATCAGGTTACACTAGAAATAGTGGCGATTCCAGTAAAGTCATCGCCTTGTGTCACATCGCCATCAGGTTATACTACAAAAATTGGCGACTCCATTAAGGTAATCGTCGTGTATCACATTATCATCAGGTTACACTATAACAAATGACAATTCCAGTAAGGTGATCGCCGTGTACCACATCGTCAACAAGAAACACTATAACAAATGAAGATTCCAGTAAGGTGATCGCCGCGTACCACATCGTCAACAAGAAACACTATAACAAATGAAGATTCCAGTAAGGTGATCGCCGTGTACCACATCATCAACAAGAAACACTATAACAAATGACAATTCCACTAAGGTGATCGCCGTGTACCACATCGTCAACAAGAAACACTATAACAAATGACAATTCCAGTAAGGTGATCGTCGTGTACCACATGGTCAACAAGAAACACTGTAACAAATGACAATTCCAGTAAGGTGATCGCCGTGTACCACATCGTCAACAAGAAACACTATAACAAATGACAATTCCAGTAAGGTGATCGCCGTGTACCACATCGTCAACGAGAAACACTATAACAAATGAAGATTCCAGTAAGGTGATCGCCGTTTACCACATCGTCAACAAGAAACACTATAACAAATGACAATTCCAGGAAGGTGATCGTCGTGTACCACATGGTCAACAAGAAACACTATAACAAATGACAATTCCAGTAAGGTGATCGCCGTGTACCACATCGTCAACGAGAAACACTATAACAAATGAAGATTCCAGTAAGGTGATCGCCGTGTACCACATCGTCAACAAGAAACACTATAACAAATGACAATTCCAGTAAGGTGATCGCCGTTTACCACATCGTCAACAAGAAACACTATAACAAATGACAATTCCAGGAAGGTGATCGTCGTGTACCACATGGTCAACAAGAAACACTATAACAAATGACAATTCCAGTAAGGTGGTCGCCGTGTACCACATCGTCAACAAGAAACACTATAACAAATGACAATTCCAGTAAGGTGATCGCCGTGTACCACATCGTCAACGAGAAACACTATAACAAATGAAGATTCCAGTAAGGTGATCGCCGTGTACCACATCGTCAACAAGAAACGCTATAACAAATGACAATTCCAGTAAGGTGATCGCCGTTTACCACATCGTCAACAAGAAACACTATAACAAATGACAATTCCAGGAAGGTGATCGCCGTGTACCACATCGTCAACAAGAAACACTATAACAAATGACAATTCCAGTAAGGTGATCGCCGTGTATCACATCGTCAACAAGAAACACTAGCCTATAATAAATGACAATTCCAGTAAGGTGATCGCCGTGTACCACATCGTCAACAAGAAACACTATAACAAATGACAATTCCAGTAAGGTGATCGCCGTGTACCACATCGTCAACGAGAAACACTATAACAAATGACAATTCCAGTAAGGTGATCGCCGTGTACCACATCGTCAACAAGAAACACTATAACAAATGAAGATTCCAGTAAGGTGATCGCCGTCCAAACTCTCACTGGTTAAGCTTCATTTTCTTGAGGTGTGTCGAGTATGTTGCGAAGGGGCTTGGCTATCTCACGGCTCAGAGTTTTTCTGATAATCGTCACATATATAAGTGAAGAATTCTTGAGTGTTACGTTAACCACACATTTAATGGCTTATACTATATCATCAAACTTCTAAACCACGTGTAAACTAAATGAGTAAATCTTACCTTGTTCTCCGCTGGACGGCCGCGTTGTTCTCCATTTTTCTTGTTCTTCACGATTTCTTTGGCCTTTCGGAAAGCTTCGTCTGGTGACATATTAGATATCTTCACCAAGTCCATTACATAATTCAGCTCATCCAACGACAGGTTGGGCAACTCGCCCTTCTGAATGGCTTGGGGTCGCACCGACATTGTGGTGTTACCTCAACACACGGTCTTCACATAATACAACAAAGTACTGGAGCGGGAGGGTATATATCCACAGGTATATATCCTCAGGTATATATCCTCAAGCTGGGAGGAGCGTTTATCTCAGGTATATACCTATACAATGGAAACTGTATTCCTTAATACTGCAACGACCGTGTACACGATATAAATGTTCCGTGGACACAGGTAAAATGGTATAATTCCTAACACTGGGACGAGGGTCTAGATGTGAGGTATATATTCCGCTTACCCTGGTAGAAAGATATACAGTTGTACCATAACATAGAGAAGAGGGTTTACATAAGTTACCCTAGCAGCTGTTCACCTCACCATGCAGCTGACAACGAACGATAGACAGAGGTACATACATGTAACCCTTGTTCGAACTGAGCTATTTCAAACCTTCATCAGAATCATGTCGTAAAACCAGTTCCAGTGGCATCAGTAATCACCCCGAATCTCGCTCACAGTGTTTTTGTAAACTCAATGACTTGGCCAGAAATCTTCGGGGTGGGTCTAGCTGTTCTAGCCTTCACGATCTGCTTCCAAACCAACCGCCAATATCGTGGTTCTGAGTACGTCTTCCGGTCTGATCAGACGACAGTGGTCCAGGCGGTGTAGTCCTCACGATCTGGGCGGACACTGTCAAAGCCTTCCAGGTCCAAACGAAGAGTGGTGGATGACCCCGACGTCAACGGACAACAACAGCAGCCTGCAGAAGACAATGTTCAAGTGATAGAGAGAGATGGCAGGAGGTCAGGCAGCTAGGCAGCTAGGCAGTCAGTTGGATCTGGCGGAGTGTACAGTGATCGACGGCAAGCAGCCAGGGATTGAGCTGAAGCTGTTGAAACAGCCGAGCATGTATGAGGAGATGTCGGCGGTACCCATACACTGTGCAGATCCATAAGCCACTGACTGCTTCAGTTACAAGCCTGCTCATTTTACCGCAACGTTATAATAAAAGCTCACTATCCTCCTATTAACAGAGGAAAGTAGGCCCCATTTTCCTGCCATGTAATACGTACAATAACAAAAAAAAATCCAAAATTGTTTGTAGCGTGTACAGAATAATTGATAATCCTGTTACGGTACCGGCATGCTAAAATAAAAACATATTTGCGCGCAACGTAGCGGCACTTCATGCGCGAACATGTATACGTATATATATCTATAACCAGAGATAAAAACTACAAACCTTAACTCCTTAACCGTACCTCCGTTCATGAGCACCAGAGCCTACACATTGCTATCTCAGATGTCCAGGTCGAGGCTCCAGAAATCATCAACATGACTTACATGAACACTTACCGTAATGCCAGTGGTGTTCATCATCCAGCATCAGCACTGTGCCGATATAACCATATATATACATCTGTACTTAGCGTATTAACATTCGAATTCAGGTCACCAAGCTACCTGCTGATCAGCCCATTATGTAATGAGTAAAACTGACTACACTGTGCATTGTTCATTGTTTCTACGTGTATACCTCTATACGTATATATACCACTACCTGACGGATCAAACATGAGTACTGTTACTTTGCACAACAAAACGGGAACGTCAGGTACATAAATAATATAGATGTAATTTCAAACCTTGAAGGGTACAGATCAGATTTAATCATATACATATAAACGCCCGCGAGCTGAGGATTTGTGTGTTTGTTTTGGGGGGAGAGGGGAGGGGGTGGGGGACGCACTGGTATGAATATGCTTTTATCAACCAGGTCTTGGTTCATGTACCTCATATATTCAGGTCCTCGATAAACGAATTTTAAGAGCTTGAGGCGTCTTTAAATAACCATAAATGACTCTCTTGAAAGTTTTTCGTTAAACCTCCATTTTGACTGTCCGACCAGCCCAAGGGTACATGACTCGGCTTTTCCGTCAATATATCATAATGTTATATACACATCTTAATTATGTTGGTATGGTGTAGTAGATATACAATGTGCTGTGGTTATACCCAGGCTAAAAGCCACGCCATTACACTCGCCGGACTTGTATAAGCTAACTCAACCAGCATCACCCCAGTTTATCAAATTATCCGTACTAACCACACGATACTAATTCGCACAAACGCTGACGCACATTTATAATAATCAGTCACGGCCTGGAGTTCAAAATGCAGATGAAACTCATTTAACTAATTTGCTGAACAACGGCCTACTGTGACAGGAACAATTCCAACTGCCCACAGATTTTGGCGGATATTTCCCACAGTTTGTCCAACTAAAGGGGAATGCCGCTTTAGTTGGATAAACTATAGCATATCTAATATCCCGCTTTAGTTGGAAAAACTATAGCATACATAATGTCCCGCTTCTGTCGGACAAACTATACTGGCCTCCTTTAGTTGGACAAACTATAATGGCCTCCTTTAGTTGGACAAACTATAATGGCCTCCATTAGTTGAACAAACTATAACATGGGTAATGGTTCCCTATAGTTGAGCAAACTCTAGCATACAAAATGTCCCGCTTTAGTTGGACAAACTATAATGGCCTCCTTTAGTCGGACAAACTATAATGGCCTCCTTTAGTTGGACAAACTATAATGGCCTCCTTTAGTTGGACAAACTATAATGGCCTCCATTAGTTGAACAAACTACAACATGGGTAATGGCTCCCTTTAGTTGGGCAAACTATAGCATACATAATGTCCCCTTTAGTCAGACAAACTATAATGGCCTCCTTTAGTCGGACAAACTATAATGGCCTCCTTTAGTTGGACAAACTATAATGGCCTCCTTTAGTCGGACAAACTATAATGGCCTCCATTAGTTGAACAAACTATAACATGGGTAATGGTTCCCTATAGTTGAGCAAACTCTAGCATACAAAATGTCCCGCTTTAGTTGGACAAACTATAATGGCCTCCTTTAGTCGGACAAACTATAATGGCCTCCTTTAGTTGGACAAACTATAATGGCCTCCTTTAGTTGGACAAACTATAATGGCCTCCATTAGTTGAACAAACTACAACATGGGTAATGGCTCCCTTTAGTTGGGCAAACTATAGCATACATAATGTCCCCTTTAGTCGGACAAACTATAATGGCCTCCTTTAGTCGGACAAACTATAATGGCCTCCATTAGTTGAACAAACTACAACATGGGTAATGGCTCCCTTTAGTTGGGCAAACTATAGCATACATAATGTCCCCTTTAGTCAGACAAACTATAATGGTCTCCTTTAGTTGGACAAAATATAATGGCCTCCATTAGTTGGAAAACTATAACATGGGTAATGGCTCCCTTTAGTTGGACGAACTCTAACATGGGCAATGGCCTGGCAGGCGATATACCGTTAAATTATACCGCCTTCAGAGCTTCAGAGCGCATCATCAAAACAAACATTTCCATGATATGCCGTCAGGCCAACGTGCTATCTTCGCCCAGCTGATCAATATTAAACAGCTTTTTTCTTTGGATAATGAATCAGCCTTTTTGTTGTTCACACATTGGTGAAACAACAAAGAGATCTCGCACGAGAGTTTTACTTCCTTCTTCATCATGTAGACTTCCGTTAACATGTTAAGAACTGTACGGCCGAGGCACATATCCATCTGAGGTTCAGTTTAAAATAGATCCTGGGAATCACAGACGAGATGTAAAAATATCCAGTTTTCTCACCCGTCCCGTCCCTCTCGGAGCAGCTATTCATGCTCGGTCAGGGCTGGGAAACGTAGTGTTTAACTCTTCCTTGAACCGAGGGCCATCGAACCGTGTGCTGACGTACGTAAGTGTATGGCCACACAAGAACTGTCATTAAATGTGCAGGTCGACTTCGCCCCGAAACGGACTTTGTTCGACGATTTCATGAGAGTAGGTAGTAACTGGTGCAATGGGCTGTAACTCAAAAGGTGTAAAAGTCTGAATAGGCTAAATAAACAAATATTTTTCATGTCTTAGGTTTGTCTAAAACTATCTGGAAGAGTACGTATTCTAACAGTTGTTTGAATGAGTATCTGACTACCTGTCTGGATTTTGACTTGACTGGATCTAACAGCAGCTTGCGGATGGTCATGGGTTTATCATAATGCTTACTGCCGTCATGTAAGTGAAATATTTTTGAGTACAGAGTAAAACTCCTTTCAAATAAATAAATACCTTTTATACTGTGTACCTGTATGAATGATTACCTGCTTGAATGAGTTCCTGTCTGATTAAATGTCTGTGCACTTGTGTGACTGAGTAACTGTCTGTCTGAACGAATATCTGTCTCTCTGACTGAGTACGTGTCTGAGTAAGTATCTGCGTGACTGTGTGCCTATGTGACTCAGTGCCTGTCTGAGTCATGCAATACCTGTCTGACTGAGTACATGTCTCTCTGACTGAGTATCTAACCGAGTGAGTACCTGTTTGAGTCCTGCAATACCAGCCTAACGGAGTACCTCTCTATCTGGCTGAGTACTTGTCTAACTGAGAGAGTACCTAAATCTGACTAAGTACGCGTTTATTTGACTGTGTTCCTGTCTATCTGACCGTGTACCTGTCTATTTGACTGAGTACTTACAGTCAGTACCTTTGTGACAGAGTACCTGTCTGAGTTAGTACCTGTCTATCTGATTATTTTCCTGTTTATCTAACCGTGTAGCTGTCTGTCTGGCTGAGTACCTGTCTATCTGACAGTATACCTATCTGACTGTGTATCAGTTTATCTGACTAAGAACCTGTCTAGCTTTACTAAGTACCTGTCTATCTGACTGAATACCTGTCTATCTTACTAAGTACCTGTCTGAGTGAGTACCTTTGGGGACTGTGGTACCGAGTGCTTCCCCGAGTCATGCAAAATCCGTCTGGCTGAGTGCCTGTCCATCTGACTAAAAGTACCTGTCTATCTGACTGAGTACCTGTCTATCTGACTGAGTACCTGTCTATCTGGATTGAGTACCTGTTTATTTTAGTACCTGTCTGTCTTACTATGTGTCTGTCTATCGACTAATTACCTGTTTATCTGGCAGCCTGTCTATCTGACCAAGTTCCTGTCTATCTGACTGAGTACCTTTCTATCTGGCCAAGTACCTGTCTATCTGACTGAGTACCTGTCTATCTGACTAAGTCCTGACTGTGTACCTTTGTGACTGTGTGCCAGAGTACTTGTTTGAGTCATGCAATACCTGTCTAACTGGGTAGCTATAGATCTGACTGTCTGAGTGCGCAGTACCTTTCTGACACTGAACCTGGTGGATTGAATAGCTGTTTGTATGTTTGAATACCTCACAGAGTGCCTGACTATCAATCCTGCAGAAGAAGTACATGTATGTCCCTGACTCAGTATCGTCGGGCATCTGTCTTAGGTGTTGTCTTTCCGCCACAATTCTCTTTAACAACCGCGATATGGTTTAATCACTGTTTCAGTATACCGTTATATGTTCTTGGTAAGTCACGAGGTGGCAGAGAATGTGGGCAATCTGAGACACGCTCTCATCAAGTGAACGAATAAACATCCCACGGCATACGCAAGGTTCTTGACTAGCTGAATAAATTGACTGGGTACAACTGGATGCTCACATGACACTACATCATATATCGGGCGACATGCAGGCCTTTGTTAGTGGCAAACCTGTCGACGGCCTGCTTGTTTATCCAGTGATAAGCCCAGTTGAGAACAGGGGATAAGCAGGTATAAACTTCCCAAGCTCAGACCGGACAGGCAGGAGTGCAGTTAGCTTTGTTACAGGCCAGGTTCTTACACATGTAACATAGATGCACTCTGACATTTAAACCATGAGACAGTTTCAAAGCTACCACATAAAATCAGTTTAGCCCGCACTACATTTACAGCTATAGATACGTATACCAGCATAATACTCATATAATTCCTTATCAATACATATAGGCCTGTGACAATTCACACCTTCCAACGGATACTTACCAGTACAGTGGTCAGTAATAACTAGTGTCAGGTAATATAGTAATTTTATAAGCTGTTCAGCGGTACATTGCACTCACCGGTTGATTTTCTCAGGTAAGTCAAAGCTGGAATAGAAGAAACTATATAGCTGCAATGGAATATAGGCCACACGGGTAATTCTAGACACGAATCTACCTTGGCTATTCTCCAGTGACTGTGGAGCGTTGTTGTGTGTGCTTCGAGTTTGGCAGATCCCGCTATATTCACATGTAGATGTGAACCAATCGGGCAGCGGGACGATATAAATAGATGACTTGGCGCACAGGTTATATGGTCTGAGGCGAGTCGGGATACAAGCTTATAGGCGGAAGCGTTAGGGCAGACGTGTATAGGTGTTACAGGTAAAAGATTTAATAAACCTCGTGTACACGAGGGCAGAGGTGATATCAAATCAAGGGGTTAGTGATGGGGAACTGCCAGCCAGGTGAACACCTCTCTACACGGAATATACCCACAGTAATACTCATAATTAATTATGAGAGACTAAAACCCCATGAAGGCAATGTCTGACCTGAACTGCACCGCTATCCTTGTATCAGTCTTCTCGTGTGGTCAGATAACGTCATGAGAATGCTTTATCTGTAAAATTAAAAGCTAAACATAGCTCCGTTAACATATCTACATACACACAAACAAGCAGAAAAGAGATACCGTCTGAAACACTTTTCGCATTCCACTCCCGGTGACAAGTAAAAACATTTGTAAAAGAAAAAACACAAACAACAGAATTCAACTTTGTGCAGTGTAGTTGTATAGGTAAATACAAAGTTTAAACATAAAAGACCAATATACTAGGTCAAAAACACACCTGTCTATACCGGAGCCTGCTAAGAGAGTAAATGTTTTTAGCACCTTCGTACCCGGAAGGTATTTTGTAGATTTAACTGAGTAGCTAGTACATCACAAGACATGCACACCCCTGATTCACTAAAGGTGCTATTAATGTATGTCATTATATACTAGAGTAACAAATAAAAGCCTGGAATTAGTAAACATTTAGAGCCATGACATGGGTGTATTGGAGGACGTGACATCTGATGATGGTGGGAGCGGTGTGGGATGAACTCATGTCGAAAAGGAAGGTAGTGTGTACGTGCGAGGGGTTGGAAGGGATACAAGTGTAGTTACAGAACGAAACAAAATTCAGTTTGAAGTATTCAAAATTATCAGGTCTTCCGACTTAAACATTTGCACTGGTCACTGTTCGACACAAATAATGAACTTAACCAAGGCGACAAAACAGTTTCATATCCACGCGCTGGCAGTTGTTCGCTCCAATCACTACACAAAGACTTATGTCGGTTTTTTTCATATTTTATACGAAGCAGTGCTTTCTTAACCTTTATTTTGACCTCCGCACAATTGAAACAGTATTTAGTTCCACACAGAACATCAGTGAAATAAATAAAGGCAATGATTTCATTAACGTGTGCCTATCATGCAATCTTTTTGCTTCCTTCTTCCGCCGCACGCCGCGCACTTCGTCTTCAAAGACGAGCATGATTGGTGAATAAATATTCAATTTCATGCAGTCTATAACAATCCCGGAAGAATGTTTGCACACAACATTATCTACACGAGTTGATTAACCCGCTTACTTGATAATTAGAATTAGCGAAAGAAAATTCGTGTCTAATTACAGGTAAAAAGGTTGTCAACACGATGATATGGCCCACGGCAACACTCTTGTTATCTTACACAAACCGTATTATTTGGAAAGACATGATTACATGTACATAACAGAGCAAACATACACAAACATAGGAATCTCTATGTCACACTTTCACCGAAAGATCTTAAATTTTAGGCCCCTTAATCAAGCAGTTCTAAAACCGTATCGAAATGTTTTCGTATGCTGACTTACATCATTTAAATGAATTTGGGCGAATTTTTGTTGGTATTAATATATATATTTCTATATATTTCTTTCAGATAGTGCTAATGCTTTCTGGAGAAGATCTCGTGCAAGTGGATCTGGTTTTGAATGTCAAGACACAGACTGTTCATCATACTGCTGTATAGTATACGCCGACGCTGTGAGCATGAAAGGAAATCCGAGGATTTACTTTTAATCGAGATGGCTGTAGTAATTGGTTGTATTATAAGTTTTGGAATCATTCACTTCTGTATGTGGAGATTTAAGGTTATAACCCAACTGCACCGTAGCTAAACATCCCGATTAGTAATTAAAAATATATCTAAACATAAATATCATCAGGTAAAAACCTTTTTCCTGTTGCACGTTAAATTGCCTTGCAGAGTATCGTATATGTCATGCACAATTCTCAACTCCGTATCAAACCTTCCACCAGATGAACTGAGGAAATCCTTCATGGTATTGCAATATGGACACTACACATGACAAAAGATTGTGTTTCGGTACTGCTGTACAAACAGAAAAGTCAATATTCTAGGCAAACGTCTGCGCCCACGAAATAAGCTTCTGCAAACATAAGAAATATAAGGCGTGATAAGAAGTAAACGACTTCTTAAAAAGAAAAATACTGCTTTGTGTAACACAACTTCCTGGTGTTCCTACAAGACAAAAATTTACTAAATGATGAAATCTTACAATATGACGAGCCTTCTATAAATATAATCGTTTCATTTTATTGACTTTTTGTTTTCCAGAGTATATGTTTTGCGTCATCTTAAATGAACATACTCATAAAAATCATATTGGTTTTCTTCTTGTTTGATTTATATCTTACGCCGTTTTAAAGAATTTTTCACTTACTTGACGGAGGCCAGTGTTAGGATTAAGTGAAACATGGCGGACGATCTTCAGAAGCCACCGCACCTCGCCATGATGCTGACATATTTCCTGACTTAAAACCGCAGCAAACCAGATGGATTCGAAAGAGCGGCCTCGTTGACCGAGGTACAGGTAACGTTGGACACAAACCAATAGCACTGATGGCCCGTGTTAGTACGTCCACTATCTACCGTCCATAGGTAGGCCTATATCTTGGTCAGTAAGTTAATCTATTCATGAAAAATGAACACGTGCAGAATTTCTTGTCCATCTGTGCAACGAACAAGATTTAGCTCGTTTCCAATCCAGACGTTTTGAGATAACTTCATTCATGTCAGCAATTTGCACGGGTTATCTTTGTAAGCTATTGCCTCTTCGTTGACGTACTTAACGATAACAGCAGTAGGCTACACAAGACATGTCATGCGTTTAGATGCATGCCTCGTGCGCCTTCGTTTTTAAATGGGCTGTAACCAATACAATGGTTGCTATTACAGAGATCGCTGGGTTGAAATTGCTGAAATCTCCATATTTTACCCCCTGTCGACATTTGTTGCTTAATTCACTCTGTATGTAAAATGTACACTATATAAAAATACCAGGTGTCAACATTTGTGGATGAGAGATTCAGATCTATGGTGTGGAGCACTACGGCATGAGTAAATAGCCTTCCCCTTACATTAGGTTGTATGAATACTGGGTATTTGATTTTGGACATGTGCATTGGTAGTTTTAACGTGTTAAAAGTCCCACAGACACGTTTGCTAGTTCTGGTCTACCACTCTCAAATATAACTTCCTCGTATATGCCTTGTGGAATATTTGATAATGCATTTGAGTCTTTACAATGATTTATGTAGGGCGGCTTTTGTGACGGGTTCAAAGGTAGGCAACTCTTCAACCCTTCAAGATCTAGACTTTATAGAGAAGGAAGTAGCAAATATATAAAGAGTAGGCTATACACTGTATCCTATCTTTAGTGACGCGCTTAGATCCTTTTTACTTCACAGGGACATTGCCACAGCAGAGCAGTATTAAGCATTTATGAAATTAGAAAGCATTCAGCTTTATGAAAAATTGTGAAAAACCCCAACAGAGGTGAGACTGTGACGGCGAATGACGCAGACGAAACTGGGATAGGGGTTGAAAAGATTGATTAGTCGTCAGTGAAGTAATGCTAAATAGACGAGTTTCTGGCTCTATGCAACATGCTAATATTTACCAACACGGGATATAGATTAGTACAAAATGTGAAAAACCTGAAGCGGATCGTGCCCTGACCAGTGAGGACGCGGGAATAGCGAAATTAGCGATAAGTCAAGACAATGAAGTAGCCTTCACCGCATAAATTGTCTGTACATATACACACAATATTTTGCTGTATTTTACGGTGCAATAAATACTTTACAAAAATAAACGGAGTCGGTATACAAGAATTACTGTACAAGTACCTATAGCGCAGAACTACAGTACCAGAAAACATCTACATCTACATCTACATTTACATCTACATTTACATCATGCTGTTTTATTTTTATCTTTACAGCGTTTAAAAACGCAAAAAAAGTTACGGTGATGCTGTACTTTTGCCACCGTCGAATAAGTGAAATATTCTTGAGTACGGCGTAATGCACTAATCGAATAAATAAAAGAAATAAATGTGCGCATAATATTTATGGTAGGATTTAATGTGTTAGGTCCACCTTCCATTGAGTCTTTCACAATATAGCATTACTTCCCCGCTTTTGCGCATTATTTAGGACAGGCCTTTGTCCTGCTTATTCTTGGACATGAGTTCATCCAAATGAAATGATATTGACGTCATTTTTGACATTCGTGTCTGTCGTCTTAGGTCCAGTACAAATGAACGCTGTTTTTTGCATATCTGAAGAACTTATTGAAAATTGTTAATTCTCTTTCAGCACGAAATGAATGGAAGTTATACAAGAAAGTGGAGCTTTTTGGAAGACTTGTCTGGACAACTTGGATGATATTGGCGTTATTTTCACTTCAGGGGAGGTAAATTCGTTAGGTGTGTATCACATCCTCATTGAACTATAATAGAGCTCGCTAACCGCATACAAGAATCGATACCGATATTCTTGTCCGAAACTGAACGGTTTACTATCTCGGTAGTATGCAATAATATATTAAGTAATGCATCAAGAGTCAAATATTCATGTTGTATGTGCCACCAGTATGCAATAATATATTAAGTTCTGCGTCAAGATTCAAATGTTCATGTTATATGCACCATCAGTATGCAATAATATATTAAGTTCTGCGTCAAGATTCAAATGTTCATGCATGCGCCACCAGTATGCAACAATATATTAAGTACTGCGTCAAGAGTCAGATGTTCATGTTGTATGCGCTACCAGTATGCAATAATATATTAAGTTCTGCGTCAAGAGTCAAATGTTCATGTTGTATGCACCATCACTATGCAATAATATATTAAGTTCTGCGTCAAGAGTCAAATGTTCATGTTGTATGTGCCTCCAGTATGCAATAATATATTAAGTACAGCGTCAAGAGTCAAATGTTCATGTTGTATGCGCTAGCAGTATGCAATAATATATTAAGTTCTGCGTCAAAAGTCAAACGTTCATGTTGTATGCACCATCAGTATGCAATAATATATTAAGTTCTGCGTTGTTATGTGCACGCCTGCCGTCAGTTTCTAAATATAGCGTGCCACTGTTTACATATGCTAAGTTCAGGGAGTGCTGTCTGCCTCTACCTTAGAATATTCCAGAATGCGCTCAGTTCGGTTCCCGTTTGTTTACATCAAGTGTTCAGGAATTTTCTTATTCTGGACAATTCCACCAGGCTATATAAGACCTATGAAAGCAGGTCAAACAGGGAGAGAACGGAGAGAACAGAGAACGGAGAAAGAAGAATTATTGAGAGCTTGGATGCTTTTGCTGTGTATTACTTTAGTAGGCCATTTGTGCTGAATTTTGGTGTCTCTATAGCCTCTGGCTTTGTTACATCCTATCTTCACCGAGCACT
The DNA here is from genome assembly GCF_032854445.1 of Liolophura sinensis. Lineage (NCBI taxonomy): Eukaryota > Metazoa > Mollusca > Polyplacophora > Chitonida > Chitonidae > Liolophura > Liolophura sinensis. The sequence goes on along the minus strand of NC_088303.1, from coordinate 13,368,905 downwards.
TGTTCAGTCTGAACTTGTATGTTTAATTTGTGTTCTTGTAAACACAGTGCCTATTAGTACACGGACCCTGTCTGTGAAATTTTGTGTATATTTCGTCATACACTCAGTTATACTGTGGATTTTCCCTCTTGTGAATTTGCCTCTGAGCATTTATGCCTGTGTGGTATATATATTGTGGAATAGATGCGTCCGTATGGACTTGGCACCGTAAGTACTTTAGTATTTGTACAGATACTGCTATCCTTTCTTGTTAAACTTAAGTACTTTAGTATTTGTATAAGTCTTATTATCTGTTCTTGTTAAGCTAATAAATTGTTGTAAAATAAAATCTGCTGGTTTTGGCTACTTTTTTGTGCGGCTAGACTGTCGTGTATTTCGAACAAGCCATCTCTTTATAATACAGGCAGTTTGGGTCGTAACAGCGTCAAGAGTCAAATGTTCATGCATGCGCCACCAGTGTGCAAAAATATATTAAGCTCTGCGTCAAGAGTCAAATGTTCATGTTGTATGCGCCACCAGTATGCAACAATATATTAAGTACTGCACCATTATTACATAGTGTTGTATTAAGTACCGCGTGAAGCGTCATCCCTTGATATCAGTTTACAATATTGCATTAGTATGGCACGAAGTGTCAACCTATGGTATTGTATCCACCATTAGCATTGCGTGAAATATCAATCACCAGGGCCCACGAGTCTAGGGTTCATACTAGCCCTCGGGCTGAAAATTAATATTTGCCATCACTTGTGGGGCCTCGTGGTGACAAAGAACGGTTGACTCTGCTCTTGCCGCCGTCTGTAGAATGTAATGCTCCTTGAAAATCACTTCTCTTTCACCAATATGGTGTACATATCTGTACGTCACATGTGAGAAAGTTCGTCAATGACTTGCCAAATGTCGGATGTTCACCCCTGGCACTCCGGTTCCCTCCACCAATCAAAATGACCTCCGCCATCATCAAGAGAGTAAATAAGAGATTGGACAGTCAGGTCCTACAATAATATAAAAGTCAAATTGGTGAACAATATACTAGGCAGTACATGTAAGGGTGCATTTACTGTGAATATAGCTTGCTGTCGTCAGGTTATCAAAGCAAAGCGATAGAACACAGGGGCGATAACTCTAAGTGGAATATAACCTCAAAATTTTTCTCCTGTTTTACGGCCTACAAATGATGTCACTTACAAAAGCAAAAAAAAAAAAAAAGAAAAAAGAAAAAAAACGATGAACCTGTTTAGGCATAGTACCGCGTGAGGAGACAAATGTTCATGTTGTATGCGCCAGCAGTATGCAACAATATATTCAGTCCTGCACCATCAGTATGCAACAAATTTTAATGTTGTATGCACCATTATTATATAGTATTGTATTACGTACCGAGTGAAGCGTCATCCCTTAATATTGTGTGCATCATCAGTTTACAATACTGCATTAGTATGGCACGAAGTGTCAACCTATGATCTTGTATTCACCATTAGGACCAAGGGCTTTGCTTATCCCTGAGTTAGGTTCAAATGTCTCCGTCATTCAAATGTGATCGAGTCAGAATTAAAGTAATAGAATCCCCCCGCCCCACTCTCCCAAAACAAGGTGCTGTTGACGAGCAGATATATGGGCATGCGCAAGCACAGATCATGCGTGCTCACACCACGTCTGTGAGGCTACATTCTGTGTGCAGATTATCCGTGATCACTACAAAACCCAGAGACAGCTTTATACCGTGTGCCTGTTAATACAGTGGAGAGCCTGTGCAAAAACATAACGGGGCCGTCTTACAAATTCCGTGCTCTCATCGAATACACCCAGTATACAGCTAAACACTGCGGTAATGCCAGTCCACTGACGCCAATGTAGTAATGACGCCAGACCAGATTACTCTCGGTAGTGGGTCGACGTCAATTTTTCGTATCTATGTATTATTTACTTGATTGTTGTTAGATATTTGAATTTGTCACTTAAACGATGGCTCTACAGTTTTACAAATGATATTTTCAACTCCGACCTAGGTTAATGTTTGCGTCTAGCTACTTCCAGCTTGTCTTAATCTTAAGTCAGGACTCAGGTTTGACGAGTGTCTGTCGGTGTGCAGGGGTTTCCCCTTGGCTCTTTCCGTTTTCCTCAGTATATAATCATACAGGTATTTCTAATCGGCCCTTAATGGTATGAAACTCATCAATCAAGCTAAAAAAATACATCACAATTCTTCAAAGGTTTGGTGAAGCGAAAAGTGAAAAAGGTATTTTTGATTGCAGAAATTGAAAAAAGTGAAATGTAAAAAAAATATTAAAAAAAAAATTTAAAAAAATAAATATAACATTACTAATGAACCGTACCAACAGCTTCGTTGATTAATCACACAAAATGCGGTTGTGAGGTTTCATGGGTGCAGAAAATCTTCCGCTCCTGGCCATGTGTACTGTTATACCTGGCAAATTTCCTGACGTAAAGACGCAGTTGAGTCAACGGAAACTGGCTTTGACTCCACAATTTCATCGACCAAGGGCTAACGGATGTACTGTTGGAGTCAAGATCACCCGAAGGTCTGAGTTATGTGAAATGCCACAAGACATCAGTAGCAAAGTGAGTTAAGGGTGTTTCTGTGGTATATTTATATTCTATTTGACCAATTAAAACTTATTTTTTCATGTATCAAACGAAATGCCTACATATGTGGCCTCTGTATAAATTTAACTGCGATACCAGTAGGCTACATTTTGGCGACCTTTCTTCATGGCAAGTCAAATCCTCGGCTATATTTTCAACTTCAATGAAAAAAAAATGGAGTGAATTGTCTACAAAGCCCTTGCATTTTACGTTAAGAATGTAAGAAAATTTTGAACCCGATAGAGCATTATATCTCCCTATTCGAACAGATACCCATCTAATCTAATACTTGTGACAATATATATCAGTAGATTGGGGCTATAAATAGATGTATTTTGTATTGGTGTCAGAGAAGTATGCACACGATAAACAGCTCGCACTTATTGTCGGTATGCCGACGGACGAAAATATGACACGTCATCACCGATCATATACAATAGGAATAACTTACATATATCTGCTCAGTTTGTATTAACAATGTACAGTTAGCATTCAATATACTAACTTACTCTACTTCCGGCGATGAGGGTCAAGCCAAGGTCAAAAGTTGTTGTTCACCTTCTTCAGCTGACCAGTACATCCCGAGAGACCGGAAATGACATGCCGTGACAAAGCCTGTATTAGTCATGTCACAAACGGGGTTTTTATCTGGAGGGAATTATCTCGAATTCCCAAGTAATTCAGGCTCAAGTGATTAATAATGTATGTTAAACACCTACAGGTGAAAATATGTAGATTATGGGTGCGGCCGGCCGCTAAAATATCCCGTTGGACGTGACCTACAGTTTTCCACTTACATATCTTCTCAATTGTTTTCCGCTATTAGCGAAAATTGCATTAGAGCCATGAAACCCTAAAGCTTGAGTCTGAGAGATTATGCTATAATGAATACAAATAAACGGGAAATTATACGGTACTGTGCAACACCTTCCAAAATGAAAGTAAAAACTGGCATACCGAGCACTCACATTTCTAAGTAACATGTGCAAAGTGTTCTTAAAGAGAATGGAAGGAGAAAAGGATATCTTTTGCTGTTCATTTACAACCATTAATATCATGGAATTCAATATTCTGTTTGCCAACAAAATTGTACCATATTACAAAATGTTGAAAATTTGATCAATATTTGAATCGCATTGTCCTTTATCTGTCATCATTTTGTAACCAAAACGGAGTGGACTCCAAATCCTCATTTAAAAACAAAAAAAAAAAAAAAAACAAATTCGCCGATGTACCAAGCCCTATAGGTTCAGGACAACTTCCTGCATGTATGCACAAGAATATATTCAAGTTAACGTAGGACTATAGTAATACTATTTATTTGTTTATTTCATTGGTGTTTCGTTTGTTATTGTAGACAAGAATATTTCACTTATGCGACGGCATTGTGATGGGAGGAAAACGGCCAGAGCCGGGTAAAACCCAGGACTACCCTGCTGGAGGGCCGTCCCACGTACGACCGGAGAGTATAGCAGTCGTACACCTCAATACAGGGAGTGTAGAGCTTCTGTGCAAGAGAAGTGCGTGCGAATTGTTACGCGATTAATTATTAAGACCACGACTAAAAAAATGGACGATGTTCTTTTTTTTTTTTTAACAAAGTTGCATAAAGTGTGTAATACGTTGAAGTACAGGTGTAAGTGGGGGGTGGGTAGCTTAGGGTCACGTGGGGAGATTAATGAATGAGCATACCTGTGGTTAACCTAGATTTCCATATAAGGCAATAAGCCTGGGGGAAACTCAATTTACATACACTAATATGTACGTCTTAATACGTACGTGTCATTATCATAGCACTTTCTGGATATTTATCACGGTCTCTATGTGGGCATTTAAGTGTGACTTCACGGTTGAGGTCTACACGTGGATTGGCCGGTAGTGAAGGTAGGTTAACAGGATGCGTAAGATTGTCGTAGAGTCCAAGCCTCGTATGAAAGGCCACAGGAAACACGCTGTAAAGTGTAATGTAGATGTAAATATCAGATTTCATATATTACAGATTTGTGAGTCCGCTTATCTACTCCTCCCTTGGTGTGCAGCCTGGAAATTTGGCTGAAAAGGCTATCGGATTACTCTTAATCATGTAGAGGCAAAGTCCATACAATGTGAAAATCAAGGGGCATCAACGAAAAAAACTTCCAGATACGTTGCATTTTTGTTCCTTATAATACAAGTAAATACATACATTGTTATAAAAGCAGCAGGTATTTATATATGAAACACGCGAGATCAATTGAAATGATCTGGTTGGATCACCAGCGCCTTGAAAAATGCTCATGAATGATTATCTTATAGCATGATCAACTATTTGGCAAGAGTGGATGTATGATTTTGTATACTGTACTTTTGGAGTTTATGTACTTCGTATTGTATTAAGTTAGATCATGTTTATCTTCATTAGCTTTATAGTGAAAATATATTCACAATACTCCCACAGTATAGTTTCAGGGGATCAAGTTTGTTTTCCGGAAGAATTACATATATATGTGACCTCTGTTATATATTTATGTGTATACACAATTCGTGAAAGTTTAATAGACTGATCGGTATATACGAGAAGAAGTAAGAGGGTAAAGTCCGGGTGAATATGATACAAGGAATGTGTTTAAAAACAATCATAAATATTTATGATTTATTTTACGGCCCGGCTTTGTTTACATCGTGCAATTTAAATTCCTGGAACCTATTAAGCAAACAGAAGATAAAACCGACCCCGTTATCTTTTATTGTCTTTGTATATGGGGCTTGGAATGGTGAACTTTGAACCCTTTGAATGACAATATTGTTTCAAATGCTTGTATACTACATTCAGTTTTATCATATGTGCATCATGATCTATTATTTCAGTTCGATATAATACAACGAAACTATAACCATCCAATAACGAGTGGGAATTGAATGCATATCTTGTTATGGCCGAGAAACTCCAGTGTATGGTTGTGACTGACTTCAATTAGTCCTTTATTGGTTTGTCAGGTACCTACCGAAGCTCGGTGGTTTTATCCCGGGTACTCTGATTACCTCCACCATTAAACCCGCCGTCGTCGTATAAGTGAAAAATACGTCGTTAAATAAATAAATAAAATGATTAGTTTTGAACCGTTTTTAGTGGCTGTTTCATGCACGGTTTGAAACAATTGCACGACCCACACCGGGTGGACATTGGATACTTCTACATTTATCCTAAGCACAACGCTCTGGATAAGACTTTTATACGAAATATTGTATTTGGGAGAGTCTTGTATCACGACAGGAAGCATGTTAGGTGTGACCGTGTACGCCTAGATTTAATATAATGCGGTTGTTAATGGTGTGACTGTATAGGAAGATGGAGATAGAGTAATACAATATGTAGCTTTGAAACTGACAAGTACCACTAACCCGAACACAGCCTTACTCCATCACAGCCGAAAGCCCGACGAAGGCAATTATGTCATTGTAAAGGGCAAAAGTACCGTTACATCTAACGAGTAATGTGATTAACTTGAATACGGTTTTCACTGGTGCCATATGCAAACGCACCTTGTGCTATTGAGCATGATAGGCCGCCTACATGCTGAACAGCGCTGTCAATTTTCCCAGAAATCCAAACCCGGACATTTGTCCCCGAAATGACCATTTAAAGTAAACTCTCCACGAGGGGAACGTATCTGGTGAACGTTAAACAGATGAATTGTGTGGTAGATAGGCGAAAAGCCGGGCTCTAATCTAAGGGAGTCGGCGTTCTAATTAAACGCATCAGATAAGGTATGGTTTTACCACAGCAGAGGTTAGCTGAGTAGATTATCAGAGGACGAATTACGTGTACCAGTGGGTTTAAGTACAGCAACCGTTACTTGAGAGAAAAAACTATATAACACATTCACGAGAAAAACAATAAAGAAAACAAAAACACATAGTATGTAAACAAAAAACAAGAATATTGCCAATAAATGGTTGGTGTGTATGTGTAGAGATGTAAAGGTATCCAAGTCTGTGAGAGGGAGTGTCTATTTGCTAGGGGTTTAACGCAAGTTTCAAGAATTACTCCCGTAATACTACTTCGGCATCACTGTCTGCCCACACACAGATAGGTGTCATGATAACCAGTCAACTTCCTACTTTCTCTTACTTGGTTACACTACCTTCTGTTACACTACTTATCTGACAATAAACTGTCATCTGCATGGTAATGAACTGTTTATCTATCAATACTCTGTTAAATACTAATAATACATTTCTAACACGCAGTGCATTGTTACTGGTAAAGCACCGTTTATCTGGTAATGCACTGTTACCTGGTAATGCACTGTTTACCTGGTAATGCAGTGTTTACCTGAATAGGCATATCACTTTTCTGTTTTATACTGTGAAGTTTTCTCTGTGGGTTGTGTCAGAGTTTACGTCCATGTAAGTAAATATGTAAATGAATAAATAAATACCTCTGTATATTGTATACCATACAGGTTGTTCCCACTGTATCCCACCCGCTGCATTTGGCAGTCGGCTGGGAGCCAGTTTTATGGCAAATGATAACTTTGAAAACTGAGACTTTGATCGCTGAATCCAAATATTCGTTAGATGTTCTATACGGCTTTACCGGACTAGTAGTATAATAAGAGTTGGGATATAACTTGTCGGATAGTGAATGTGGATACCTCATTTTTGAACATTTTTACGTGTACTTTTTTTATGACATAACAGAAACATGTTCGAGTTTGCCACACAGGAGACCGCTTATATGGTGCACTACAAATGTTAACATGTACTCGCTGTTGTTCTTGTATACACACATATGAGACGTCACACGTTCGCCGTCCTATATTTAAAACCAAACTGGACAAAGGACAGTCCCAACAAAGCACGGAAAAACAAAGCAGAAACTCTATTTCTGGCAATGTAGTACATGCCAGACATCGCATTTAGGGTCACACTCTGACGAAAAGGCCAATTGCCTAAATATGGCCGTCCCGTCTCTTCAACTTGGCAACTTAACAAAAACTGGCGCGCCGTCCCCGTTGCCTAATCGGCACAGGCGAAGTTTAACTGTTACAAATACAGCAGCGAGGAGATTTACTACGTCTGTTTACTGTGTTAGATTGCTGAGATTCTTCCCGTGGATGTGACATCACATCTAGGGTATAAGGGGGGCAAACTGTCTGTATAAGGTCGAAACCACAGACGAATAAGCTGATTGCGTCGCTACAAGGATATGTTTTTCAGCTTGAAGCTTGTATGTATTTTGTCGATGTCATAACGGTACACCCAAGGGTATTTCACTTGTACTGATCGGTTTCACGTATTGGCGGAGGAAACCGGACAGAGACTTGCATGGGAAACCACTGGACCTTGTCGGTTGCCCGAAACACCGCTGAACTAACAGTCGGAATCAAACCATCGTCGGGAAAATTTGAACAGACGTCACCATTTGTCTTCCAGACGAACCTTTTGGACAGCTTGGCCAGCGAGAACTCGCTTGAAGGAACTCAGGCCCAAGGTCCAAACCTTTTTCTATATGATATCTATCGTGTGCTTTGTCAATCAAGAAGTCAATTTACTCTCGCTCCATTCTGTAGGCAGAACTGGATGGGGAAGTCAGTCATCATGTAACTGATGACATTTCTTCCATGCAATCATCGCTCCTCCCATCAACAAAGACTTGGCGTCATCGGGGCGTTTAATCACCTATGAAACAACACATGAAACAAACAAATTCACGGAAAGTACATATATTTGTTGTTGATATGGTTACTGAACAAGTATGAATTCAGTGCAATAAAAGTCGATTATTATATGTTAGAGGAATAAATTTTGTTCTAGAATCAAAAGTTTCAAAGGATACAATCAGTGTCATTGATAAAAGCTCACTACTCTTGATATTGTATATGGGTGTATATATATGGTGATATTTTATAGGCATTACAGAACAACTTTTTCGGTTGACGACTGGTATATGAATGTCCGTTTTGACAGCAATTACATGTATATTCAGATTAAAAAACATGTATTATTTATCATCCTGGTAACAAAACAGACAAAAACATGCATTTGACCTTGACTCATATAGCAACAAAAGCAAAGCCAAAAGGAAAGTATTATAAACGGTAAACATTCAAACAAATAGACAAATAGTCATTCGATCGCAATGGGATGCCAGGCCGTTTTAGCTCGGTAAGCCTGTGTAATATCACTATCACTAAACTTTGATTTGAAACTTTGATACTAGTAATTAATTACTTAATGATTTAGTTAATGATTTAGACATAATAAAAAGTAGTGAGAGTAGTAAAATGATAGAATGAGCAGCGTAAAATATATGAGCAATAGGGTGCACAATGAAAATCAAATCATCCAGTTAATAAAATAACGAACTTAACTGTATCGAAAAGGTGCTAAAAGCCTGCAAAGGAGAAATGTGAAGGATGTGGTTATATTTAGTGCAGCTGTTGTATAGGTCAACCCTGAGCTCCACTCCACTGACATGCTTGTTAAATGTCGCCTTGTCCTTTGTTTATTGCAGGCTGAAGTTTAAACCCTAATGCCGTATCTGCAGTGGCTATATGACTCTGGGTAGTAGGTGCATCACTCTTTAGGTGCGTACCTTGTTGACAGTAATGAACCGGAAATGGCCCTCTAACAACTAGCGCCACTGTATCCTGGCGATAACCCTGCGAACAATGGCTTTCCGTCTGGTCTGGTCTGTTCAAACTGCTGTTCTCTGCTCTGACTCTGATAGTGTTCTCTGAATTACAGAACAAACCAGGCTATAGAAGCCCTCCCAGGGACATATACTAAGAGCTTTCTCACTTAAAAATGGATCGTGTTTGTGTTCTGTGTACAGCTGATGTGATCAATCGCCATCTTGGTACACCTCGTTCACGATCTTGTCAGAATCCAACGTGATGTCCTACCTAGATATGATCTCCAAAGAAACGGTTTGCATACGAATGCATCTCAGACAAACTTACCATCATTTTCACTTTTGATGTAGACGCTTTTAGAGTTTACTAAACCTTCCGCGGGAGTGTTGCTTCAAAGGCAGACAGAAATGACGAACCACGTGATCCACACAAATTGTCTTACATATGATATTCAAATATGTTCATTTTTACCGATGTTTTAAATTCCGAATAATATGCATTAAGATGTACCAACGGTAAATTGACAATATAGTCAGTGGCGTAATAACAGACGTGCAATAATAATGGTATATATTACATAGTGCCAACACAGGTCTGTGAAGAAAATCCTTCTATTTCACTTCATGTAAGTGATAATGTAGAATATTTTAGAGATATCAGAAGCATTGTGTGTATTGTGAATGTACCCAGTATTTAATGCAATAAATGATTTTTCTGTATCAAATGCAATATTACACATTTTGAAACGCCTCTATTATGCAAAACAATCCAAATATTTCACCTTTGTTCATTTATTTGCTTATTTCATTGCTGATTAACGCCAATTTGAAGAATTTTTCCACTAAAACGATAGCGCGGGGGAAATCACCGACCAACTTTCTCACGTGTGACTTACAGATATACACAGACTACATTGGCGGAAGATAAGTGGTCAGCAACAAATATAAAATCTACACATCACCCGTGCCCAGTGTCGGGATTGAACCAGCACTCCCAGGGTTTTGGAACCTTTATGTAAGTCATATTGTAGTGCATCGTGATATGATTATGCTAGTATAGTTATATCGTCAAATATCGACAAACAGTGGACTGGAACCGAGGTCATGGATGTACAAAACGACAGGAACCGCATGAGTTCTGAAGACTGGGTGCCATAAAGGCAGGGATCCATATAATTATAAAAACATATATAATCACAATATACCAGTTTGTAGTTTTACTGTACATTTCCCGTACATCTTAATGGTAATTAGTGTTTGCTATAGGATAACTGATTTACGTTTCAGGATAATGTATATTCTTCAATATAATGGTTGAATTGTAAGATTGTCTTCACTTCCCCGATCTGAAGTTACAGCCAAAGGAAAATGAATCCTTGATTAAAAAGGAATATTGATGGCTTATGTTCTAGCTTAATCCACAGGGGAATGTGCTTTATTTAGGGCTAACACAGGGATTGTGGCACCCTGCCTTAAATAGTCAGGGGTTCAATTCCGCCTTGACTCAATTTTAGTCTATACCACGGGTGATGCGGGGGAGGGGGGGGGGGGCTATTTCCCTATTCATACTTGAATAGTTTGTTACCATAAATACGGTATGCCTATACTTATAGGGTGAATGACAACATGCACTCAGCTTCAGCCAAGGTTGTTCTTTAGACTGGCCTCATCGTCAACGTCTAAATACGACATCTATACACTTGAAAGGTTTAAACGTTGTCCGCCTATTTTTGACAGATCCACCCGAGCTAAGAAGATCATGCTTGACATAAAAAAGGAATATACTTTACTCTAAGTCGCTCTTAGAGGTCTGCCTCTGGTGTATGATGAGGTTTAGGCCCGCTGAGGGGGTCTGGGATTTTACCTCCTCCCCATAGTCGGTATTTCCTTTCCTTCGTGACACAGCACCTAACGACGGCATGAATACGAGTTAAATATAATGCAATACACCGCTGAGAGAAGGTTAAGCACACCTATATATGCCATGCTGTATAAACTATGCTCACACTGGCTCATATTGTACGGTATACATATACGTATGGACGCCGATAGTCATCATTACATACATACATACATACATACATACATACATACATACATACATACATACATACATACATACATACATACATACACATACATACACACATACATACATACATACACACATACATACATACATACATACATACATACATACATACATACATACATACATACATACATACATACATACTATAGAAGCCCGCACAGCCCATGAGGTGGAGGAGACTTTCCCCACGCAGCATTCTATGTGTTTTTCCTCAGTCAACCAGGCTGGTTTCCAGTACCTCTCAATCTCTGCCCATTTCACACAGATGGCGACCACAGGCTTACACGACATTGATCCGGACACCG